>NW_024371037.1:9173882-9701382 GCF_014805655.1 Passer montanus
TATGACCAAGAAAGAAAAAAAAAAAAAAAAAAAAAAAAAAAAGAAGACTTACATCTCTGACTGACACCTGCTGTTTAAGCAGAGGTACCCAACTGCAAGAGCCCAAACCCATCTTAAAACTTAGTTGCTGAACTTATCAAAGTTAGGACATATTTCCCCAACAGGAATTTTGGCAATCAGAAATTCTTAAAAATAATATCTACTTTTGATTCTATATATTTACTCTTCCTCTTCCCTTGATATATACCCCTATTCACCACTTGAGCATCACAGTAGTGCCTGAACTTGTCGTGTAATCTGACATATCTATATTGCACTGCTGTGTGTTTAGTCACTGAATTTGTATTGTTCAATTGAAATATATAAATCTTCTTATCAGTTACTGCACTAGCTTTATTTCTTTGAAAAAGTTTATTGGAAATTGTTGTTTTATCCTCACCTTAATTTCAAATTTGTTTTGAATTTTTCCTGTACAGTGAAAACAGTCTTTGCAGAAAACACCAAAATATCAGTAGAAGCCTCAAAGTTTCAAGGCAAAAGTCAAAGTATTTTGGATGAAAATTCACAACCATTCACCACACCAAGATGAAAAGATAGCAGATTGTCTTCTCTAAGACTGACTCACCACAGAGAAGTTCATTCCTAGTTTTGGTACAGTAATCACCATCTGAGGAAAGCACACTGAGTTCAAGTTGATTCCCTGAGCTGTGATTGTACTTCCACCACTAGGAAAATTTACCAAAAGAAGAAAAAAAAAAAGAAGGAAAAGAAAAAGAGAAGATAAGTAGGATAAATAACTGCTGTGATAATGTAATGTTAATTACAAATTATATTTTAGAGTAAATGATAACATAAAACCAGAATTAGGGATATATATTGGATAAATACAAATACACAGCTTTGAGCAGTGAGATAATTTTTATGGGAAACAGATTTTACATTTAGTATAACAACCAATCAAAAAAAGAAAAAAAATCTTTAAAACTGTGATAAGCCAGGGTATAAAACAAATGTGTAAATTTTAAAAGAGTTCGCTTTTTTTGTACTTTGCATTTGCTAACCAACTTATTTCATTTATTGCGTGCAGTGGTGCTGAAAAAGGTGTCTGTTTTACTGCTGACATTTTTTTGGCAAAGGCAGATGGCTTGGATTAGAGCTACTGAGACCATAAATATGTCACTTGAAAACACACACATACTACCATGCATATACATTCATAATGTTTATATAGCACTGGATTTAGACTATTTTAAAATCCATTTGCTCTCCTGAGTCGGCTGACTTGTCACATTAAATGATTTTCCTCAGCAATCAGTGTAATGTCCAGACACAGCATAGAGACACACTTAGCAGTGCAGTGGGTATCTCAGCAGGACATCACAGGTAGGCTCAGCAGCAGCTGGGAGTGAAATCACAAAGAGAAAATAGGCACCCTTCCCCCTTCTCCTTCACCTCTGAAAGGAAATGATTTGCCCTCTGCAACTGCACCATAATAGAAACAATTGGCATGGAAGATAGAGATAAAAATGCAATTTCTTTTGATAGATTGCTGAGCAGCATAGCCGTTCTTTGTTCATTTGTTGCTTATTTCTATAAGAAAATTTTACTCACCTAAGAAAAGATTTGGCTGGATGAATTTTTAAAACAACTGGGTCTTCTCTGTATGTGAAATGGCTGCTTGTGTCTCGAACAGCTTCATCGATTTCCATTCTCACACGATATTCCTGGGGAATTTGCTGTGCTGGAGTGTAGCACTCCACAGTGCTCGCCGATATGCTGGGAGGACTGAAAACAGATTGCTTGTCACCATTATAAAACATGTACTTTGCTTAAAACACTGTCCTTTACTGAGCCCCAACATTGCCTAAGGATCTGTTTGTAAAAAAAATGCCATTGATTTTCCTGCTGGATAATCAAATTGCAACAAGTAAGCATGACATAAGGTAGAAATTGCAACAGCATGGCTGAAGCTCAAGATTAATCTTAATTCAGTTGACTTGCACCTTGCCTGATGGAAGGTGTTGCCCCAGTACTGGTGACAACCTCATGAGCCCCTGAACCCTGCAAAGGCAGCTTCCAGCCTGGAAAACAAGAGCTCACTCCAGGTTTAAGGAGAATGACTTGATCTGCTATAACCAAAGGATAATGCCTCTTCCAAATCCACAGGACTTACTCTGTATTAAAAGCCTCAAGTAAGGGTGCTCTTGTGGGATGTACCAGATGCTGAGGGGCAGGCAGAGGGCAAGGAGAAAGAGGGAGAAAATTCAAGAAGAGCTGGCTGAATTCAGCAGAGTCTCTGGGATATCCACCTTTCCCTTGCTATCATGCTTGGCCATGGAAGTCATCTTCCTCCTACACTGAGCTCAGTGGGTGAGTGGACAGCAGGAGGATCCTGAAGTTTGAAGCACATGAAATGTGGCCAGAGGGAGCAGGGCACATCAGAGACAAGGGTGGCAGAGGTAAATGTAACTTTACCAGCTGGTTTCAGTGATTTGGGCCCAAGCACATCCGTGGCCCATCCAGGTGAGGTTATTCTCTCAGAATATAAGAAATGGTCTCAAAATTAGACAAAAAGGACACTTGCTACAACCTCTGAAGCTTTCCAGAAAGGTGGGGTTCACCATAAGAGACCGCGATTCATTCATCTGTATCTGGAAGCTTTTTAATGTCTCTTAAAGGAAAAAATAAACCTTGCCCTAGCTGCCCTCAGAACTGGGGAAAGGTGCCTGTTTAGCTAGAGAAACACCTGCCTTGAGAAATTGGTTAAGACCTGCATAGAAGTCTCCAGGCAACTTGGCTAGTGAGAAAGAGGGGTACTGGAGATGCTTACTGGGAAAGTCTCAGCTATTGTTCAATACCTTGAGGTCCACCTGACCAACATCTGCATCTGAGCTGGCTGCTGTCCCACCCCCATAGTAGATGTCTCAAATGAATCATTCCCAAAAGGTTTATATATTTCTCCATATATTTCTCCAGAAAGACACCAAGAAATGTAACCCTAACTATTAAGGAACAGAAATGATTAAGATCTTTTTAGTGATCAGACTTGAATATATAAATCCTTTCTCTTGATTTAGTCAGACTTGGCTGATTTGATCAAGAGCATACAATAAATCATTCAGCAGTAAAGAATAAATTTCGTTTCTCCTGACTCTGAATCTTGTGTTTACTAATAGGCTAGTTCTTCCCCATGGTCTCCACAAGTGTGAAATTTTACCACTATCCCTTTCCATAATCATTAGATGATGCTTAAATTTCAGAGGAAATGCTGGATGTCCTGTTTCTGGAACACAGTGGGCCATCTTCTGCCTTGTCCACAGAGGTGACAATTCTGGAATCACCCTGCTGTTCCTAAGCACAGAACCAAGCAGGATTTGTGCCAAGGTAGAATGGCTACCAAATTCAGAACTCGTCTGCCCATAGTGAAGAATCTGTGTTTGGTATTTAACATTTATATACAGCTGTGGTTGAAGGCATTTCCACACAGAACACATCAGAGATTCATGACTGAGCTCCTACTGGATCCAGTACAGAGCCACAAGAAGTTCTGGCTTAAACCTCCAAAACAATTTTCTAAATACCAGGAAAAGCATGATGCTGCCAAACTGATGCTGGCTCTGTTTTGTAGGCTGTTCTCTGATAGCAGTGCAGAAATAGTGCTCCTCTGCATGGGATAGACATTGTCACCTGGTCAGGTTTCCAGCCAGCCAGGCTGTAGGAAATGGTAACTTGTGCCCACTGGCTGCTCCCTGGCAGCTGCTGCATGAGCAGCAGCTCTTGCTAATACAAGAGAGAGGGCTGGGCGTGTGGGAATCAGGGTGACAAAAATGATGGGAAATAAGCAGTTTCTTGTCCATTAGAAGCTGATTTGACACTTCTCTATACAACCTTTTAATGAGGTTAATGAAGACATTACAGAATAAACAAGACTTCCAGAAACTGTAGTCCCTTGTAGAAATCTTTCAAGGATCCTAAACTCAGGATACTTACTGCTTATTATAAATTCCCCAATAAGTGACACAAGAAGAGGAAAGCAAATGTTTGAGTTTGGTTTTTTAACTCCAAGCTTTTTAATAAAGACATTTCAGTATTAAAGGCATTGTGTTTTAGTTAGTACATTACCTTTTCAAAGTGCATGGTTGCTCACCAACAAAAATCCTCATGGATTTCCCACTGTCTAGGTATTTTCCAGCTACAGTCAGCAATGTTCCTCCAGATTTGGGACCATAGGTGGGAGATATACTTGTTATTACAGGATTCTAAGGGGAGGTAAAAATAAAACCAGAGCATTATAAAATTATTTTCAAAATGTAAAGAGGAGGACTTAAAACATTTGTTAACATTTTCATGAAGTAACAATAAAGCCAACATGAAGAGAGAATTTACCATGCTGGATTGGACTCATGAGGAGCCCCTAACTGTTAATATTGAAGCTAATTTTGACTAAAAAAGTTTAATCTAGTACTTACCACATATGAAAATGTATTGAATAGTGTTTTGCCATGTCCAACAGAAACACTACTGGATATATTAAAACTTGGACTTTTTGCAGCAGGAACTGTGCATTCCAGCCTTTAAAAAACAAGGAAAAAATGGGATTACATTTTTTTTCTGATTGATTTTTTCATATTAAAATAGAACCACTTCAAACTGATAATAGTGGGGAATCCATACTAAACAGATCATTGATCTATGTGCATCATGGACATTTCAGAAATAATAGCTAAAAGAACTGTAGCCCTCTTCCTTAATAATAAATACAAATGCTGTGGACTTTATAATACTTGGCCACAGAAAATAATTTTAGTAGATCATATACATTGCAGAAAAAAGAAGCATGACAGAAAAAACAAATACCTCTATTCAATGGCTGATGGATTTTTAAAAATTTTCCTTTAGTATCAAATTTTGGCAGACAATAGCTTAGAAAAAAATGAATCATATACACAAGTTTCTTGAAAAAAAATTAAATATTACCAAAAATTAAACTTGAACTCCTGCAGCAGCATGTGTCAATGTATTATATTACATTCACATAGTCTCATATGTAATCTAGTCTCTTTAAATCATCTTGTTTCCATTGAGACTGTTCAGAACAGCAGCTAGGAGGGTGCTCAACACTTCTGTAACCCTTGCTGGAGTATCTGCACTACTATGTAGGTGAACAGCAAAGCTGTGCCACCATTTGTGCATTGCTTTGGTGGTAGAGAGAGGATATTCACTGAACTTGTATTTCTGCAAGATAACAATCACAGTAACCTCTGTCTTAAACTTAACCCATTATCCCTGTGTCTCAGATCCTTATTTCTGAGGAGGAGGAGGAGGAGAGGTGCAGCTGAGGGTCATAAGCCTCTGGATGACGCAATACCTGCATCTTCTCACACTCCTCTCCAGCAGCTTTACAGATCAGGAAGACAGAGGTGACACAACTTAGCCCAGCAGGATCCCGGCCAAAGGAACTGCCCCCTTTTCAAACCTTTGAATAGATTCATTCTTGCCAGCTTTAACAGATGTTGAATAGCATTTCACAGACAAATCAGAAAAATTGCTGCAGGAGCTATTGCCATAAACTGGATTTATTTAATCTCCATTTTGAACGTTGTTTTTCTTGGTGAGTTTATTAAACCATGGGATTTCTTCAAATTTGAAATTTTAGAATCAGAGATGATACTTACAGGCTGAATGTTTGTATTTGCAAAAAATTCCATACCACACAAAGAACATCTGTATAAATGGAAACTAATATTTTAGGTTTCTTACCTATTTTTGTTGCTAGATTTTGCTTCCAGAGGACAAATTTGTCCTCCAATATGGATTACTGTATTTTTTAATTCAAATCTATTATTTTTGCTGAATCCAAAGTCCCATCCACACAGGGTCAATTTTGTCCCACCTTCTAGGGGAGCGCTGTTTGGGAGAATCTGTTAAAAAAATACTGTGTTAGTTGAATCAGGCTTTCTTGAACTTCACTTGGAGCTAAAGAATGGGCAAAGGAATAATTTTAGAAAAGCATTTCTTTTGGTAGACTATGTCCTAGCATTCATCTTAATTGTTCTTCACCTTTCATTTGTCACATTATGAGCTTTCTATGACAGTAGCAATAAATAACAAAACCTATACTAGAAAGCTTTGAAAGATAGTGTTTAGGGGCACTGAACAAGCTGTGCATTGTAATAGTCTTTTAAATCCTGCAGTTCTTGTCTTTCACGTCTTATTTCTGGTGTGTTAAACATACAATATACTTATTTTGTTAGAAGCTGAATGCTGAACACAAAAGAGCCCCCAAATGACCGTTTTTTGCCAGCTTGATGAAAGTTGGGTTCAGAGAGAAGTAGCTTCAAAGACACCATAATCCAACATTGCGTTGACTGTGATAAAGTTAACGCGACTTCTGCTATTCTTTCCTTAAACATTTTACATTTGGTCACCTCTAATTCCAAGTTAAAAATAAACTGCCCCTCAGAAACACAGACAATCTACAAAGGAAATACTTTTTTTTTTTTGTGTGTGTGTGTGTGTGTGTATTGTAAATTGTCCTGTAAAATATAACAATTGTGGGAAAAACGTAGGAACACTATAGAAGTCTTACAAAACTCAGTAAAAGTACCGGTTAGTACTGTCAGTAAAAAAACCCCAAAATCTACAAAAACAAAAACAACAAAAAAGAAAATACATTAGTTCAGGAATTATGAGGACCTTCAATACTGCACAATTTTGCAAACATACCAGTACCACTAGACAAACAAAAAAGAATGAAAGGAATGAGAGACTGAATTTATGCTTGTGATTATAGTGCCTAAGTATCTTAATGCTTTAGTGATAATAATTTTGCCCCTAAAATGCAATACAGCTGTGTCCTTCAAAGGACCCGGCTTAATTTTCAAGCTGAAAGGAAAGTGTTTGAGTGATACATGGCTATTATTTCATCTGGAAATCCAGTAAGACAGCACATTTCTTTTCAACTCTCTTGTAGCTATACTTCAAGACTCTCACAAATGAACTATTGTAGATAGAAAGGCAGCTGAAGAATACTTCAAAAGAATTATACCATATACTATATATGGGGAAATTTACTGCCCTCATTAGAAACCAGACAAAGAGTCTGACTTAAAATGCACTGAATCCAGGAGGAACCTTTTCTGTTTTAAAGAGCTTTGAATCAGCTCTCAAGGAGCAAAGAGGGAACCTATGCAGGAACAGCACTTTTGTACAAATCCGTAAAAAAGGAGTGATATTCACACCCCTGACACACAACTGCAGCTACGAGAGAGACATTCTGTGCCCACGAAATCTGTGCTATTCGCAGGTTTAACTTCTCCTTGTTTCTTTGGAGTTTTCTTCTTCAAAATCTGGATTTGACTTCAGATTCTAGTTTTCTACTCTGCTCAGTATCTCAGCACATTATCTATTTTTGAAATAACAAAACCATAGCAGAAAATGAAATTGCTCTGTGGGAGTACAGGAGGTCCTGATGTTTTGTACAATACACTGACATGTGGCATTTGAAGAGTTTGAAATGTAATCCACCAGTTAGCAAAATATGGGCTTCACAAAGCCATACAGAATAAAAACTGAAGGTACTGAACATGTTTTTAGTGATCTTACATGGCAAAAGAGACTTGTGACAGTAACCTGTGTGCCTTTATTGAGAGGTAGCAAGTATTTAGTACATTTTGTTGACAAATTTAGCAGGCTAAGTAGATACCAAAAAATAAATAAACAAAATCTTAAAGTTTTGTTTTTAAGTTCTACCGAACTCCCCTGTTTTTATTCAAGATTTATTTTTGTTCCATTTGTTCTGTATGATGAAATGTCTGAAAATCAAATGTGGTTTTCCAGACATTTTCTTGGGAGTGTTGACAAGAATGGATAGTGAACCTCCTGGTCTCTGAACTGAGTGTGTAAGCCTCTTCTATGTACTTACATTGCACTGGTAGTAACAGAAAACAATCATATCAGTTATAAATGCTATGAAATGCAGGATTTAAAAAATATTCTGTTATCTCCACTGATAACATGGAGCAAGTCCTGTCATTCTGCTGGTCTCTGAACTTTTGGTTAAGGGAGAAAGTTAATTTTGTTTTTGGAAAACTTTAAAGCATTGTGTTTTCCTTTTATTTATGTTGACAGCTAATATCCACTTCTATACTTAATATATTTTTGGAAGAAAATACCTATTTATTAAAGTTTCATTAGCCCATTCATTTTAATTCAAAGACAAGAAAAACCGAAATTTCCAGCAAAGTCTCCAACCTAAACAGGCAGCAGAAGGCCTGATGTTCTTGATATGTCTGATACAAAAGCCAGCTAAAATGACTCACTTTAAAAACAACAACAAACCATGTCAGATTTTTAACCACAACAAAGAATCAGGAGGGAGACCAATTTATTTCTTCTTTTACGCCCTTCACCTTTCAGCGTGACCTGAACGCCACGCGCAGATTCCTGCAATTTGTTCCAGCACCAAGTGATCTCTGAGGAGATTCTCTCCTGGCTTCCCTCTATAAGTGCTTGTCCAGGCTGATGAAACTCCTCATTGTTGGCAGAGGCAGTGGATGGGAGCAGACTGGGAGCTGGGCTGTGGAGGGGATGTGTCCTAGTGCCTCCCCTACTATGCTGTCCATGTCTGGGCAGATTTGACTGCTCGTCTCCGACTCACAGCTCCAAAGGAAGGTGCTTAAACCAGGGAAAAGAGACAAAGGATCTGCAGCACTACATGGGAAAACACTGGCCTTCTCCTCTGCCATCCCTCCTGTGAGGAATTTTTTCTTTTCCTCATTGTACACCAGTCTGTGCAATAACCTGGGAAAACATCACTGAAGACTTAGTTAGCTAACATCCACTGGACCAGACCCTCAGGGAGCAATCTGCTCCCCTCAGGTTAAAGTGATCATATGACATATCTCAAGCAATCTGTCCCTCTGAAAGCTGCAAAATATTAGGGAGAGGTTTGGACTGAATTTCAGATACTATGCAAAGCAGGTCATCCTCCGTTTGTTAGGAACAAAACTAGCTTGTTTCTTACATTTTATGCATGTGAGTTTCAAGACAGATCAGAAGATGATGAATAATCTGTTTTATATTTTTTTCAGTAATCATGTTAAATGTCATGGTCCAGTAGAGCATGAAATTTGTCTTAACAGCTAGCAATTCAATGGATTTAAGTATCCAGCTGCATTTTTTTTCCTTACAAGCCTTCTGGAAACAACTTCTACCAACATCAGCACACAGTAATTCGAGATGCACTTTAACATCCATCAGTGTCACAGATCCATATTCATTCCAGGGGTAGACTGGGCTTATGCTGAGCAGGCTGGGCTGAGCCACATGGGGAAGGGAAGCACCTACTCAGCCCATGTCCAAGGTGTGCCCCCCTCCCAGCACTTCACAGGGCCTGCAGAGGTGGCTGTGGGGGACACACCTCTTGGTCTAAGTCCCTGTGCATGGGCTCCAGGTTCTTGGGTCTTAAAACTGCAGAGTGAACACATTCAAAATGAAATTAAAGAGGGCTACATGAGTTCAGCCCCTCTGAAAATCAGAAATTAAGCAGTTCAGAGCCTGGGAAATGTTTTTTGAGCTATAGAAATATACAGCCACTGCTGGAAAGTTTGTAAATTAAAAAATATTAAGGGTACTTGAGTTCTAGAAAAATGAGACAAACTGTGCAGGATAGGTGAGTACTTTGGTCCTGCAGAGGTACAGAAAAATATATAAGAGCTAATTCTCACTGCATACCTTTGAATTGGTGATTCAGTCTCATACAGACTAAGGCTGGAAAGGATTATTTCACTAATATAACCATTCTGAAAAAAAATTATTTTTGTATAAAGGAAAAGTAAACTGTTCACATACATTAGCAAGTTTTGTGCATCTTCTTTTCCATAAGTAAATGGCCACAGAAGGCAGGCAAACTACCCCTTCCCCTTCCATTTTCTATCCATTTTGGGTTTGATTCCTATAACACTTCATTTTTTTTCACTGATTTTTGCTTGTGTTAATCATAAATTTTGTGTCTCAAAGGTGAAGATGGAAAAACCCAACCCTGTAAACGTGCATTTCTATACTACTTTCTAGAGTAATAGCAGTTTTGTCTAAAACATTAAAACTTAAAAATATTGTTGTATGTGAAATCATATGCTTGGATGAAAGAAATACATTATTTATTAAAACCCACTTTTTTTCTCCCTTTCTAAGAGTTTGGCATATCAAACTTTCATGTCTATTTGTAAGTTGTATTCTAACAAAGGAAAATGTATTTTTAACTACATGATGTAGTTTAAATGCACTAACACAAGTGAATGTGTTAGTAAATGCTACCAGAAAGTTTTACGCTTGTCCTTCCCTTAGATTTCTAGTCCATCAACTGCCCTACAAACCTCTGCCTTCACAGTCATGTCACACTTCACATGAGAAGATTTGGAACCACACACAGTACAAACCCTGCATTAACCATGGCTGAATTAAATCTGGACTGAGTCAGTGCAGCTCTCTGCTCACCCATGCCTTCTTGTTCTCACATCACACCCTTGATGAGCTCTGGCTGGCTGGCAGCAGCCTCTGGTTCCCCTGTCCTGGGGTGCAGCTACAGCCTTGTTCCTCGTTGGTGCCAAGTGGACCCACAGGAAGAAGGAGCCAGCCAAGAGACATTGTGGAAAAAACTTCCCAGGAGCTTGGGTAGGGGAAACAAGGGATTTTTCTCACAAAGAAACACCAGGCTTTCTTTCCTCCAACACTGGAGCCAGCACAGGGATGGATGAACAGTGGTAGCCAGAGACCTCCTGTGCTGGATCAGGCTGTGGTGGCTCTGGGCAGGAAGTGCTTTCCTCCACTTTTGTCCCTGAGAGAGGCCTAAGAGGAGGGATGCTCCTTTCTGTGACTGGCTTTCATGTCAGACCCCTGCCAGGCTGGCTCAGACCCATCTTGTTTCCCCATCGGAAGTGCTTTGTAGGGCCAAGGGTCTCCCAAGGCTGGTAAGGATGATCAGACAAACCTGTCCATCCGTGAGCATCTCAGCCCACAGTAGTCAGGGAGACCATGTGCATCCAGTCAGAGGATTCATGGACATCAAGGCTGAGGGGAAGTTGGGGAAAGCTGACAATTTATCATGATTATATGACTAGAAAATATTTACAGAGTGCAGACCATTCTTCCCTCAAGAGATAAGTGTGAGAAATCCACCACCTTACCTCATAAACCCTAGGCAAGCAGGTGTCCTGGGTCCAGGCATTGCTGGGGCACTCAGAAGACCTGAGGCACTGCTGGCTGCACCAGCCACACTGCATGAAGGCTGGTGCCAGCAGGCACTGGCTGCAGGACCTGAAGTGATGGCAGCCTGGCCCCTTCAGAGGGATCTTTGTTATCTGTCGATGGAGAGACATGATGCATACATCCTTTTAATACATGCACTAAGTGGCAAGGAGAATCTCTATTTATGCATAGCATGCTGGTGCTGCTCAGATTTCAGATGTGCAAGCCACAGTTCGACTTCTCTTTAGCTCAGTAATTATAGGATCTTATAAGTAATTTAACTGACATGATTTTAAATTCGCTTGGGAGAAACCCTAAAGGCATCTTAATGTTATATACAGTTACTACCAGCATCTGGTGTTTACAGCAAGATAGCATTTTTTCCTGATGGAGAAAGAGAACAGCAGCGCACTCCTCCCAGTTCTGTATCTCAGTGTGCCTTAGTTTATGCAGTGTATCTCAGTATGCCTTACTTCATACATTTGTAAAAATAGGCATGATGGCTATTTCAGCTTTGGTGGGGCTGTATTAGTATCTGTGGCACGCTTCCAGCATGTGACTGCCCATGTACTTGTTTGTTAACACCTACCATCAAAAAACCCATACTTTATCTAAAATACAAGTTAAAATTTATATTACTTAAAATATCAGAATAGTTATGAAATAGTTGCTCTGAACATGTAAGAATTATTTTTTGTCAAAATATTAAAATCAATATATAATTACATTACTATACATTACTATATAAGAGCATAATATTTCTTTATACTTCAGGACCTTCCTTAAATTTATTTTTTACATTTTCTGAAGATCACTCTTATAAATAACTCATACATTTCTAGTAAATGATTAATAACAATCTTTATGGCTGATGTATTTCTGTAAGTCCTTATAGAAATCAAGGGGTCAAATTATTGCTTACGATTATGGTTTAGGATTATCCGTAATATTATCTTCTGATGTTTTAAACCTGTTCTTCAATGCATATCTACTTATGACAATAGCATATTTATGATAGCTCTTCATTTTTTATTAACTCTTTGTAGACTACATGCTAAAGCAATTTTCAAGCCTTAGTGACTTACAGTTTTAAAGACACGCATGTAACTCTAGCACACACAACCGTCCTTAAAAAGTTACAATGCTATGACACAAACCAAGAAAAGCCAGGAAACTGAGCACCATTCTTTTCTTTAGCCATTATGTGTTTTGTCTTTGCAAGCACTTGAATTAGGGGCAGGTTTTCAGCCTTAAAATTTGCATTTCCTGGCTTTTGTTGGTTTATATCACCAGCTCTTACATTATTTAAGCATTTCTCAATATTAGGCTGCCAGTTTGTTTAGCAGGGGAAAAAATATATCTTGGAGGAAACTTGCACCCCCAGTGTTCTGAGGGATTGGCAGGGCCATGAGGATGCAGTGCAGAAAGCAGCAGTGTGAACAGAGGTTTACACAGTGCACAGGAGGATTAGATTATGAACCACTCACCTTCTTCCCAGTCACTACCAGGGTATAGCCATCATCTGCTAATGAATTCTTGACAACAACCTGGGGAGAGATGGGGTGGGAGTCTAGCTGAAAGCTGACATGTGGAGTTGTGGATTCTGAACGGGAAACCACTATCTAAGAAAGAAAGAAATTTTGAAAATCAGCAGGCAATATGTAACTCAAATGCATGCTGCTCAGCTGTCTCATGTTCTCTGCTTGCATTAATTACTTTGCATTACATTGCATAATATTTTGCATAATGTTCCATCATAATCTGATTAAAGTGCTATAAAATCTACTTTATTTAATACAGCAAAATCATGGCTGTTGGAGGATCCTCAAAATACACCATATTTATTAAAATATGCAGGAGTCACTGCATGTTTCCTAGTCCTTCAATTTCAGGTATTTATACGTCACCATAGAAAATGAAGATAGGTCATTTAGTCAGCCCCATACATTTAAGAATGAAGAATTTTATCTACAATGTCTGTTTAAAAGAATCTTAAAACTCCAGGTCTTCAGAAGTCAAAAACATTTCCTTCTATTTTCACTTTGGTCCTTCAGTTTGCAAAGCAAACTTTACCCTGTGTCAAGAGCCTCTGGTCGTGCTGCACGTGGGGCAATTGGATTGCAAAGCTATGTCAGGCACTGCAGGTCGCTGCTGTGGGCACTGCTCAGAGCCACGAGTGCCCAGAGCTCACCAGCCAGGGCTGCCCAGAGGGATATTGCTCTGACAAGCTCCTTGCAAGGTTTCCTGGGCATCTTGAGTTCTGGATCCTGTTGGTTTCTGTGTGAGCCGGGTGTCCAGGACTGAGCATTCAAAGCACTTCTTAAATTACAAGGAACAGTGGAGGCTCCTTTAGGAGATGCTCCAAAACAGGAGCCTAATTTAGTCATCCTGAAGCCCCTTTGCTAAAACCTTCCCTCTCTCCCTCTCTCTCTCTCTCTCTCTCTCTCTCTAGATTTTAGGAGATCTTAGGGAAATTAGTCACACCAGTATGGAATTCCCTCACTACTCATCTCTCTGCATCTTGAGTTACCTAAATTCTTCTGAGAATCTGGGCCCATTCCTGCAAACACACGCCTAACTTTACTACTGTAACTTTGTTGACTTTAACGGGATGAGTCATGGCTGTTAAGCAGAGGCATAAAGCATCTGCAGACCGGGGTGGATATTTGATAGCAGGATTTTATAGGGTTGGGCCTGCAATGCAGAAGGATGTGCACCCAAATGTGATAGCATCAGGCAACAAAGGCAGAGGATTGTTTACATGAGGGAAGATCATGTTCATGTTTCAAAAGCTGTATCACGTGTAGTTTACTTAAGGAATTTAGATAATCAACATTTGCTGAGAAGTTAGGATTCAATGGGGTTCATTATTTAAAAAGATTGAAGCCATTCTGGAAATAACTTGTCTGTCAAACGTTTCATTTTTTACTATAATGAAGCTTTTCTTCTGACTCCGAAGGCAGAATCAGAACAGCCAGGACATTGACTTACACAATTTCACTGGCTTTTCGCACTGCCAAGGGCTTTCAACAACATGGCTGACTCCAAAACTAGACTTAGAGATGCTGTAATTATAGCTGCTGTTTTGATGTAATTCAAGACTTAAATAAAATATATGAGCAGTTAATTCATGCCGATAACTGCTTCACATCCCAGAGGTATTTATAGTTTGGGGTTGCAAGAGGCTTTATTTCTTTAAAAATGAAACTGATTTTGTTACGGGCTTTGCTATGGATTTATTTCACAGCACAGAAAGTACAGATTTTAGAAATCAATAAAGTATGATCGTTTTTGGTGACACAGAAGTATGGTCTCTGACTCAGTGTAATAGGGCATGAGCTCTGTTTTTCTATTCAGAACAATGAAAAATAGAATGGACTGGAAAGCTGCATGAAAAACCTTGATTAATGTTGGCATTATGGGGAGAGGTAGCACCACAGCTGCAAATACCTTTTTAGTTGATCATTAGCCATGTCTCATCTCGAATACCCACTGCTATAAAATGCTAAGAATTCTTTTCCATCATTAATCCAGGCTTCCTCTTATTGCCAAGCATTCTTTCTGATTGAGCCACAGCGTTAACTCTTTAAACACATCTGCATTCCAGCCTCAAAGCAATTCATGAAAATTTGGATTCCATCTCTACAATCTTGGAAAAATTACTTGGTACTTTAAACACTGACTGACCCTTATTTGAGGTTGATAGTCAAATCACCTGCTCAAAGCCCAAGTGACTAGACTTTGACCTCATGACATACAGGGAGCTCGGATTACACTTCCTAGCTCATGGAATGAAAGTTTGGATTTTGCTTAGAACTAATCTACCAGCCTACAGTGCTGCTATAACAGATACTAGATGCAAAAATGTTCTTTTTGGTCCACAGAACTGTGTGATTTTTGCACACATCAGCCCAGTCCTTGAAATTCTATCTTACCCTTATCCGACATAATCCTGAAAAAAAAAAAGCAATTTGAAGACATCTACAGCAGGAGGAAGAGGCTACTTAAGACTCCAGTGTCGTTGCTTATCTGACATAATCCTTAAAAAAAAAAAGCAATTTGAAGACATCTTCTACAGCAGGAGGAAGAGGCTACTTAAGACTCCAGTGTCGTTCTCATAAAGCTCTGATTTTTATAGCTTGGAACTGAGCTGGTATGTGTGCAGCATAAATTTCATCTGTCATGGACACACCAACATACAGGGACCACTACCATGAAAATGGTTCAGTACTACAGGAGATTTTCCCTCTGCAAAGCCTATAAAATCCTGGGGGTTTTGGGGCTGTCTTTTTTGTGAGGGGGGAGAGTGGGTATTGGATTTTTTTGGTTTTATTTTCATTTTAGTGATTAATTTGTGAACCATGCATTTCTCCAGAGCATAAGAGAAATGAAAACTTATTTCCATGCCCCTACTCAAGCAATTAGGAGTGAGGGAAGGTCTAGCACAGATAATTAACCAAAGGAGAACAAACAGACATTTGTAGTCAATGGTCAGTGACTGCAATAGTAAGAAGTCACCAGAAGTGTTCTACAGGCTGTGTGTGCTGGGGTCCATATTGTTCAATACACCCATAAATGAGTTACAAAAGTGGTTGAGCAGTCCAGCAATAAAGTTTTGTGATGATCTGGAGGTATTCAAGGTGGTTAGGATGAGGACAGACTATAAAGGATAGCAGAAGGACTTTACAAGACAGCATGTCACAGCAATAAAATGGCAGGTGAACTACAACAAAGAAAACTAACTTAAAGCAGTATATGTTAGATAGCTATCTAACTGCTTAGAAGCAGCTGAAACCAACCTAATAAAAACTTACAAATTATTAGAAAAGGATTAGAGAACAAACCACAAAACACCCTGATATCATATAAATTCATGGCTTGCCCGAAACTTAAAATGTCTCTGCAATTCTACTTGCTTCCTGGCAAAAAAGAGCATGTTAGAAAGGGGAAAAGCTCAGAGAAGGGTAACAGAGATGATCAAAAGGCTGTAATGAACAATGACTGAGTATGGTACATGTGGAATCTCTATGATAAAGGAATAGAGAATCATAAGGGGATAGAGACCCACCATATACTCTCTTCCACAACTGCCCAAAGGGGGGTTGTAGCCAGCTTGGGGTTGGTCTCTTCTCCCAAGAAGTAACAAGTGATAGGAACAAGTGATAGGAAAAGAAGACATGGCCTCAAGTTGCACCAGGGGAGGTTTAGATTATATTTTAGGGAACATTTCTTCAGTAAAAGGGCTGTCAAGCAGTGGAACAGGCTGTCCAGAGAAGGGGTTGAGTCTCTGGTGACTCAAAAAGACATGTAGAAGTGACACTTAAGGGCATTATTTAGTTGTGGACTTGGCAGGGTTAGGTTAATAGTTGGACTTAAGGATACTAGAGGTCTTTTCAGTCCTAAATGATTCTATTATTCCATTATTTAATTGTAATAAAATTTCTAAATATCACCAAAAACCAAAAAAAGTTCTTGGGTTCAAGGCAAACAAAAGAATATGGCATCCTAGCAATATGTGATGACCTATGGTACTCCCTGCCAAGGGATAAGAATGCAAGAGAAATGCATATTCAAAGGTAAACTCCACAGGTACATGGAAAGAGCTAGACAATAATCAATAGCTCAGGAAATTCCCAGAAAAGAAAATAGTTGGAGACTTGAAGCAGAAGGTAGCTACGTGTGTCTGGGTCACTAGGCACCCACTTGTCAATACCACTGGAGACAGAGCACTGAGCTGGACCCTTCATTCAGATCCGTGTGGCTCTTCTGATCCCGTTTGAGAATCATGTTCAATATCAGTAACTGTGACAAACACAATATTTCTGTCTCTCTATTTAGAGAAAAACAAACAATTTTCTTCCAGCATAGCTCAGACTACTTCCATGAAACAGTTCCATGAAGATAACAGCCAACATTTAATTAATCAATAAACATATGAATGTATTCTTTATACTGGAAGTCAGTGATCACTTAGGCCCATGAACACTAACGTTATTAATTTAAATATTATTTCATTGCCATCCTCTAGTATTAATGTTAAATATGAAGACTTGAGTCTAGGTTTGTCTGTGTGTAATATGGCAAATTAAGACTAATAACTTGAGTTGAAAAAACCAGCATGCAACAGCTTATTTTTAAAATCATTCTGATGCTCAGTTCTGCTAGTCAGCAGGATTGAATTACAAATGTTGCTGTCTACATGTTGAAATATCTTCTGCAAAAATGAGAGGCCTTCTAAAAGGAATCCAATCTAAGTATCATATTGTTATTTTTTCCCTAGATGTCTGGCAGGTGTATGCCATTATCCAGCAGAGATAGGCTCAGGGTTAACTACATTGTGCAATGCCTCAAATGCCCTGGGATATGCAGCCTAGCCTTGCAAAGGGCACATATGTAGCTTTCTAAATGCTGTATATCATTCTAATCCATGAAGAATAAAATGGATCTCTTCTGAAGAGTGTAAGCTTTTCTACTCAAACTGAATATTAAACATATGTGCTCTCAAACCAGTTATTCAGCACCAGGTGTTAATTTTAATTTGGCTACATAGATTTTGCATTATGCAGTGTTTGATACCTTTTTTTCCCTAGGAGAATCAAGATACATTCTTTACTACAGAAAGAACTGCTATCATAAATGCCAAAAGTTGAGCTACTGATATGAAAATGCTACTTATCAAGAGTTTGCCACAGTTTTCTGTTGGCTTAAAAATGAAAGATGGAAGGATTGCAGCTACTCACATTCCTATAAATGCTTGTGCGCACAGTTTGCATTGAGCCTTAAATAGGTCAGACTGCCAGTATTGAAAAGCCAGATGAATTGCTGGGCCCCTGAGATAGGACAGCAGTGGGCACTGAGGACAGCCTTTGCAATGACTCCATGGGCATCCCATCACTCTTTCCTCCTCCAGGCTCTGTAAGGTTTCAAGTCCATGCTCATATATTTCTTGTCCTTCTTGCACTGGGTTCAAGTGCAATATGGTTTGCCACTTGCACGGGTGGGTTTTAGCACAATGACATTTGTCCGGAGGGACAGGAACTGGATCAAGAGGAGTTTGATAAATTCAAAGGTGGATATGGCTTCTAGTACATTGCAGTATAAACTGGATTTGACTGAGCACAGTGAGAAATGCAAAGCTCTGAATTTCTTTGCTCTGTGTCAACTCATTTTGCTGACAGGCACCATGGCTTTGAGTCTTGATTCCTGGAGTGGTGAGGTCTTGCTGCTTTGCTGTTTGCAAGAAGAGAGCAATGTTGAAGACTTGGCTCTCTTGCTGAATTCTGGGACAAATTTTCCCAATCCTTGAATGCAGTTACAAATAAAAAGCAGATGTGATGAGTTTTTTTCACTGATTTCTGTAGCACACATTATGTTCCCTGGCATGTAGTCTATGAAAGCAGCTACAACACATGCTAAGTTCTCTCTTTTTGGGGAAATGAGATGTGTGTTAAAGTTTGGTTGTGGTGTTTGTTTTTAATCATAAGTATTCCTGGGAAATGAGTGTGATTATCAAGTGTTCTGTCTACTTGGATGTGAAAGACAACAGATTTGTGCTCAGTGTGTGAGAATTTCCCGAGCCATTCCTATTCCTCATCAGCCAGAATCAAAGGCAACAAAAGAAATTATAAGGCAGCAGGTTAAGGAAACCCTAAAAAGCTCTTTATCATTCAAAGCAGAATGAAATTATGAAAGTCATTGTTACAGCATACCACAGAGAGAAAACAAAAATAAATTTAAAAAACAGTAAGCAAAACTGAGGAGAAAGGAGTCCATAAAGGACTACTAAGTGCCAAATATGGGTGCAATTTCCAGCTCAGAGTATCTCTGGGTCACTAAGTGCCAGGAGCTGGAGGGTACTTAGAAAGGTATGACTGTGTGCTTTTACTTGCCTCACACCTCTCTCTTATCCATCTTAGCCCCTGCCAGAACTCTGCTCCGTGACCCTTTACTATAACCCCATATAACCTTTCTTAGCAAAAAGTCTGGTTAGAAATGCTGGGATATAATGGTTCTCTAGAATAAGGCTTACATTAATCTGTACTGTTGCATGTCTAACAAGTGCAGAGAGCCCCCTGGGAGGATGAGTGGCCTGTTGCCTGGTGTGCAGTACTCCATCAAGGCCTATCTGTACCATCACACTTTGGTTTTTGTGCCCAAAGCCATTTTCTGTCCAGAATCTGTTCAGACATGACAGTGCATTACCATGTTTTGCTAACGCTTGGCTCTTCAGCTAGAGCTGGCTCATGCTCAGCCAGATGGGACAGGGCTGCAGCCAGCATGTGGCTGATGGCACCTCAGAGTCTGTGTATGCCCAGGGGAAGATCCTTTCCTCACCTCCAGAAGCAGCAGGATGGATGGATGGATGGATGTCCCACTGAACCACGGAGATGAGAGGGCCCGTGGTGGGGTCCCTCATTCCACACTACTGCTGCCCTGCTGAGCACTGAGCTTCACTGGCACAGTCAGAAGTGGCCCTGCTGCCAAAATTGCATCTATAGAGAGTGGTTGCCCGTTTTAGCTGCAAAACATACAGTGAAAACTTCTCTAGTCCCCTCTTCGTCAAGAAGATCACCAACAAGCAGTTGTGGTGGCTGGGGTGCTGCATTGCTGAGGCCAGCTCCAAGTGTGGGGGCGTCACCAACAAGCAGTTGTGGTGCTTTGGCTGGGGTGCTGCATTGCTGAGGCCAGCTCCAAGTGTGGGGGCACATGCACTATTCTGCTTCCAAATACACTCTCAGGCTGAAATCCAGCCTCTGCTATGTCAAGGGCATTGATGCCTTGTTCATTGTTGTGGCCACACCAAATGTGAGCTTTTAAGAATAAATCTTGATAGATATTCCCATATCCCACACTTCCCAGAGCTACCACAAAGATTTCCCCTTCCTGAAGAACTCATTTCATCACCACTCTAAAAACACTCTCTGAAATAATGCAAATTTTAGGTAGAAAAAACCCAAAATGCCTTGAAACCAAGAAGAAAAAAAAATCTCAATATATCACAGAGTGGGTTTTTTTCCCCCCAAACTACAATTTCCCAAAATACTGGCTGGTAGTATAAGTGTCTTTTCCAGTTGTGAGTTGTATTCTCAGAGTAGTTTGGTTTGAGCAGAATAAGGCTGTTTAACACCAGCTGAAAATATGATTCCCTGAGCTATAGCAGTGTGACTGGGTGCTGTTTTCTAATCAAATAACCACTGTGAAATACCTGATTCATTTTGCACCCAACAGCTGTAGTTACAGTCTGTGTTCCCAGTCACAGTCTGAAAACAAGCACAATAAGAAAGGCTGAAACAGCTGCAACTTCTCAGCAGAAAAAAAAAAAAAAAAGAGAAGGAGGAAAAAAAAAAGTTTGTTGTCAGGCTCCAGCTTAGGAAGGAAGTAAAACCATTTTTCTTTTCTGTCTCATGCATGTCAGCTGTCTTAGAAAAATTATTACTGGTCTGTTTTGTAACAGAAACTCCACAATATTTAGTAAACTACAAACTCCAATCTATTCATGGCCAAATACAGATTTGACATTTCTGAGGCAGCCAAACCATGCTCAGTATGTGAATGGGCTGCAGTACTTTTCAGGAGAGATCTGGAATTCACCTCATGGCCCTAATTATCCTCCTTAGAAGAACACATGCATCTTCTGTATTTGGACCATCCAGATTAATTTTATTTTAGTTCCAGATTTTGTCTGAAAAAAAGAAACATTTAGTGAAGAAGGCTATATTTATTTTCCAGTATTAGTGCTTTCCAACCCTGTTCAAGTGAATAATTCTATTTTATCAAACTAAATGCAGAAAACAACAGGTGAGTATTCCTTGGTTGGATAAGTCATACCTACTTTTGCATTGTGATTATTATCTGTTTCTTTAGGAAGCTTTTTTAAAATAAGTAAAATGTGGGCTATGTTCTGAGTTGGGTTATTGGTAATGCTGTAAGTTTTGGGGGAATCACTTGTAAAGTTAGGAACTATTCATTGTGATAAATCCCTAAATACATCAAAACGCCAGAATATGGTAGCCATCACCTACAGAAGGAAAAAAATACATGTTAAATCTGTTGAATTTTGCAGCAATGCTATGCTATAGCCATGAGGTAAAGAGATAAAAATAGATGGAGACAGAAGTAGAGTTGGAGACAAGAGGAATGCAGGAAGGTAGAAAGTGATGAGTAAAAGAAAAGCAAAAGGAGATGGAAAGATGACAGGAAAGTGGAAAGAAAAAAAAGACTCAAGTGGTTGGCTCCTGATCAAGTATAAACAAATATAATGGGGGTATATGAGAAACATCTTCAAATACATTTCTCTCAGGTTCAATAGCTTGCTGCTGCACCTACTGGCTTCCACAGCACAGGCTTGGAGCTTCAACTCAGTTTAGATGACAAGATCACTGAGTTTTCAAGAGGTCCCCTTCTGCCCACCCCCCCCCAAATTTTTTGTAAGAACTAAAAGAAACCCTAAATTAATACAGCAAAAATGTGATTCAAATGCTCATTACTTTCACCAAACTGATGCATATCTGGGCACTTCAGGGTGCTGTTGCCAAAGGCAGAGATACTGTATTACTACTGCTTGTAATCTCATGGATGGTTGCTAGTACTGAAATTTATGTCAGAAACCAAATTGTCTATATATACTAAGGTTTGGTATTTCAAAGAAGATACAAGATGAACTGGGTGCACTTGAAGGGCTGAGCTGATTTTCTAAATATAGAAAGCTATACATAAATATTTTTTTCTTTTTCTTTTTAACAGTTATCATGAAAATATGTTCTTAAAATACTAACACAGTACAACCAGTTTTAAAACAGGTTCCCTGACAGGTAGAATTTTGTGACTAATTTTCTGTGAAAGTGTGCCTGTGTCTGAAGTCAGCTTTGAATATCTACAAGTTACAAGGAGATTGCACAGGAAAATTCAATATTTGCTTGTACAAAGACCTAAAAATATCAGTGCAAATGACTGTGCAAAGGAAATGAAGAGCTGAGGATTCTTTGCGATATGTTCCAAGAGATTTCTGAATGAAACAAAAAGAACATTGCATTTCTTTGCTAAAAATGTGTGGAAGTCTTTGGGGATATCCTTTTGATGAATTAAGCCATTGTTAGATTATCCTGATTTTTTTACCCATTTTATTTCAGTAATGGTCATATAATAGCCTAATTTTTAATGATCTAAATCTCATTGCTGTTAATAGCTATATTTCCATAGAAACACTACAAATCTACTTTAGTTGGGCATTTCCTAATGAACATGTTTGAAAGCACTCCTAGATCACTATTAGAGAAAAAAAAGCAAGAGAACATTAAAATCTGCAAAAATCCATGTCTTCTGTATCCTACAGATGTGGTATCCCTTCCAAAATCATGTAAAGACAAAACAAATACCAAGCTTTTATTAGGAGGTAGTATCATTATAGGTAGTCAGTATGCTTATTCTCCTGCTAGCTGCACCCAGCCCTCAAGGAAAGAGCTCCTATTTAGTACAATATGAACCCAATGCTCACTTCCCCCTGTAGCTGAAGCCAGTCTGATTCAATGATGAGAATATTTCTGCTAATGGCCATGTGCAGTTTACACAATAGCCTTTTCTTTTGATCTGTAACTGAACCTGGAATGGGAAATGTATTCTGGAAATATTTAATTGTTCCTTGAGCTGGGCAAACATCTGAATGAAGTGTGTGCTGCAGGATTTGAATGAATAATTTAAAGAACATTATAAATAAAAATAATGCTCCCTTGTGCTTTCTACCAAACCTTCCTAAAAGCTTTGTGACAGCCCAGAAGTAATGCTGGGAGTAAGAGAGTAGTTGTTATTAATTGTATTTTGTAGATAAGGAAATTACTTCAGAAAGGTTAAACAAATTGCTCATTTTGCTGTGTGAATCAGTATCTGCTTCCAAGAACAGAGTGTAGTTTGGGCTCATGCTCACTATGTAGCTCTTAGCATTTGCCTCTCCTGCACAGAAGACAAACTGCTGCTTAAATTTACCAAGGCCATCATGGGAAATTAAGGTAAAAGTTGCAGGGCTGTCATTGAAAGTTTTGTTAATTTTTTTTTGGGGGGGAAAAAAAGAAATATGATTTTCTCTACTTTTTCATCTGTCCTTTGTGGCAAATCTCTCTGAACCCTTTGCCTGTAGAAGCATTACAGAATGTGCATTATGCAGCTGGTTCTGTGTCCAGTCTGAGCAGAAGATTGTAGATATAGGATTCCCTTTATCCAGGCAGGGTGCATATACTGAGAACAATATACAACCCTATGCACTGCATGTGGCAAGAAAAGGAGAGGAAGGGAGAGAAGAAAGGAAAGGTTTAGTTCCATTAAAGACTGCATATGCCCAAGTATTTTCTAATGGAAGCTTATGAGAAATGGGAAAACTGGAATGACACAGCAACTGATGGTCTTCTCATTAACTTTGATGACTGTCTATAGCCTACAGAACAAGAAGGCCAGAAGGCTGTCAATACTTCAGGAAGTTTCCTAGAGGACAAATAGTACTGGCAAATTGAAATAACACAGGTGCAAGAAGGATCCAGGCTGAGATGCACATCCAGGCTGGACTCTGGCAGCTGGAGAAGCCAAGCTCTCCAAGGAAGTTGTTACAGGATCATAGTCCTTGAAATAATTTGGGTGAACTCAAAGTATTTTGTCTTTGTCTTCTGGTGTTTGATTTTTACTGCCAAGATTTTAAAAGACTGCTGCTTGTGTGCATTATATTTATTTAATTAGTCACCTACAAAGAAGTCATGTAGTATAATCTACCTGTCTGGATTAGTTATGTACTTAGTGGATGGAAACAGACTACTCAGGAGGGTGATTTATCACTTTTTTATGAAAAACTTGTTTTAGGACAGGAAGAACTGTAATCCAAAAGAACAGAGTGAGATAGGAGTGAGCAAGAGCCTGAAAATCTAATACATGTTCAGAGAAACTTGAAAGTAGGTGGAGAAAGAGCTAATCTCAATTCTACAGCTGTGAGTCATAGGCTATGGGTACACACTAGCAAGGAATTTGGTGCCAGAGGAGTGGACCAGTATATAGAAACAACTAATGCTGAGGCTCCTGCTTCTACATTATAAATTGTCTTGGCATTTTACATTGAATAGATTTAATCTGATCCTCTAGAGTGTAGATACATACAAAGTGTATTTTTGAAGCTGTTTGTATAATCAGTCACTATTTTAGACCTTTCTGCCCCAGCTGGGGTTGAGGCATATTTGATGTCTATCCAAGACACTGCTTCAGTTTAGTCTCCTTCGAAAGAACTCCTGTTTGTACAGACCAAAATTGTGCTGTGAACAAAGACAGCTGGAGCTCATGGTTGAATTTGCTCCTCAACCACTGTTTCAAACCACAAACTCCAGGTAAACACTTAAAATAGTGAATGCTCTATTAGACACTTTATTTATATTCCAGAAGCTGTATTTTATTTGGTAATTTCAATTTTCTAATGCCCTTTTAAACTGGGGTAATAATTCTCCTCCCTTTTCACCGTCCTGCTAAATGCTAGTATGGTTTTTATGGCGAAGTCACTGTGGTAATATGGTAATGTTTACCTGCATGAAGCGGCCCTCTGAAGTTCCCAGGTTAGCAATGGTAAGGTTCCCTTTGGTGAAGACAGATATGGAAGTCAGCAGGACACTGTTGAACTGGCCCATGAACAAGTCAACCCTCTGCAGAGGAGTGGTAACTTCTAAGCGATATTCATCATCTTGTGCTCTGCAGTACGAAGCATTTCTTGAAAAAGCCTGTTGGAAAATGAAGTACAGATGAGTACTGTCTTTATGAGTAGCAATAGATCTTTGTCAGAATGAAGTCATTTAGCACAAATGCATTCGACCAAAAGTATTTTAAGATGTTTTAAACTTAATTGCTTCATCAGTTATGATGTTCCATGAGGAAGGCAAAAACTTCTCAATGTTATGGGAATGTTTCTATTAACTTTTAAAATCATGTCTGCAGGAATAAGATATAGGGTCTTTTGTTAACTAGATGCACATATATCAAGGTATCCTTTCTCATAGTGACTTCCTTAATGCTGCTTCTCCAAAAGTCTGAGAATTCTTGTACTGCAGAGCCTGCCCAGTGACACACCTACTTCTAAAACAGTTTCCTAAAAAAAGATTGTCTAACAACAGCGTGATTTTTTTACATTAAAATAACAATTTCCAATATTCTTCTCCCTCTGTGTTCACCACCTTTGTCAGAGATAAGACAGTAAAGTGGTGAAGAAGCCAGAGAAAGAAAAGGGAGATAAGTTAGGAAAAGTAGGTTTCTGATTGTGTGTTTAAATGAAACTAAGGGAAGACAGATTTTGGTAACCACTTAGATTATTATACTGATCATCCGTGGTTCATGCACTATTTAATCTGATCTCTAGATGTCTTGAGTGTACTAAAATAATAGCTGCATTCTCAGGATTTTCTCTTTCATTTTGGGAATAGAGATTGCATGTTTTTAATTTTTATTGAAAAAAGTCTTGAACAATACACTTTTATCTCTGAAGAAGAATATAACCTCCTAATAATTCAATAGTAATCTATTACTAGTAGACTTCAATTATATTAGGTTATCAATAATAATTTCATTATTATTGATATTACATCATATGTGTGGGGGACATTGTGAAAAGATAATAACCAGGAATCCCAGTTTAAATTTGGAAGTCATGTAGCATGTTCCCACTGTGACATACTTTATGAATAAACATTTAGGAAGATTCTAAAGGATCTTAGAGTGGTTCCCTCTGTTAAAATCAAGAGTGAGCTTAATTTCTCCTATTTTTTTATTGATTTGTTTTTTGTTGCAAAACATGTTTTAAAAACATGTTTTAAAAAAATTTTAAAGAAGTTTGAATGAAACCTTTTCAAGACAGTCAAGAGTCTTATTACTAAGTCAAATAGATCTGCATCATACCCTTACAGAGCATGTAGGGGTAAAATTTTATCATCTTCTTTTCTAGATTCAGATGTCTTCCTCAAAGTATGAAAAAGAAAGCAATGAATGAAGAATTTCTTATTGGCCTAACTGGTGAATTCTGGACTGAAACCCAAGGCATTGAAAATACTACCAAGAAAATGTTCAGCCTAGTAGCTCAGCCCTTTGCTGTTGAATTGTGATGTTTCTGAGCTGAGCGAGGCAACATCACTGGCAGGTGAGGTCTTCTGTGGTCCCTAGGAGTTGCAGTCAGCAATGGTGCCAGCTTTTCTGAAGGTGCCCTGTCAATTTACTGTGGCATTTAGGTGAAAGCCTACAGCAGATCAAATGAGCAGTTGAAATCTCTGTGCAGTGTCTTTATGATACAGCAAAAGGGTTTCTAAATTAGATATGGTACAGCAGTGACTTAACAGTTTGGTTATCCACATACAAAAGGTTTTAATGTATTAGTTTTCTTATTAACTGTTAATATACAGTGTATTTTCTTCAGCAGGAACTGAACTAATACTTTGAACTAGGAACACTGAACACACTTTATTTTTTTTAACACACTATTTGACTGGGTTAAATCATCAATGGGCAAGTTTGGCTTTTCTTTGTTTTGGCCACCAAACAAGCAAAAAGCTGTATTCTGTTGCACTCATATCCTACCCAGTGTAAAAGTATTTCTGAAACATCTGTGCAGATTACTCATACAATGAGTATGAATAGTTCAAGTGCAGAAAGATGTACAGTTTTCATGCTTTTTGAAATAAGGCAGATTTCTGATTTTACCCTTCCCCCAACATGGGATCTTTGCTCTTTCCTGTAACTGCTTTTTTCCATAAGCAAAGACTTTGGAGAGAGATGTTTCTGTGCTAAGCTTAAAGTACTTCCTCCTACATAGTCATTTCAGCACAATTCAAACATCCTAACATGCTGCCTCATGAAACCCTGTCCAAGGTCTTTGGAAAAAGTGGCTAGACTTTCCTGCTTACCCTGACACCTTTCTTAGCTTCTCCAAAGTCAGCTAGCCACAAAGTCAGCTCTGCCTTCCTCAGAGATGCCATAATTTTTTCTCTCTGCTGAAGAACCTGTATATTGTTACACATATGGTTCTTAAAAAACCTGTCACTTCATGGATTAACCATAATGTAGGGTTGGCTGTTCAAGAAATAGGAAGGCTTTGATCTGGGAGTAGAAATGCAGAGATTAAAAGGCTACTTAGAAAACTAAAGGAAGATTGATAACAGGGAAAACTTTGTCAAACATGCTGCTTTAAATTAACACTTTTAAGTCTGGTTCTCTTTCTCCCTCCCTCCCTCCCAGTATACACATAGCTATCCATTTGGCTGTCAATGTGGAAAAATAACTGATGTCAGATGATGCACTCTGGATATCATGCCAAGTTCCACTGAGAAATCACACAACTATTGAAATGGACAATTAGAGCACGGGTAAGTGCCTGGGTTCAGCTATGTTGCTTCTCCTGTAGGACAAGAGGTGCCAATTCTGCCTGTGATTCACAGAGAGGGCTTTGTTACTGCTAAGCTGGCACAGGTGTGCTGCTGGAATGCAGTGAGGTGTGAGCAAGCCCTGCCTTACAGCTGTGTCCAGGAGGCTAGAAGATAATTAATGTTATCTTGTTTGTTCATACGGGAAGCTGTGGTGTTCTGGAATTTACCCTTGATTTGGTCCACAGAAGACAAAAATGCTAAAAATGTCTCTAGACATCGCTGAGCTGAGCTATCAGGAGCTGTCACTGTTTTGCAGCTAACTGATGGCTTATATGTCATATTCAGTGAGCATAAAAATAAAATATTTCAAGTAAGAGTTGTTGCATATTTGAAGCCAAAAGTGCAAGGTGGGGGAAGAATTCTTACAAAAACTTGTGAAAAATCTCAGAAAAATATCTGATTAGGTCAGTGTCAGAAAAATGATCCAAAAGTCTAGTCTCTGGTCTGAATACTATACCCAGGAAAAAAAATCCAAATATATTTTTATGAGCTTTTCTCTAATTTGCAGTGACTGCAAATTGCAGAAACATTCCTCCAGGCTCATTCTTCTACAGCTGGTCAAAACCTGCTCTTAGTTAAGTGCAGTGCTCATATAGAAAGTGATATTATGTATAATGTCTTGATATTATGTTTAATGCCTTGAATAAACTGGAGATCAATGACTTAATCACTGCAGAACATTTCATACTGTCTTGTGATCCACTTGGAGGACATAATTAAAATTAAAATTTAATTTGACAAATTGGAGAAATGGTCTGAAAGTAACTAGGTGATATTTCCTGGTGCCAATCATAAAATCATGCAGTCATGATGTAAAGCTCAATGAAAGTAGGAATATGCATGAGTTTTATTTCCTGCTGGTTTGTTTATACGACTTCTAGCTTGCTGGC
This sequence comes from Passer montanus, assembly GCF_014805655.1. Taxonomy (NCBI): domain Eukaryota; kingdom Metazoa; phylum Chordata; class Aves; order Passeriformes; family Passeridae; genus Passer; species Passer montanus. The sequence goes on from NW_024371037.1 coordinate 9,202,444, forward strand.
TGTCAAGAATCAAAATTCCAAGTATCAACATTTTTTTGTGCTATGAACTCTGGGATTCCCCCTCAAGAAAAGTGGTCACCTACAAGAGCCAACAGCATTGCTCCTTTCATAGGATCAAAGAATCCCTTAGGTTGTAAAAGACCCTTAAGGTCTGTGGCATAACATGGACTAGGGAGAAAAAAGCTATTGTTAAATGACCTTCCTCCAGATGTCTGCAATTGGCAAAAATCTTTTTTTCCGGAGAAACTACTGGAGAGTTTCTGAATGAATAGGTGATTCTACATAAAAAATGGGTTACCAAGACCATTAAAACCTAAGAGAGGGTAAGAGTTCCTTGTCTGTTTTCTTGTGGAAGTCAATGAATAAGATGAAAAATCAAACTACAGTTTTCAGAGTGAGTCCTATTGGAATCAAACACATAATAGTGAAGACTTTACATGTACAGCAGACTCTGAACAGGAAAAGTAACCATGAGGAGCACAGAAGAACCTTATCATATTTTCCTCTCTAAATATTTTCATGTATTTTCAGCCAATGTAGCTTTGCTGTTCTTGATACATCTTATTTTCTGGGTAGTTTTCATTATTTCTCTTCAGGTGAGAAGTGCATTTGATCACTGCTTCTCTCCGTTGAAAACACAAGAATGTAATTCTGGCCCAAATAATTCAGTGAAGCCAGGTAGCTGTCTGAGGATGAGAGTGACTTGATCATCGTCACGGTAATTATGATTCTTCTAATCCTAAGGAAGGGAAAAATTAATCATATTGAAAGGCACAATTTTGCCAGTGGAAGCCAATTTATGTGCTAAACAGTTCCCATAGAAGCAGAGACACAGTGCTTCTGGTTTCTTCTTGACTGGTGAGCAACACCTTGAGGGTGTGTGGGTGCTGTGAACTCAGTCCAGTGTTCATGCAGGACAGAACATGTCTGGGACAGGGGACTGGGTTCTCTGTTTCTAAGAACTTCTGCTGAGGCAATGAAGCTTTACTCTAAAAGGTAGAAGAGTTTCTTCCTCTTTTTTGTTTTAAACAAAGAAATGTTTCCCTCTTCTTCCTTCCTTCTCTTCCCAATATTCTCATGTATTTGAAAGCAATTCAAAGATTTTTATATGGAATACAGAGAAAGCATGTCCCTTTCTGAGAATAAAATTTTTAAAAGAACTCCATCTGTGTAAAATTTTACACAATATCATTTCAGTACTCTTAATACTTCTTGCTTTGATCTACTCCTAAAATGAGATGAAGGAAGTCGCTGTACTGATGCTCCACTTAAGGTAATAGGTAAAAAACATCTATGTTAAATGTAATTAGTTAATACAAATTAAGATGATTTCATGTTCTTTTGTCAAGATCATTCAAAGAGTTATTTGCTTTTGTCATTGAACAGTACTGCATTAGTTCTCATAATCTGGTTAGTGCATTAGCACTAAGTAAATCCTATTGATTCAGCAGACAAAATGGACCTAAGTAATCTTTGTGTTTTGCTGATTTCCTTTATATTAATTTAGCATTTAACTCAGTATACAGATTATCAAAGAAGAGGTGTTGACTAATTACACATTTTTAAGAAATAAAGTAATGCATTGGAGATATTGTGCTGATGAAAGCAGTTTTGCTGTACACTTCTAGTGTCTATTAGGTGCATTTCTCATAGAAGTACTTACTGACATGGAAGCTGTAGTAAAATAGAAAAGCTGGGAATTCCATCAAGACCAGCTATCCAAAGATAATGCTGAGTGTGGAGACCCTTTTTCCAACAAAACATTGCACAACAACTGGATGTTTAGCCAAAACAGTGGTGCAAGACGTGTGGGACAGAAAGAATTCAAGAAACTAGAAGAAAATCATGCAGTCTGCCCTAATTCCCACAGGCTGTGTATAAAAGCAGGTGGCATCTGCCTTAAGAAAATTAAGCTGTCATTATCATTTCCTGCAAGATCTTTTCTCTAGCATTTCTTTGTTTTCACACACCCTGTAGACAGTGCAAGTATATAATTTCATGTGGCTTACACTTGCTTTCTGAACCATTTATGCAATGGATCTTCTGCCTCAGCATTATTAATTTTTTTTTTTAAATTTACTGTGGGATTTGATTCTGGTTTTACTTGTATGTTTGGAAATGAGGAGTAATTCCACTGTGATGCAAAAGCTGTCTGAGATCAGAAACCCACATGCCACCTAGAAAGTTTGAGTAACTCAGCTCTCTCCTGGATAATAATTACCTACTGTTGCTTTAGTGAGCAATAATGATGGCCAGATGTGGTCCTGAGTCAGAATAAGTAGAGTGAGTAGAAAACTGCTGAGGTGAGGTGGGTGCTGAGTGAGCTGAAAGGCAGATGTCTGCTTTGTCAGGACTTATGTGTCTCCCATTGCTTGGCAGCAGAGCACAAGGAAAATTCATTGCTTGCTTAGATGTGTGAACCACCTACCAAAGCCAGGTGGGATGAATCCAGGACTTAGATCTGCACACAGTGTGCTGCATGATCAGCTTCTTTTTCTCTGGAACTTGGAATTGTGCTTAAAGAAATCTAAGCAGATCTTTCAGAAGGGGCTGAGATGGTCCCATTGCAGAATAGTAATCAGCAGACTTGACATGAGTCTTAGAATTTGGTCTGAAACCAGGAAAAGAGGCTCAGATCTGAATATTATATATCTTCAGGGAGTGTCCTTAGTATTACATAACTACTAGTATACATTTTGTACATCTCTTTTTGTGGGACTCTAAAATGTTTCTAATTTGCAAGGCTACATAAGATAAGAAAATTATACTTTGTTCAGTTCTAGTCTTTAGACTTATTTAAGGGCCTTCAGAAACTGAAACATAAAAACCACATGACCAGATATTCATTTTAACAAAATAAAAATTACTTTCTGCCTGAAATGATTTCTGTTCAATTCCAGAGAAAAGCAGCAGAGTCACTTTTCTACACTAATAACCAATAGGGAACCCTGCCTTCAGTGGAAGAATTTGATTAAAAAGTCTGGAAATGGAACATTATTAGTAACTCTGGCTGATAAAGCTGTGCCCTTTGCAGAAAATGGTAGTTTAATGGATACTACTTTTTCACAGAGAAATCCAGCTTTCATCAAGAAGATGATAAAATGCCAAGCAGCAGCACTGGGAAGCAAGGAAAGACAGGTCCCTAACTGGACACTGGAGAAGGAAAATTGCAGTTTTTGCAGCATCAGTGACTAAGAGGTTAGCCCCCAAACTCCATAGTTCCAGGGGCTCCCAAGAGTCTGCAAAGATATCTAACACTAGGGGTGGTGTGGTACTTTCCTAAAAAACTCCCCGACCTGCCTTTTTCTTTGTCTTGTCCTTTTCTCACTAACTCCCTCATGAGGGTGTCCATGTGGCCAGTCCAGAGATGGAACAGCTCTTACCTCTGTAGCCAAGTGCTTGCTAAATCTGGTTCAGCCTGAGATAACCTTACCCAGATGCACAGCCATGCTCATTCCTCACCCCTACACACTCATACCTGCATCCCTCCTGTGCAGTTCCACTGGAGACCAGACTCTCCCTGCAATCCCTTATAGTCAGGTCTTCCATGGCCAGGTGGGAAGGTGGCCATGGACCCAGTGGTGGAAGGGAGCAGGCTGGTGAGCACTCCCTGCCTGCCCTCCATGGTACAGGACAGCAGAGACCCTCGGCACTGCCAGGACTCACTGCAGAGAGGGCAGAGCAGCAGTGTGGATGCAGCCTATCCCCTTGTTACTAGGGTTTAAGCATGTCTTAAAGGGTGCCAGTGCACTCTGCCCATCATTCTGCCCTCCTCATTTATTGTTCTGACATGTCAGAACCCCAGAGAGGAGCTTGCATACAAATGGGAACAGATTTTGTGCCCAGGCAGAGTGCTGTATGCCATCTGATATAGCATTTCCAGAGGAATAAATGACTGGACAAACCTAATGGATTCTGGTATCTGACTTTTAGGGAAAATATTCAGTCACATTCCACTCACAATATAGAAACATCTCCGTGCTGTGAGACTATCTAAGTAATTTACAACCACCCATTTTAATCAGAGATATGTGGTGTTATTTTTAAACCTGACAAAATTTTATGCCAAACGGTGAGGGATATTACAGTTACAGGGCCTCAAAAGAGTTATTTGTCTCTGTTTATTTTATTAAATATTCTTAGACACAGCCTTAAGATGACAGATCAATAAGTGCCTTTGCGGTTTCCTGATAGAAGGCAGCAATTATTTTCTTCCATTACAATATAAGCATAACCTAATTTTACTCATCTGTCATGTGTGTAATGGTAATAAAGAAGCATCACTATGTGTTTATTTTACCCTCCCTTTATTTTTTGTTTTGGTGATCTTCTGTTTTCCTTTCCTGTTTTCCAACTGTTTATGCCTTTCATTTAACAGGAGTTGTGACCAGTTTGTCTTACTTTATGACACTTTCTGGGAGGATGGTGGCAAAAACTTGTCTGTGACTTCTCTTTTCCTGTAAGATCTAAGTATTTTAGGCCTTCACCTGAACTTACCTGTAGTAAAAATAAAGACATAAGATCTTTACAGAGCTGAATTTGGATTTCATCATTAGAGGTGTTTTATCATGTAAATCCATAATGATTCAAGTCAAATAATTTGCCTTACAATTTTTTATCACATAAGAGATGCAGAAAGGTCAAAAAAAGCCTGTAAGAACCTGATCTACAACTGAAATGTATAGTTGAGATTGTCAAGACTAAAATCAACTAATCTTCCTCACTTGAAAAATCCCATTTAATACATGGTAAAGATGCACACTAGTGGACTATGTCTGCAAATGAAGAAAGCAGCATTTGTCTCCTCATCTAAGCACACCCCTGCTTTGAGGATACCACACTGGGGCTGATAATGACTAACTGACCAAATAAACTTTGCTTAAAGATTACATCCAGTTTTCTCTTTGCTGTGGGAGATTCCTGGACAGTGATTCAAAACCCCCGACAGCAGCTACCTCTCAGATATCTTTGTCCTGAGTCAAGCAATAAAACCTCCTTACTATTGCTCCCAATTTTTCTTTTAATTCAAAGCCAGTTCTGTTTCCATCTTGCTGTCATTTAAGTGTCAGCCAGCTCTTCCCTGAAGGAAATTATTAGGCAGTACTAACTGGTCTCAGCTCTGCTGAAGTATGTCTGACATCAATCAGATGCTCCACTGGATTCACTTTTCCTAACCCTGACTTCAGTGAGCCCAGGTTTTGGCTTAATATGTATTACACTTAAACACAACTGGAAATGTTTTATTTTAATTTTATGAAGTTTTCCATGAGCACTGGAGTAAGTGAAGCACAGTTTTGTCTGGTTTTATATCTTGTGGTTTGTTGACTTTGCTCTTCAACCAAGCTCTGATTGAGACTATTCCCATGGGTGGGCAATACCTTCCCTGTGACTCCTGATGTTTAGAAAGCTGCTCCTAAAATTTCACCAGCTTCCATAGCCTGAATCTCTATGGGACCTGTCTCTGGATTCACATCTGAATTCACATCTTTAATATTTCTTATTGCTGAGGCTGTAAGGATAACTAACAGAAAGACAGACCTAAAATAGCACGACCATATAAACTTCATTCCTTTAGAAAACAAGGCCAAAACAGAACAAATTTTGCCTATTACATCAAGATAAGTGGAAGTTTTTCTTATTTTTGCTTTAAATATGAGAGGAAAAAGTTGAGGAAGTGTTTTGGATGTATCATTCAGGTTTATTTTGATTTAATTCTACCTTTAGAAGCCTCAGATGAACCAGTCCTGAGGGAGAGCCATTTAAAAAGATGGACTACCCGAAGTCGAACAAAATTATGTACAATTGTCTTATAGGACTTTTTTTTGATAACATGAAATAGCTTTCATCAATCAGATTCTAACTGTAAATTATCAGAGAGCATTTCCCTGCAAAGGGTGCTAGAGGCTCATTTTTCTTTTTAATGTTGAAGTTAGTGGTATACCATATTCACTGCTGGACTGTTTTCACTGTCCTATGACTTAATTTTGCAGTGGTCAGTGACTTTCACTTGCATGAGTGATCTGTGGTTTTATTCTCTTGACATCAAAGAGAAAGATCATCTTGGCTACATTACAAAAAACAAGTTTTGAACTTCGCCACAATAAACTGACAAACTCAGGCCTTATAAAAGCTTTCTTTGAAGTTGAAGGTGACTTACAAAAAGGGGAAAATGTTTTATGCCCTCATGTACATTTTTACAATGTGCAAAAAAGGGCCTAAAAAGAACTGGGAGGTTTGAGAATCTTTTTTTCTTAAGTATTATTTAATCTCCAGCAAAATCAGGAAAGATCAGATTTGATATTTTTGGGCCAAGCATAAGAAACAATGTGCCTTCCTTCTTCTGCCTGCTCCTTCCCTTCCTTCACATTCCAACCCTTTAGATATACACACCAGAGAAAAACAGGTGTACAAAAGATGGTTGGCAAATTCTTGCCAATCTCTTTGGCTAGTTGAAACCTGAAAAACCTCAAAGGACACTTTTCACTGGAGCCTTAATGAGCCCTCTGGAAAAAGGCAAAGGAAATGGTACAGCAAAGCATGACAGTCTTGATATTTCAGTATTAAGCAAACAATCAAGACAAAAATTTCTGACTGCCTTTATGCCATTTAAAAGAATCACGAGAAAACATAGAAATATTTTTCCCTTTATCAATTTAATGTAGCAGAAATCAGAGCTCTGGTGACATTTCTTGAAAATAGGCAACTATAATAAACATGTCGGCAGTACAAGACATTCATTCTGATATGCAAAGCAGAAGCAGACTCTGGAAAAGCTTTTGAAACAAGAAAATACTTCCCAGCATGTGAAAAGCTGCAAATTATTCTGTCAATATTTTAATGGTATACTTTGCTTTGAAGAGATCACCTTTTGAAATGTGTGTATAGGCAAGAGCAGAATGAGATAAGTTAAAGGCCATGAGCTTTAAAGACAGTCATTCACAAATCATGTACCCCAGGAATATAGAATAAAATACTTTCAGGGAAGGACAATGGTTCTTGTTAAAAATGAACTGAAAAATGAAAAAAAAAAGGATATTACCACCTGAAATGAAAAATTAGGACAGCAATAACAAAGTGAAGAGAGAGAAGCTACTGTGCTGAATGTTTTCTAACTTGTTTTGAGTTCCTGAAAATTGCCTGCCTCCCTCCCACAAAAAAGGAATGAAATGCTGTCTGTTGGGGCTGCTGTATCAGCATCCACTGGCAATGCCTACATCTGTGTTGAACACCTGGGGGCTGCTATGAGCACTCACCCCCCAAATGCCAAGGGTGCTGTGGTTATGCTCAGGCTGCCTCAGACCCCCTCTGAGCACATTCCTGCTCAGAGAAGCCACAGTGTCTCTGTAATGGGTTCTTCTCCCCAGACTGCCCTGTCTCACCTCTGGCAGTGGGGAGCAGCCCTTCTCTTTGACAAAACAGACTCCCACCTCCAACCAGGGCATTAAGCCAACATCCTGACCTGATACCCTGTGCTGAGCAGCTGTGCTGAAGAGGACACTGGGGATACTTGGGGTGAAGAAGGTCTGTGGGTCCCACTCTCACTCTGAGCTACCCAACAATGGGATATGACAGATACCATCCACCTCTAAATGCAGGTTGAGCTGTCCTGACACTGGCCTCATACTGGCTGAGCAGAGCCCCCACACAGAGGCTCTGGCCCTCTGGTAGAACACAGTGTACTATCTCTGAGTCCAAATTTCTTGTATTGGAGAATAGAAAGTTCCCCAGGTAGGATATTTAGGTGTCTGCTTCATAAGCAGGTGATTGAAAGTTGTAATGTTTCATGTTCCAAAGTAACTGTTTTAAGTACCTGATTCCCAGATCCTGTATTTCTTTTACAAGACCCAAAACCAGCAGAGACACTGCCAGAAGGGAAAGGGAAAATTTCTGTCCTTCCTCTGCTCACAGTATTTCATATGGTTGGAGAGCAGCAGCCTCCTGAAGTCATGGTGTACAGAAATGCAACCCTCCCACCCAGACCACCTGATCCCTCATTCAGATACAGATTTCACTGACACTTTCTTGCAGAAAACCAATGTCAGTTGAACTGTTTCTGTACTAAGCATGAGTAACTACATTACAATCTGGCTCTTCATGCCATATTCCAAACCAGCTCTTTCATTTTTTTCTGAGAAGGGCAGTGATTCAGCATTAACATACTTTTAAGTATGTGATGTTTTTAGGGACTCTTCAGTGCACACGAATATGAATGTTTATGAATACTTTTTTAAAATATTAAAAGAAATAACTGTCTAAATATTCCATTTATCTGCATCATAGTTTCTCAAGCAAAAAACTACATTTTTCAGCCCCATAAAGACCTCAGTGATTTTCATACTCAATTTACAGGAACTAATCCTTTTAGGGATAATCAACAGCAATGCTAAGCAATCTGCAATGATCAGGGACTTACATTTTGTAACTGAAACTGAAGGGACAGATACCTGGCAATGGAATAGGCAAAGAGAGAACTAAAGTCCCAAAATGTAACAAATAAATTGCCACTTACCCTGTTCAAGCAGTATTTGCTCTCTTTCCCATAAAAGTGTTGGAGGCATTTCATGTTCTGCTTGTCAACAATCTTGTTGAAGAACTCGTTGATGGTTCGCACAGAGACGGCGCAGACAGCAGATCGGTTGGTTGGTTCAGAAGAGTCTGGTTTGCTTTGTGCAAAAACACCATAGAGGATATCATCGTTCAGCCCAAGGCCCATTTCATGTGCTAGAGCTGCACCAGGCTTGCTTACGTAGGCAGCTTGCAAGATGTTGAATACCTCCTTTCGGATGGACCTCTTCCTTCGCTTTTCAGTAAAAATGCACTCAAGAGGCATTTCCATGTAGGAACGCATCTCTGAGTCTAAAGTGCAGAAGCGGATAATTCTAGTGTGAAAAGACTGTGAGTCAAGAGTTTCTCTCTGTACAGTCAAAAAATAGACAAAGTGATCATTTTCAAAGGCATGGACATACTTAATAGGATATGAGTCACGGAACTGAGGGAGGATATCTATATAAGATTGATCTGTGAGAAACTCAAAACCGTCCTGCGTCTCCTTTAATCTTCTAACTGATATTGAATGCAACACATGAGGAGGTTGAAATGTAGATGTCACAGTATTTCCAACAAAAAAGTTGACAAACCTGTCCTTTTCAGTCACCAAAACTTTGGTTCCTAAAGTGCTAACAACACAGTCAGGACAGTTATCTGCTTCTCCATCCGCCTGGGGTGAGTACATGCAGTGCACCTCGCTTTCAATGTCAGCAGGGTTGTCAGGGTGAATGATGTGACGGTGGCAGATGCCTCCGGACACACTACCACAGCTAATGAGCTGATCATCATAATAAGTTTCTAAAAGCAATGCCATGTTGATGTTATCCTTCCATATGCTGTTAGATAAATTGGCTTTATCTCGGCAGTCTTCACATGGTGCACAGTCAGGGTTCTCCAAAACAGGTCCAGTCTTGTACACAGAAATGTTCTGGAGAATTTCATTTAGTACATAAATCTTATTGACTGCTCCAATATAAACATGATGCTTGTATAAAACTACATTCTGAATTGGTGAGTCTGCAATGAAGTTAGGAAGATCATATTTTACACCAAGATTCATCTCTGATTTTTTAGCTGCTTCTTTGCATTGTCCATGGCTCCTCTGCAGCAAGGCAAACAGGAATACAATAAACCCAGAAGGATATGCAGTAAAAGGCTTCATTGTCAGAGATCTAATCTGTCAAAATATATTTAATGGAAAAACTGGTTATATTTCATATACTAAAAAGTCAGTTTATCAGACAACAGAAATCCATTTCTAGGCTGCATGTAGTAGCTGAACTATTTCACTTTAAGAAGTGTTGCAATCTTGCTTAGTGTCATACTAGTTGTACTAGAAATGGCTACAATCACTGTAGGTACCCATTTCACTGCCTTTAGAACAATTCACAGAAGGATTTTCTTATGATGAATTTCTCAAGACCCCTCGGCATGTTGCATTACACCAGCTGACTGATACAGTTTAGATCAGGATGGTGTACACATAGCTAAAAACAAAACTTAGCAAACTTAGGACACAATGGCACACAAAGCAGTTGGAGCACTTCAGTGTGTGGTTATAAGATATTTGTCAAGTTCTCAAAGGGCTGAACGGATTCCTTGCACAGCTGATAAAAAGTAAGAAATAGAAAAGACATGCAATAATGTGAAGATTTGAGCTGAGTGGACTTATATTCTGTTGATATTTTTGATTAACCAAGGAAGAGACACCTCTCCACCAGCCCAAATGAAGAACATCCCCCCACCCCCAGCTCCCCAAATCACTGTGTTTCATAAAAGCCCAGTTTGGAAAAAAGAATGTCTTTTTTCAGCCAGCCCTACTTCTTGGAATAGTCATTCTCCTTAGTGTTGACAAGGCTTTGTAATGTATTATTAGAATATTTTATGCATCATGTGGTGCTTGGCATGTGCAAGCTTTATTTTAGGCCCTGTACCACAGCAGTAAGTCACTGTGGTGAGCCTTACAAGATACAGGCGAATCGCTGTATTGTAAACAAAGGGCTATCAAGTGACCTACAGCCATTAACTGATGAAATCAAACCACCTAGCACTTCTCTCTTTTTCTTTTACATCTCCACACAGTTGTTTGATGTGGCTTGAAAAACCAAAGGCAGACGACTTGTGTGATATTTCACCCCCTTAAAAGATCAATGAAATGAACTGTGGTTATGAGCATTTCAGTGCAGTATCCACACTATGCCCTGTCACACCAGATATCTTCTGTCAACATCATGACACAGTTGCTAAGCCAAATTTAGCTTCTTCATGGAGAAAACAATTATGCGTTCTAACAGCAATATGATCACATACTTTGGGAAAATCCCTCTAAGTTTGGCTATAGTTAGGCAATTGTTGCTGATCAAGAAATGCTTCTGACCACTGGAAGAACTTAAAATAGATGATCATGAAAACTACAAACTGAATAATAGGAACCTGTACCAACTTTTTATTTCATTAGGAAATGAAAATACTACTAGAGACCAGAGCTGTTTCAGCTGTGTATAAATCTAGTGTTTTCACTAGATTGGTTAAAGCAATCCATCAATAATTCTTGTGATGCTTTATTTCAGCGTCCACTGAATTCTTTCTGTGGTTTACCTCTTTAATTACACAAAATAACAGGTTTTTGGAAAGCAATTGTTCTTCCTCCCTGTTATCTGATAAGAATCATGATTGAGAGTTGGGGATAAAAATCAGAAACACAGGCTATTTGCAAGTATTAGCTGGTAAAAACAAGTCACACTTCTAGTATTGAGACATAAAGCTCTTCCTTCAAATCAGTAACATTTTTCTTATATTAATTAGTGATAACAGAATCCTGGAAAGAAATCTAGCTTGGATTTGAAAGAAAAAGAAAAAAGAAAAAGGATATTGCTATAATCAAAAAATAGTCCCAGTACACAAACTGATGACTTCCATATTGTATAGGGCAGGAAAGTGTCTTCTCATCCTCTGTAACATCTTGCTATTGTGAATTTTTTCCTGCTCTGTGATGGGATGAAACCAAGAGCTTTCAAAGTTTGTGTAAAACACCCAGAATTCGCACATGATCCAAGAACAATCATGTTCATATACTGCCTGGCCAGTGTCAAGTGCAGGTCCCAGCACTGGGAGAAGCAGGGGCCTGGTCTGACTGTCTGCCTCTTTTCAACCAGCACTTCACCCAAGAAACTGCTGAAACGGAGGCATTCCTGCAGATTCACTTCTGATGAGTCAACGTGTTCTGACAAATACTAGATTAGGCAGAAAATTCCAGAAGTGCCCTATTTCTGACACCAGGAAGAGGTAGATATATTATTTACTGCAGTAAGTTTAAACCCACTTAACAGAGGCAGGCCTGCAGTGTTGAGAGACAAAGCAATGGGTGGGACAAGAGTTGCATGAGGATGAGGCACCACCAACACAGGAAAAAAAGATTGAAGGAAAGTTACTTGACAGGCACCTTATTTGTTGCAGTATACTCGTGTTTTTGTTTTAATGTTCCCAAATAGATTTCCCACCCAATAGGTCCCTCAGTTTTCAGTTTACAATCCTCCTTATTCTTCCAATGTCTGAAAAAGAGGATCCCTAGATGTCCAGCCATCAGTACCAGTGTGCGCTGCAGGGGTATTTAGAGCCATAAATATTATCTGACATATTCTTTCACTCCAATCATATTTTGGGATGTGAGGCCAGTATCCTCAGACAGTCTGCTCTGCCTACACTCAGTAAAATACCACTGATTTCAATCTATGCTCTGGAGACCAAAAATTCCACCTTAGACTCCTTCAGCAAGTGAGGCTGGAATGGAAAATTTAACAGTAAGAACAAAGGTGGGATTCAGCATGATGTAAAGGATGCCAGGAATAATAGGTACTTTATTTTACCACTACAGGAAGGAAAATATGAGGAATAAATGAAAACCAAGTCATCTTTTCTCTTCTACTTGAGTTTCATCATAGTGCTTTCCTTTGTATTCTTTTGAGATGTTTCAAGCATCCTCCCAGACAGAAATCTGCTGATTCCAACCTATGGGAAGCTCTGGGTCAGATTTATGGGCAGCTCTCTAGGGAAGATGGTTCTCCACAGCCCATGTCTTCAGCATACTGTGAATTTTCTCTCAAGGTGCCTGACACCAGAAGGAACATGCCCTACAGTGAGACATTTATCACTTAGGGAGAACATGGAGGAATCATGTGAAGAGCACTATGTACTTCACAGTCCTCACATCATATAAACTCTGCTGCTTCTTCCTCAGAGTCTCACGGCATTTGGTGCCACTTTTCATCAGCATCTGACCCAGGTTCTTCCTCTATTCCTACACTGCAAGCTCCAGCTCAGAGCTGCTCTTTTGTAAACTTCAGACCAGGTCACTGCAAATACCCTTCACCTGAATACATCCTGAAGAAGCAGAGAAATTTTGGTGAATTAAAAATTCAGTCTTTCTTCAAAGGTCCAACAGCTCACTGTAGCATAAACTCAAATGTAATTTGTTGAACTTACAGAGTTTTGATGAATTAGAACCAAAATACTTGTGCTATAGCTACAGGTCAAAGAACTAGCTGCTCTCTATCAGTTGCAGAATGAAAACAAGGAAACCTTTTGTTTCTCTGCTTGGTTTGAATGATGGATGCTGTTCAATCTTTTGTGACCTTCCTGTGACACGTGTGTGTCCTTCACGTGTCTACAGATGACTTGTAAGTTTTGGCCTGTGATAGCCATCAGTGAGCAATAGCTGCCATGGATTATTCCTTTTGTAAGAGATATTTTCAAAGCCAGTGTCATGATGTGCTCATTTTTCCATCCCTCATCAGATAGTAGCCAGTAAAACTGATGAGAAAATAGACTCTGGTTAACCATTGCAAATGGTTGGTAATGATGTGTCATATTAATATGAATGCTATGGCTGGTGCTTTGTTTTCGTACCATTAAGTTTCCCAATGGCAATCTTCTTCCTACAAGTTTCATTCCCTCTAATTATGACTTGGGTGATAATTTGTAAATATTGAATATCATGTCTCTCCTTGACGCTGTTTGCAACTGTACTGACAAGTCAGGCCTGGCCTAATTGTGGAATATGTTTAAGCTGGCATATGCAAGGAAGCCAGAAAACACAGCCATGCTTGTTTGCCTTTCCCTCATTTCAGAAACTTGGGTCCCATTTATCTCTAATCACAAGCACTCCATGGATCTGCACAACCTCAGACAACATGCTGACATGAAAGCATTTTGTTCGTTGTTTGGTGCATCTCATTTTTCCTTGCTTTATTACAGAAAAGGAAATGGCAGGGTCCTCTATCCCACTGAGAGAGTGTTTGTACAAGAACATATTTAGTCCTAAGATAGGTCATTTCAGGTTAGGTGACAGCAGAGCCATGTTAATTCATGTTTCAAAAACTCTATTGTCAGCAAATGGTAGCCTTTTCCTTTTTTTAAAGCTGATAATATGGTTTTATACTTTTTCCAGTGAGAGAGTATATCTTGTTACTTTGGTCTCTGACAGAGTTGAGGTGGCAAATTTATATAGAATAACCCTAGTGACTACTCCTCCTGAGACTTCAGTTTGCTTTGCTATTTTGGACTAAAATCTGTGCCAGTGCAGGACCTGATTCCCTGTGGTTCAGAGGCTGTGCCATGGAGAGAACATCATCATTTAAGAGGACAGGGAAAATGAGAGGGGGTGATAACAGTCCATTCATCCAGTTTTAATCAGTTGCTGCAAATCTGCCACAGCACTGGCATCAGCTTCAACAGATAAAGCTCACAATGGCTGTGTCTTCATCAGACTTTTCAATTAACCAATTGCATCTGTACACAAGGTTGAGTATATCTAAAACACTTAGTGAGGGTAACCTGTTTTCTAAGTTCAGAGGTAAAAAAAAAGGTTTTAAATCTGAACTTAGTTACCTTAAGACAACAGAGAGAACAAGGAAATTGAGTAAGACAGCAGGAAACATACAAATGATCCCTGAATTCAAATGGCTAATCTGAGTTAAAATTCATGTTCCCTTGACTTAAGCACTACTTCAGCTCTAGGTTAAGTCACTCATCCTGACTAGGGTGGCAACATTATTTTTCCTACAGCATGGTATTCACTCTAGCACAATTCAGTTTTCCAGAGTATAGAGTCAAAGAACTTATTATCAGTGGTTTAGGTTATAAATTCATTCATAGCAGAGCTGGGAGGTTTCTATTTGCTATTTTTATTCTCAGAGGTGTGTGTGCATGCAGATGGCTGATGGGGAAGAACTGTTGGGCAGGGCACAGTCTAGGCAATTGCTGGAGGATCTACCATTAACTAAATCCTCTACATACACAGTGCAGTCATGTGTGTCAGAAGAAATTGCTTTCATTAGCAGGTTCAACTGATCTGTAAGCCTTTCCTTACAATATTCAAACACATAAAAAAATTAAATTTTCCCTGAATAAAACACACTCTAATATACATAGTCTACTACTGGATCTAATATACCATTATAAATGACAGCAGCTATCAAAAGAAGCATTTTTGTTGTCTAGCACATTTATTTTTAACAGGCTTTAAACCACAAGAACACTAATCTAGCCTTCGCAGTGGAGAAAATGCCATTCTTACACTCATTTGGCATTTTTTGGAGGTGTCCTCCAGTGAAGTAGAGTATTTTATTTGAATTGCTTCAGAACTTAACATCCTAAAGCCAACTCATGTCATGGGTCTCTAGCACAACTGGATTTATTTAATCATTTTTCGTTGTGATGGGCTACAATGGCACTACAGGTTCTTTTGTAATGAACCTCAGCAAACACTCACTGACATATTACAAATGAGTGGAACCGATCAAGAGCTATATATTGCTCAAAAAGATTAATTTAATAGGTGGAATACAGCATTTCTTGCAATTGAGATAAATTTCTTATGTGAGAAAGTAATACTCATTTTAAGGTCTGAGGAATCAATTCCACAAAGAACATGGACTAGAAGTTCAGAATATACATAGAATAACTGAAAACCAGAGAAATACACCAAATAAGCTAGAACCTTCCCTGTTTCTTCCTGCTTATATTTGCAGATGGATTTGGCTCTTTAAATGGAAGAGGACAGGTTTCCACATCTGGATGATAAGGATGGGAGGATTTAAAAGAAAACTATTGTATTGTTTAGCAATAACAGGAAAATAGAAAGCAAACTTTGAACAACACAATTGTTCCATCCTGCTCATCTGAGATGCAAGTTAGCAATTGTGGAACTTCAGTAAGAAAATAACTGTGAAGTTATTGTGGCTCTTTACCACTGCAACTGAAGTAAAATAAACCCAGTCCTATCATAGATTTAAGCTTGGTAACTGCTGCAAATAATTCAGCCTGATGGGTGACTTATGAACATCTAACTCAGTCCAAAGGTTCAGTACAAGCAGAAGAAGAGCTATGTGTGTGTGAGTAAAGTAACATGCTATGCTTGATACAGTCCATTCCATGACTAATAACACAAGGCAATATTGATCTTCTGGGTCAGGCATATGGACATATTTGGGGGTCACGTCCAATATTCCATGTTCGAACAGACTAATTCATCTCTTATCTATTTTCACCACATATGCAAAGCAAAGGCCTTTATCAACTTCTAGTGAGTTGAGATAAATGCACACACACCCTGGTGGACTGAGGAAATCACACAAGCTTGCATAAATATCTAAGACTTTGTTTCTGGTGTTACAGAAACACCTCATAGTAGGAGAAAGCAACTTACTTGCATTTCTGAGTTGATCCTGTAGATCAACTTTTTTGCATGAGTCTGAGTATTTTGCGGTTGTCTGTACTGAATGGGAACAGTGTGATTTCCTTGGAATGTAGTTCCTCCTTTTGTAAAGAGCCAAGTTGGCAAACCTGGCTGCAAGCACAGTTTTAGCTCAATTCCCTCAACTAGTCTCAGCACTTAGACTTGCTACTTTATGTTTTATGGTTAT
The DNA here is from genome assembly GCF_014805655.1 of Passer montanus. Taxonomy (NCBI): domain Eukaryota; kingdom Metazoa; phylum Chordata; class Aves; order Passeriformes; family Passeridae; genus Passer; species Passer montanus. The sequence goes on from NW_024371037.1 coordinate 9,218,913, forward strand.
AACAGCTATCTACCTGAATTCTTGTATTGAAATGCAGAGCATATTTTGGAAGCCTTTCCTGTCTTGTAAAGCTAACAGCCTTCCATACTGTGATAATTAAAGGAATGGCATGGGTCATAAAAATGAAAAAGATTAAAAGGAGGATAGCCATGAGTAACCAAGACAGCATACAGATTTGATCTAAATGTTCTAACAGCAATTATGAATGATCTTGATGTGGGACATTTCTTGCAGTTTAATTGTCATTTGCTGCTAATGGTTCTTAGGAGTCCCTGAGATAACAACTCTTCACAGCCAAACATTAATCTGTTAAAAAAAAAAAAAGAAAAATTCTATATGTCAACAGATACAGATGGTAAAGTATATTATATATGACAACTGTACCAAAATAAGATGATAAGGTATGTTTTATTAGAATGGTATCAATGAATCTACATGCCCACCAAATTACCAAGTTTCATTTTAATGCCATAATAAATATAATAATATCAGCAACTAAAACCCAAGAAGTCCCTGAATTCTTCCAAGGTGTGGTACAAATACCTAGGATACTAAGCAAAATAAATTGGGCTGGCTCCATTCTTTCCTCTGGAAGAGCTGGCGGGACGGTGTCAGGCAGCAGCTTTCTGCTTGCTGGGCACACATAAAGCATGCCACTGTGTGCCATGACTTCACCCCTCTCAGTTAATACGTCTCCAAGAACCACAAGGCAAATTAGCAACCAAACTTATGGTCAAGGATTTCCAAAAGGTTGCTGATGCCTTGCTTGATACACAGCTCGTCAAGCTGAGATGTCATGGTCTAACTGTTCAGGGTCCCAGTGAGATCAGCACATCTGCATGACTGAGCTGGGCTCACAGATCTGGAGAACTGGCCCAAAGGCTGGAATGAGACCCTCAGCTCTCCTTTACTCAGCCTGCTGGGGATGGCTTATCCAGGGAAAGGAAAAACCAAGAAAAACCTCTGCTTGTGGACCTGTGTCAGCACTGTGCAGAGGACTTTTAAGTTGCCTCCAAGTCATCTCCTTGCATCTAGGAACTTTTGTGGGTTGAACTGGTTGATACTGTGCTTTGTCTGCATGTATACTTAGTGTTGGAAAGCAGACTGCACTCCCTCCATGCTCAAGCTGGCTCCACAATGTATAACCATGATTGTGTAATGCTGTGTTTGAGATAATCAGCCCTGCCAAACACAAACCACCTCTATGCAAAGCTTTGGTGGTCTTTGCCCCAAGTGAAAATGTGATGCAAACACTCAAAACAGCTACAAACAAAACTGAATTGGCTGTGTTTGTAAATTTGCTAGTGAAAGCAATGAGGTCTTTATTTATGCCCCAGCTTCATACATAATCTGATACCAAAGTTAATAACCTGATGGTCTACTTAGCTTCATAGCAGCTTTTTGATAATCAAACAGGAGCAATGTCAAGGATAGTGTTCATTTCCCATCTGTGTTTGGTTAGGAGGTTATGACCTTTTCTTTTTAATGCTGACCTCGCTTTTGTCACTGTAAGTTTATGTTATTGCAGTGCACTTTAACTGATGCCCTACTTTCACTCAGTTTAGAAAGGGAGTTAATGACGACTCATTGGCATGACCGCTGCCTCGCTGCGAACCTGTGATTCATGATCGCCTTCCAAGGACTTTACGGAATTGGCCTTCATAAATCCCGAAATGGCCTGGGACCAGCCTATCTGACATCCTGGCTCTCACCAGAGGCAACAGTGTCACAGCTGCAATCAGGAGAGTGGCTGATCTGTAGCAGCCTCAGCTCCCCTTTTTTTGGCAGATGTCCCTCAGCAAGGGTCCGTCAGGCACAGTTTTTATTTTGAAATATTGTGTTGACCTTCAGAAGATGCTGAAAAGCTCAATAGTTTGAAGAAGGAGTTCAAGGATGGCTGCGCACTCTGAGTTTTTTCATGCTAATGGGATCTTTTTTGTGTGCTTGTTTCTGAAAGGATTTTTCAGCTGGTTCATTTACTTTCTTTCAGCCTGCCCTCTCCCCTCATTTGAAGAGACCTGGGAAGCTTAAATGTGCAACTGTTGCTCCTCAGAGGTTCACATTTATACTGGGCCCAGAGCAAGGTTTTGGGCTTGTTCAGACCCTGGAATGCTTCTTTTGGAAACCTGGAGCCAGATAAGGAGTCTGTGAGATAAACAAAGAGGCTGTTTCCAAACTTCAAGAGGGTATTTACCTTTCTCATAGAGGTGAAATGAGGATAATGAATCCATTCTTACAAAACACCTCCAAAACACAGAAGGCTTTGTGCTGATAGCACTACAGGTATAGCACAGAAACACTGAGCTGTAGGATGGTGCCTGCAATAAACGGGCTGATTTAAAACCATGGTCCTCATCCCTGCATGAACAGGCTGGCCAAAGGTCTAAGGCCTTGGGACTGGCTCTGCTGCTTTTGCCCCCTGCCCTCTCTCTGCAGCCCCTGCCTGCACTCTCCTGCCCTTTTGTCATGACATCCAGCAATCTACCACTCCATGGCATTCCTCACTCTCCTCCTCCTCTTCCTGTCCTGGGGGAAGATGCAGAGGGTTGAATGTGAGTCCTCCTGGGCAAAGCTGTCCTGATGCTTTGGAGCCAAGCCAGCTGGGAGGAGGAGAGGGGATGGCGCGTGGTGCTGGAGCTGCCTGTCAGCAGCAGGACCTGTGCCTGGCTCCATCCTGTCTGGGCACTGCAAAGGAGCTTGGCTGGGAGCTGTAACCCAGCCAGGACTGAGAGGCTCTTACTGCTCTGTCTTCTCTTCCAGAACTCCAGCTCAGGTGAGATCCAGGGAATATTCAGCACAAAATGCTGACACTGGTTAATCTAAGCACCTGAGAGTTTTGTGGCCAGTGTTAGCTTTTTAGATCCCTTTGTTGGATTTGTGCCGTGAACTCACTCTAAACCCCATTTGAGATGCCAAAGCAGACTCTCTGGATTTTCCCCATAACATTAATCTTGTTTATCCAAAAGAAAAATAAAATGCCAGAGGTAAAATTGGAAATTGGTCTCTAAATGTATGTTTTAAATTTAGGACTTCATAGTGAAACAATTGCTCCTGAGTGTGATGTTTTACTAAACAGTTGATATTTGATTCAATATTTTGAGCGCTGAACAAAGGTCACTATCATTTAGCAGGAACATTTTCTTTCACATCCCTCCTCCTACTAAAATATTCAAATTATATTGTATTAATTATTAGCACCATGCGTGTTGTGTTCAGACAAAAATATGGACTACTTATGATTAATAATTACTCACTTAAGCATTTTAAATTTGAAGAAGATACAGATGTTTGGGGTGAGGATGGACAGATCTCAACTCTTCTACACCTCGCTTTCACCCAAAAGCCTGGTTTTGGACCTAAGCTAGGGCAGGATAAGCTACATTCCTTCACTGTGAAGCCATCATCTTTTCCAAGACTTGACTGCACAGGCTCTGTGCAATCATTACTCTCATTGATTCCTGTGATAGTTGAGCTGACTAAGGACTAGAGAACAGGGTGCTTAAGACAGGCTGAAAGACAGATCAGTTGGCAATGACAGAATCTCAATACTATCTCATTTAAAATGAGCAATAGATGATAGAGGGTAAATACTGAAATGTAGAAGACGTAACAGGAATAGTAGGTGCAGAACAGTAAATCTTTAAAATCTTATATATTGTTAATGAAGATAATAATTACTCTTTACAGAAAGGCTGAATTAACCAACGCTGCATTTCTAAGTAACTAGCTAATGGACACAGGCATTACCATAAGTCGTTGAAATCCCTATAAACCACGAGTAGTCAAATATTTGACTGATGGGCTTTTACCCCTGTTAATAGCATGTGATGGTGGTCTCAGTAAATAACATAACTTTAGATTTCCCTCTTGCAGCTGGGAAAGGGGGACTTTCTTATTTTTAAGCCACCTCTTATTGCTCCTTGCTGCTTCCTGAAAGGCTTTTTATACTGTGAAAACAATTCACTGGTTGTTACCTTACTTTGGGCCCTGCAGGGGATTTTGGGTGCACAGACTCTGCTCAGATAAGCAGGGACCTCTCCCACTGCAGCCAGAGGAATTTTTAAGCCATTCCAGTTTACCTGCTCAGCTTGTGTTTCACTGACAAGAGAATTGTGGCATTATTTGCATAAAAGAAGTTCTTTCAAAGTATGTTACATGAAAACTTCTCAGTTTGAAAACAAACAAACAAAAATGCAACTTGGCCATCTTCAGGAAGCAGCAAAGTTTTATCTGAGCTCTACCCCTGCTGATTTTATCATGGCACCTTACATCTGAAGAAAAGCAAATACATAGTTATTTTTGTAAATGTGTTTTCAGAAGAAAGGAAAAACTCCACAGACCTGGAAAACAGGCCTTCTAACTGAAAATGACCACTCAAGGTATTTTCCTTTTTTTTTTTTTTTTTTTTTAACTCTGCATGAAAATCATAGGCTTCAGTTCTGCAATTAGAATGTCATTAATGATTTTTGTGATTTCATGTACACTTGTGCTGACTTTACTTACCTTCTGTCTGGCTCCCACCTCTCTCAACTTCTATTAGCATGCTCTGCATTCACAACACTTCCCCTCATGTAGCCTTCCACAGTCACCCAGGGAAATAAAAAAGGTGACTGTTGTTGGTTAAGTCTTTTTGAATACAACCAGGAGAAGGAGAGAATCATCCCTTTCTCACAAATGGACATGCCTTGCAATCCCTCTCTTTTGTATACATAAGGTCAGGATAAAAAGAGCAAAAATCAAATGTAATCTGATAGAAATAATAACTGAATTCTATGGGATTTAATGGAAGATAAAATGTAATGAGATTTTAACATGCAGTTCTGAAGCACAAACAGATTGAATATTAAATTTCATAGGATAATTCAGAAGCTTATAGTAAGGTTCCCATGCTAGATTCAATAGGATTTTCCCATTGTGGAAATTTATGGTGGAGAGTTGACAAGGTCTTGAAAATGTCACAGGAGAGGACATTCCCAGAAAAGGAGCTATTTAATCCTCTGAGAAGGGAAAAGGACACAGTGAAATGTTGCCACCATGTCATGTACTCTGGTAATTTGTTTGTAAGGCCAGCGTTTGCAATACCAGGCAAAACAGACATTTGGGAATTTCAGATTCTGACTGCAATAGGCTTAATATACCCTAAATACTAGGAAATGAAGAAATCAAAGTAAAGCATAAAAACACAGTGCACATCAGGTCCTCTGTTTTCAACTCTTGCATAGTTTGCACTGAAGATGATAGAACTTACACCCTGACTTTAACTAAAGGCACCTACATCCTGACTGGGGAAACACCCCCATTTACTATTTGAAAGTGCTCAAATACACACAGTGATAAAACTCATTATCATGCAGCACTCCATCCTTGAACATGTATAGGAAGGCAAAAGCAAAGCCTTCAAAGTTTTCATTCATCAAAGTTTTCTTTTCCTTCATCAGAAGACTTAAACAACAGTTAAGATAGTTTTCAATCATCTGCTGCAAGCTAAATTGCATCTTCAAACATGAACAACATTTTCCACTCATCTAAATGGATGGTAAATACATTTTTAGGGTGAAATTTGGATTATTTTCTCTGATGCAGAAGTGCTTTATCACACACACAGGGATCTCCACATTGGCTCACTGCTTACTGGAGCCTATTACTCTTTGCATTCTACCTCCTCTTTAAAAGATTATTAATATTGCAATTATATATATATATTTGTACTTCAGCTTTGGGCATTTGTAAGAATGATATTGAATACTGAGTATTAACAAGGAACATTTTCCCTCAGGAAAAATATTGGCCTCTAATCCAAACAGCAAAAGCAATAAACCTAAAGAGTTTAAGAAAAGGTTTTACAAGACAGTAATGTGTAACATGTAAAATTAGTACCCTCTCTCTAGAAATAGACAGAAAAACTGAATATAATTAAATTAACTTATTTAACATTTTCAGTGACATCAGGAGAGGGCAATTAATCAACTTTTATCATTAATTCAAATACCAACACCTCCCATTGTCTCCAGCAAAGCTGCCTTGCTCTCTTTTATCCAGCTTTCTCAGACCTAACAGAATCTGATCTATTTGGATGAGAAGACACATGGAAGTATATATAATAATACCCATATAATAACACCCCTAACAGATATCAGGATAAATAATAGCAATAGATAAAAGGATATGGAATTCCCATAACAGAAATCCTAATACAATTTTGAATGTAGAACAGTCTCAAAGATGGACAACAATCCAAGTCTGAGTTACCCCAGAATATATCTAAGACAAATGAAGCTTGTGGAGTTGTTTTAGTTTGTTCTTTATAGTCATGCTTTGGGTCAATCCACAGATTTGGGACTTTTCTCTGGGCCAGCCTGGAATGCTGGGCTTACTTGGAAACTTGCTACTTTATCCTCACAGGATCATCCACAATGCGGGTGTGTAGCGGGGAGAAGCAAACCCCAATGTCTTAATTAATATCTCTGATGGTCCTAAAATTCTGGTGATTTAGTTTGGGTCAACCAACCCAAAACGCACTCTTATTTATGATACAGCTAAAGACAAAACAATAAAAAGCCATGTATGTCTCTAGGCATTTACATGGCACAATAGACCTCTATCAGTCTTGAAATTTCACTAGCTAGATTAGTTTCAAAACAAAGTAAAAGAAAGGTGAGATTGAGCATCCAGCTCAAACAAACTAAAAAATAAACAGAGAAACAAAAGAAACATTAAGTTAAGAAACATTAAATAAGTGAGTTTGGAATTCTAACTCTAGATGATAATTGCTTTCATCTAACTTATTAAACATGCTCAGAAAGAATTTTTTTCCACAAAATTTAGATGAAAGTAGATGGTTCCTGCAGGACTTAACAATTTGTACAACTATTAATGAGAAAAATTTTGTGTCAAAACAGATACATCAACTTTCTATTAAAGTCAGAGAAGAGGAAATCCATTTTTCAAATATGGTACAGACACACAGAGAAGGAGAGCTAAATTGAGTGTCCATGAAGAGTCAGTGACAAAACTCCCAGGGACAACAATGAGGCCACAATCTTGCTCAGGGTTCTTACCAGAAAAGCGGCACAACCACAAAAACAGGTAAAAAAAGCCATTTTCCTAAGACCCACATGTGTTGTTGGAGGCCTGAGTGTTTGTGGTGGGTGATAAAGGGATGGAATTCAGCTGAGGGCATGCTCTGCCAGATGTGGGCAGGGGTAGCGGCCGGCAAAGCTGGGGCTGGGTGTGGACATCCCACACCAGGGCCATGTGGCTCTCAGCCCTAACAAATGCTCAGTGTAATCAGTCCATTAGTCCAGGTTTCTCCCAGTCCCAGACAGTTGTTTAAAATGAGCATTATTTGAAGCAAACCAGAAACCTTAACACTGTATTTCATAAATAACTGTAACTTTACTCCCTAAATTCATGGTGGTCCAGCCTTGTTATCATTGTAGGCAAAATGCCTTTCTGACTCTCACCACCTCTACCCCTGAAGGAGGTACAGCTATGGCAGGTAGGGTGCAAGGGCACACCACAAGGTCACAAATCTACACGCCCCAGACACCAAGAGGCAAGAGTACTGTATGTGCTGTATTTTTGGTCAGCTACCGATATCTCAACAGCTGAAAACCCTTCAGGTATTACATGCCATCCCCTGCAGTAGGGCTACCACCTGGAGGCCACCTGCTGGCCTGGTCTTTCTAAAGAGAAGCAGAGAATTTTATGTGACTGTTCAGTCACAACCAAAGCTGCAATTCTAGCTATTTTATAAAATAAATTATATATTTGGCAAATTTCATATCCTATGCTGAAATAAAATCTGGCTGAAGCAAAAAACATCCTGTGTGGGAAGTGAACAACTTACATAGCATAAAATTGTCAATAAAAATTAATTACTTGTTGCTTAAATCTAGCTGTCTCTGTAAGTGTGCCTCCTCAATTAACTGAGTCTGCTTGTAGAAGTGTAACTGAGAGGCCCCTGTGCTTCATCATCAACTCCAGAACCATGCTATTTTGAAAATAAAAGACCTGTATCCTGTCCAAAAAATAAACTCTGGAGGTGACTTGCTGTGTTGCCATTTTGGATTACAAAAAAATACTCAGCCAACACACAGGGGAAGGCTTAATTCCAGCAAACACACACATAAACAGGAAACCTCTCTCCAGTCAGAAGGTATTTTTCCTTCGTACAATGGGGTTCAAAGATGTGTCATCATATAGTTTAAAACAATTACTAAGGAACCTTACCATTTCCAATAGTTTAGGAATAGAGTTGGCTTCCACAGTTGAAAGCCTGTCTGAACTTGCATGGGAAGCACACAAACACTAACAAATATATGCTAGCTTAGGCCAGTGCAGAATTTTTAATCAATAAGCATGTCAAACTGGGGGACAGGGAGGGGAGGGAATCAATTTTCAGAAGGCAAATGGTAACAACTGTAGATTTAATCAAATTGCAGATGCAATCCCTTACTATTCTCAATATTTTTGAAAGAAAGTAGCTCCATGGCAAAGAATGAATTTCAATAAATGTCACATATTTAGGTTTATTGCTGAACTTTTAAATTTATCAAGCTAGGTCACTGATCCCTCACAGAAATGGTAACCATACATGTCAAAAAGATTTTGAAACTGTTTATCTGGATAAACATAAAAATGAAGGAACTGCAGTAAAGGAAAGAAACTTACCTAAAAAATTGTTACTTTTGTATGATTACAGGAAAAAAAGATACACCCGTGTGACCCTTCAATGTGAGGGTAATGCTGCAAGGTACACAACGAGGGGGATAGCTATCAAATACCATGGTGATGGCCATGGTGTGAACACTTGAGCAAAATGAAAATCTTCTGAAAGCATTTGGCAATTTTCTTTCCCCATGCATTTGTAATCAAATTTATCATGAATTCAAACACGAACCTTTTGCTGCCTTCCACGCAAAAGGACAATTGCATGTTAATTTTCTTGGGACAAGCAGAAGAGACTATCAGAGCTGTAAGATGCACAGAAAAAGCAGCATTTCGCTTAAGAATTTTAAGCTTATTAAACTCTTCAGCACTGCAGAAACTCTTCTGTTATTGACAACTGCTTGAAAAATTAAATGTTCTGGAGCACTTGCTTCCCTGGAGACTGGCGTGCTGGGAAGAGAGGCAGAGGAGAGGTTTCAGACCATTCACTGCTCCTGTTGCACCACACACACTCTTGTGCCTGGCTTGTGCACACAGCCTCTCCTTAAAATACAAGCATTATAAAATACTTAAAATTTGAGGGTTATAAGTCCCTCAAATTATTTATCTCCATTTCTATTTTCCACTCCCATATTTGGTTTACTCAATTGCAACTAATTCAATGAAAGTCCATCTGAACCAAGAGGACTCGGTCTCCATCCAGCCACATCAAGTGACAGAAAAAAATCACAGCGTGACTAAAAAGTCCCAGAACAGATCAAAAACCATGGCAATCTACTTGGGAACACTGTTTGCTTCAAAGGAGTTATATCCTGGACTAATGTGGTCTGATAACTTTACCTCTCCTTTTTCTTATGTTTAAAATTGGAAAGAAAAAATACATTATCTTCTTGTACAACATCATAGTTTTCCTCAAGGCAAATAGCTTGGCAATTTGCTAGATTTGTTAATGCTAGAGGAAACAAGTTAGCACACATACCATGTGTTTGAATGCCTTTGGAAATTAGATTGAAACACTGATTTGATTTCCTAAAAGGTATCTTAAACAAGGCAAGGTTAGAGATTTGGAGAGTAATGAGAATTTGTGTGACTTCAAACAGCTCTACATAAAACAGACCTGATATTCTGGGGGGAAAAAGGTCACCTAATTATTCGTTTCCTGAAGGCCCTGTCTATACTACATTTCCCCTGGGTAAGGAAACTGATTTAAAAATGGCTTCTGCTAACATGTTTGCATCAGTCGCTATGTATGCGACAGAGATTTTTAAAGCCACTGCCAAGAAAAACACATGATTTTTGTAAAAGAACAACAGAAACCTCCTCATCTTGGCTGTAGCAAAAAGATGCCATCCTCAGAGTCCTGCATGGAGCTGTGGCCCTGACTCCTTGGTGATGGCATGCTGCTTGGGGCAATGTGGCATGACCACCAGTGGTGCATTGCACGGGTTTAATTACCAAATACAACCTTTGCAGAGGAAGCAAAATCACCAACTGTGGCCACAGCAGAGAAGATGCACATGCTGATGGTTCATCTGAGGGTAACAGCCTAATGAAACATGAAGTTGTGCCACCAGCTCAAAGGACAGACAGCAAGGTAGCAACAGGGAGGTAGAAAGCCTGGACATCATGGTTTCATGGGAGCCTACCACAAATCTGGTGTTGCCACCCAAAATCCTAGCAGGGTGTGTTTGAAGTGTCACACACTGCACACATTCCTTCTGCTTTGCACCAAACAGATCCTTGTAAGCCCCTACTGAATTTTGTGTTTCTGTAGTTTCAGAGAATGCTCTTCAGCTACCCTATTCTTTTCTTGTTCAAGAAATGATGTGTAGTGCTGAGAGAGCCCAAGCAGGATTTCCCTTACACTAGATATTTCACAAACACAGATGGAGATGGAGGACCTCTCCTTGCTTTCTGCCTGAAGCAAATAAAGTCTAGACACATGCCCACCACAAAGCAATCATGGCACAAAGCAGATCACCCAGTGCTCTGTGACTCCCACTGCTGCAGCTCTGCCTCTCTGGCTACCCCAGCACAGCGTGCTGCCGGCATCAGGTTCCCTTTGTGGCTGTGAAGGCAAGACTGCTGCTCTTACACTGCAGCCAGCTGTGCCAGCTAGTCTCTGGAGTCCTGGAAGCCAGATTTGGGAGGCAGCAAGCTTTGAATTTCTCCTCTGAATTGAAAAATACAGAGCAGACATTTGCAGATGATAGAAGAATAAGAGTAGGCAGGTTGCCCCCTTTGATTGCACTGGACAAGCAAGAGGAGATTACAGGTCATCAGCTAAGGTACCAGAAAACCAGAAATGCAGGAGAATCAGGATGGGAAAGGCAGTACTGGGAAGACAACACTTGGTATTAGCTTTGCTTTCATGAGCTTTTCATTGAACCTCTGCTGAATTTTGGCTTTCTGGCTGCCTTGCCCTGACTCAGTGAGCTCCCATCCATCTATGGATGCACTGTCATCTACACTTGAGCAAATAACACATCCATGAACCCCTCCCCAGCCACAATACGCGCACTTTATCTTACCAATAAAGAACTGCTATGCAGTGGTTAACCTCTGATGAGAAGGGGGGAAAGGAAAAAAAAGAGGAAAAAAGGGAAAAAAGAAAAAAAAGAACAAAAAAAGAAAAAGGGAGCAAAAGAAGAAAAAAAAAGAGAGAATCCTTATAGGATAATAAAGACAATTCATTCCCTCTCCACCAAAAAGGCACAGAAGTTGACTCTCCCTTCTCTAAATAGCAAGATGAACATTTTACAAAATATCCCAGTTTCCAAATGATTCCGTTTGTATTAAAAGACAGAAAAAGAATCATACAGTGCTGAAGAAGGATTAGGGCACAAAGAACAAGCGATACAGTCATTCTCCAAGTTACTTTGTTTTCAACATGCAGCTCCTGCCAAAGGCTAGCTTTTTGCTCTTGCAGTGTATGATCTGTAAACATTTAACCAGCTCTCTGAGAAACATGTGAGACACTTTATCTTGCCTGATTATGAATCCAAACCTCTCAGATCTAAAATAAAAAGACAACAAAAAAGAGACACCATCCTCTTTTTGCAGCTGGACAATGAAAAAAGCACCTGTGGGATGAAAGCAAATGAACTACCACACAGGGCATAGGTTCTTCGGGAAAAGCATGCACTGCAGCTTGAATAAACCTCCTACAGGTTACAAACGCACAGTTTGCTAAACAACACTGGTATTTGATTATTAATCCCTATTGATGTATGCGCAAAACTTCCAATTTCTAAGGAGTGCATTCAGTTTTAAAAAGCCTAAGACCAGAGAATTTAATGCTGACATGGAAACAGTGGTGGAATGCCATTATATGAGCCCTTTGCCATTTGTTTACCGTTCGCAGCAAATTCTGCTTTTAAAAATGGGAAAAAACCCCAAAACAAACCCCAACAACAACAACAACAAAAAGGCCATACCGCAAGGAAAACTGTGAACGCCGCGCAACCATAAAGTACACATCCCCAACTTGGGGAATCCCGCGGGCTCACCCTGCGCCGCACGGCAGGCGGTCGGACCGGCCACCACCAGCGCGGAGCCGCGGTCTCTCTCCGAGCTGGAACTTCCAGGCTGCGCTGCCGGACGCTGCCCCGCGCTCCTGCCGCGCCGCAGAGCGGGAGGGGCAGCGGCTCGGCGGCGGCCAAGGGGCGCTGCCGGCAGCATCCCGGGAAGCGCTGCCCGGGAAGCGCTGCCCTGCCCCGCGGAGCCTGCCCCGCCCGTACCCGGTCCCGGCGCCCACCGTGCGGAGCCCGGCCGGGGCAGGGGCCGGCACCCCTGGGCTTGTCCTGAGACCCCCCCTAGGCTGTGTAGTAGCGAACAAATTTAGCACATATTGCACTATCATGGTGCTGAGTGTGCTTTAAATGTCTATCCACATGTAATTCAAACAAATGACCTCAGTTTATATAGACTATCAAGTAGCTATCTTCCCCCATATGTGCTTCCTACAGGGTACTAAACTGCACAGGTTGGGGTTTCTCCCTCACAAGGTTAGCAAAGCAGATGATGACTTCATCTTTCAGAGGCGCTGAGAAACTGAGTCACTCAGCAATACTGCCTGTGCAGTGTACACTTGTGGAGCTGCTGAGAGACTGTGAGTCTCAACACTGGGGCATGCAGCAAAGGATCCATCTTTTTTTTCTGGTAACAAGTTTCAGCAGCTACTGATTTAAACCAGATTTTAAGTGAAAGGCTCCATATTCCAATAGAAGTTACTGGAGACATCTATTTTGCCTTTGCTTGCTTCCTTTTTTGGCCCCAACTCTGCTCCCCTTAATCATACCATTTAAACTGATGAATGCTTTTCGTGAGTGAAGTACAAGGAACTGTAAGAAACACTGCCCAGTTTCATGATTAACCATGGGAAAAATGTCAGACCTTACATCAAAACATTCTGTAAGGAAAATTAAATATTGTATGTATTTGTTTTAGGCCTTGGATGTCACCAGGATGTGTACAAAGACAAAGCTGTACAACAGAACAAAACGTTTTAAAAAAGCAGTTAGCCACCCTTCTGCTAGTCTTTCACAATTTATCTGTCCCCTCTTTCCTATGGACTTGCTGACATCTAACCTAGCTATAAGCTGATTCTATGCAAAAACAGATGTGTGATTGAGGGCAGCCTGCCCCCCAGCTTCCCCTCATGAGGAAGTTGTAACTGCAATGAGGTCTCCCCTCAGTCTCTTCTTCAGGTTGAAGAGACCAAGTGACCTCAGCCACTCCTCACACAGCTTCCCCTCAAGGCTCTTCACCATCTTCATTGCCCTACTTTGGACACTCTCTAGCAGCTTTATATTTTCCTTACATTGTAGTGCCCAAAACTGCCTCCAGCACTGGAGGTGAGGCTGCCCCAGTGCAGAGCAGAGCAGAGCAGGACGATCCCCTCCCTCGCCTGGCTGGTGATGCCCCCCAGGACATGGCTGGTCTTCTTGGCTGCCAGGGCACTGCTGACTCAAATTCAGTTTGCCATCAACCAGGAACCCTGGCTCCCTTTCCACAGTGCTGGTCTCCAACTTCTTGTTCCCCAGTCTGTCCATACATCCAGTGTTGTCCCATCCCAGGTGCAGAATTCAGCACTTGTCTCTGTTAAACTTCACGACTGATGTAATCTCATTTCTTTCAAGTGTCTGGAAATCTGTCCATTTACTTCAATAACCTTTATTTCAATTAATACTCAGCAACAGTTAGAAAAGGAAGACAGTGCCAGCCCCCACTCAGGGAAAAGCATGGCTACAATTAGACTGTACTGCTTGCTGGGCTTCAATTAGTGATCAGTCAGTCATTGTGCCTCCATACAGCCACACCAGATTTGGAAGAATCTGCCTTAAGGGTTTTGAAAGAAAGTGATAAAAAGATTTAAATCCGGAGTTCATCCTAAGGACAGCCCCTCATATTATCTGTTCTCAGGCTGCTCCTGAGTTCGCTGTGCACCTGCCTGGGCTGAGCAGCCAGCGCCCAGGCTGTTATCAGTGGGACAGCCTGTGCTATTCTAAAGCTAACAAATGGATTGTCACTAACATAAAAAGGAGAAACAGATGTTTCCTTTCCATTTCGACCATGCTGATGCCATGTTATTTTAGGTTAGTTTTATGAGACAGTGACACTGCACTGAGGCTTTGATAATCATCTGATACTCCTTTCATCATGCTTGCAATGATATGTGTGCACCATGAACAATTTCTCAGAGGCTTGAAGTACCTTTAAGGTGCAGTTATGGGTGAAAAAGAAACTGTGACTTTCTTAGTCACCATCCTGGCCTCTTTATAGGTTTTCCTAATCTCTCTCTCTCCTGTCCAAAAGGAGCTGGTCCTCTTCAGTCTGGCATAAGATGGTGTGACACATTTTAGAAAGCTGACGGCACTGGAAAAAACAATTCAAAAGTGTGAAGGAGGGTCTGTGAGGGTGTTCAGTAAGAGAACTGGAACACACTAGGAAGTGTATTGGAACATGCTTTCCAGCCCTGACGTGTTTTGAGATAGGAAGCTGATGAGCAAACCCTATCACATTTCCAAGAATACAAACACAGAGTTAGAAAAATGAATTGCCAGGCTATATTGAAGTTAAACTTTCAAGTGTAAACATGAGGAATGAAACCACAGGATGATTTCTGTGTGCTGGCAGTAGTGCATTTCAACACACTAAAATGTCCACTTCGATTTTATGGGTTTCATTGTGACTTCTGTTCACAACCTGAGAGATTATTTATCATAATTACACGTAGCAAAATGAAGTTTATAGACTTATGTATCCAATTTATACTTAATTTCAATAAGGAAAATATACATTTAAATACTTCTGCAAATCTGGATCTAACTACATTTTCTAAAAGTGCAGAATCAAACATGAATCTACTGTGCATTGCTGGAGAACCATACTCTACTCCATGGCACCACAGCTGTATGGTACCATCAGAGGATTTACTCTTTGTCCTCTGCTGCAGTCATTCACACCTTTGGGAGCAAATATAAAATGCAAATGTCATTGTGAGGCTCCAGAGACCTCTGACTTAGTGGAGCTTACTCATGAGTAAATGATTTCAGAAGGAGCAAGACAGCGGAAAGGAATTAATTTAATGCTTAAGAACACACAAGACAAAGATCTATAGAGCTGAGCATTGTTGTGGTGGGTATCAGGTACTTTCCTGTCGCAGAACCCTGCAACAGGGACTCAGAATAGCTGAGTCTGAGTCTCTCTGGAGGTTGATAAACAAAATAAGACCCTTAGGTGAATCCACCCAGCTCAACAACCTGACAGATCAGTGATCCAAGGGGAAAATTATAGTGCAACAGCCCGCTGGGGTAACGTGTAGCTGTATTTCCTGTAGACCCTTATTCACTGGAAGGCAGCCTGGCTGCAAATGCCAGGGGCAGCTCAGGGAAGGGGTTGTGCCTGAGGCACATTTTCCTGTGACTACTTTGTCCCTGCAAGTCACTCTGACGAAATCTGTCTTTCACTGTCTTTCCTAGGCTCAAGAAGCACATGGTGGGCAGGGAGACAGTGTTGACTGGGGGTGGGGCTTTGGGGAAAAAGTGCCCATGGTGTTGTTTGCCTCTGTGGAAACCGGGCTAAATATCACAGTTGCTACTTAGATGTCTATATTCCAAAGATTTGATCATCACTGCATTTTATGGCATTTATCATCTAGCCATTTATTAACTAAGCCCATAGCTTCTGAAAACTAAATAAGTACTTTCTGTTTGTTTGTAAGAGGGTCAACAATGTCACTGGAAGAAATTTTGGCCTGGGACTGGTGGTTGCAAAAGTCCCTTGCAAAGCCAAGAATAGAAGTCTGCAGTTAGAAGTCCTAATCTCTTACCAGTAGGCTACCCTGGGCAGTTCTCTATTTGTATGGAAACAGATCACAACAGAAGGTGTTTTCACCTATTGCACTCTGGACAATAGGTGATTTCTGAGCAAAGTCTTTTGTTTCGCTTGATGAGGTTTTCCTCCTTGATTGCCTTTCTGCTTGTAAATGAGCACCACAATTGGGCCATTCTAAAATCCAAATGGTGAATGCTTCAAATGTACTTCTTGAAAATGGAGGAAAATGTTTGTGGGGTTGGTGCATCTGAAGTCTGGATTGCTCTGTGTCCTTTTTGTGCCAGTTCCAGAGCCTTGGTGATCACATGGGAAACTGGTACATGAAGTTCAGGAATCCAGCAAAAATTAATCACTCAAAAGAACAAAGATTAGTTTACAGATATATTAGCTCTTCAAATCCATCTGCTATGCAGTAATGTGAGTGCTAGTGCTGCAAAAGGACGAGGTCAGCAACCCAGGAGGAGGGTGGGCTCATAGCAGCTGAGATTTACATCAGCTTAACTGGAGGGGGCACCTCAGCCTCCAGAAGGCAGGGGAGGAGATGGTATGGATCTCACTGCTCCCTACCTGCACCTTGCCTCCTTTCCTGGTGGTGTTGAAATACATTAAATCCCTGAATGGGTACCTCTGAACAAACCCAAGAAATCATTTCAGTCATGGAAAGCTGAATAGTCTTTGTGTTCACATCCCTGGAAATGACAGAAGTACAGTAGCCCTTGGTGCATTCATTGAGCTCATACTGCAGCAGCAAAGGTTTTCCAGCACATGCTGGAAAGAGAGAGAGTAGAGAACTCTTCTAGCATAGCTCAGCATGAACTCCTTCAGGCAAAGCACAGTGACAAAATCCAAACCCAGTACCATACATGTGCCACTTCGGAACAGTGGATTTGTTTGCATAACTGAAAAGAAACCTGATGATACTCAGAATTAAAATATTTACAGAGTGAAGAAATCCTACATATAAAATTCATAAGTTCACCACTATTGCAGACAGTTAAAATGTATAACTCTTTCTTGATGTTGTTTTTAGTACATTTTAAATTAATTCCACCATCCCTTTATTTTAACTGCAGACCTGTTGCTTTTGTTTAGTAGTGAAATCACTCAGCTTTTTGTATTTCCAGGATTATTTTTGGACTAGCTGCTAGAAAGTTTCCTAACATCTCTTTTAAGTCTGATTCCTGTAATGCAGGTGCAGCCTTCCCCCCTCAGTTTGCTGTTTGTATTTTAAGAGGGCATAGCATCCAGATCATTGAAAATAGAAAATCTGCCTATTTAAAAGCACAGGAACAAATCCTGCCTCCAGCTATGTGTGCACCTGGTGAGCAGGGGGAGGGTGTGACTGTGCTAACACGCGTGTGAGCATGCATGAGCAAACACAGCTCTGATTCAGCCTACTTTTGGAGGACATAAGCTTCACTAGAGATAATCAGATGCCTAAAATTAAGCTCTTGCCTGAGTTAGGTGATGCTGTGCCACAGGCATTTGTAGCCTGGCTTTTGCAGTTCTGCTCATCCTTGCAGGCCATGACACAGCTCTGCAGTTGCCATTTGCACAAGTAATACTGTTCATGAACTCCTGTGCACTGAAAGAGAACCATCCCTTTCAGATTTCTCCTTTGTCTGAAAGCATCCTAGAATGCTACTGCTTAAGGTAATGTTGCTGTAAGGACTATCTCCAAGGAGTGGAACAGAGATTTTCAGGAGAAAAAGCCCCTTTACTTTCTGCTCTTACTTGCATTTAGAGAACTTTGTCTGTTTTCAAATTAACTCAAAGGCTTTTTCCTCAATAATTTTTTTCAGCAGGTGTGAGAGAGGAAAGCACTTTAGAACCAGAAGCCTTCTTTGTAAAACTTCCATAATCTGCCTGAGAATACAGGGGGAAAAAAAGAGATCCTGTATTGATCTATATTTTCTTGGCATAACCATGTGTCAAGTGGAAAGAAAGGAGAGGCATTTCAGAATGGTTTGGTAATGAAATCAATTGCATGCACAAGTGTTTGTAGACTTGGGAACTTGTGTCCTAGCTCTCTGTAACTACCAAAGTGGAGCTCTTTGGCAAAATCTCAGATTGATGTTGTTTATAGTGGCAATGTGCCTGACATGCTTAGTCTTGAAGAGCTGTGTCTAGATGTCATCATCATATTTTCCCCACATCCAGGGGCTTATACACAAAAATATTTGTCAGTTTGGAAAACGTGGCCACTTTTCCTTGAGTGCATAACATTTGTCTTGTACATCTCCTTGAAGAATTAGAGAACAGTTCTAAAATCTCATAGTGGTTTTTTACTTAATGTCATTAAATATGAGATGTTTCTCAGATGTGGTTCAGATTGTGTAGCATTTTATGCACAATACCTATTCTGATACATTTTTAAAGATAAAGAAGTGTATTCTGTTACCAAGCCAAATTATTGTAATTCAGGCTTAGATTTGGTTCATTATCATTAAAGAATCTGCATTTTAAAGTTAACTTTAGAATAACATAGTTGATTCTGTAATGATGTAAGCATATGGTATTTGCCAAAAGCTCTATTTCATAAGGCTGGTTTAGGATACAGCCCAACTCATGAGGATCTTGATAGGAGATTATTCCTTTCAATAACTTTCATTATTTAATTAGACACATGTGCTGATTATGAATGTAATACTATGGAGAATAAAGTCAACATTTAAATCCCATAATTTTAAATTAGGCAGGAGCACACCCATAATATGTAGCCAGGAAATATTTGTGTCCTTAACAACATCTATACTGATAGCAGTACATTTCTTCACAAAAAAAAAAAAAAAAAACCAAGAAAAAAAAGAAAAAAAAAGGAAAAAAATCAGTGTCTTTATACTATTATTACAATTTTATTGTTTGTACTCCTTTGGGAGCTAATAGCACTGTTGTGTAATATACAGGGAGAAAGCATGTTTAAACATACCAGCAAGTACTCAGGTGAGCTTAAAGTTTAACTTTGAGTTTGGGAACATTTTCAAATCAAATGAAACAAGGAATTCAGAGGAAATACTGAGCCAAACCAAAAAGGATTACTTCAGCTTGGTAATTTTATGTTTCACTTCCCTCTGTCTGCTGAGAGATTTTTAACAAAAGCAAAATTCAAAGTGAAAACGTGGGTTTTGTAAGAACACCTTACTGATTTTGGTCACTTTCATAGATTTAATTTTATCTCTAAGAAGGAACAAAAGCACCCCACCAAGAAGTAGGCAGCAGGAAAGAGGGGACCAGTAGGACAAAACCTGTCCAGTTCGGGAGATTTAGCTGTATAATGAGTACATCAGAAGTGAGAGACTGGAAGTTGATGCTTTTTTTTCAAATTAAATCGTGGTACTCACTCTGAATACCTGCCCAGCCTGCTGTGGAGGGTTGTGGAAGGCTCAGGTATTGTGCTCTGGTGTTCACCAGTCCCAGAGGTAGCTGTGAATCTGTGCCAGTCCCTCATAGATATGGTGACTGTGTCTGCCCTCACTTTGGCAGGGGTGTTTTTAATAGCATGCTCATTATACAGAAATATTTTCATTTGACAGACAATTTAAATGATCGTATAAAAAGCTGCAATTACCATCAGGACAAATCCAGCTCTGATTGACTCCCACGTTTGCTCCCAAAGTTTGACTCTGAGCTAAGAGACTAGAAAGATTTTTACCCTTCTTTTCTTCATTTTTACATAGGCTCTTCCCTCTTATTACTGTCTCCCATGCTAACATACTGAAGAACATCTCAAACTCCTGCTGTCTAAGTCTTCACCAAAAGCCACTACTGGGAAGTACTATTTGCTTCATTTTCTCATAGGGAACTGAGGAACAGAGAAAACCACAGTCTTGACTAAGTTAAGACAGGAAGGAAACATCTAGAGAAGCTTAGGGATGAAATTAGGTCTAATGTAGAATTATCTTTCTGAATGTCCAAAAATCCTAGAGGAAATGGGGCTTTTGGATGCCTAAATAGGTCAGAGAGGTAAGCCTGATGTGAAAATAAAATTAAAATCACAGCTTTGAAATTGGGACCCTGAGCTATGATGCTAACTCTGAAAATATTCCTTTTGCCAATGTTGTGCTGTTAATCGATACATTAGTAACTTATTTATCTGGCTACACACAGCTGCGTGTTTGTGAAATCCAGTGATTTTTGTCTGCAACCATTTAATGAGAAACAGGGAAGAAATCAGAATTATTTAGATCATCTGCCTTGAGCATCCTGGTCCCCATGTGAAAGTCACCTTGGTCACCTTGGTGCAGCTAGCTTGTGAGGTCAGCTGGCTTTTTCAAAGCATCCAGGTCACTTCAGCCTGTTCTCTCAGTCCCCAGAGAAACAGAGGAATAGGGCTGAGAAACCCTCAGAAGTTGCACTGAGGGCAGTGTGGGAATGGCCATTTGTTGGGGGTTTTAAATTTCCTCTGAATGTGCAAGCTAGACAGACCTTTTACATCTTAAAGTCGCTTTTAATGCTTTTCTGAGAGCTAAAATGTATTACAAACATTTTGCTGGTATGTGTTAGTGCTCTTTAATGACAATTATGATGTAATAACTGTTAACATTATCTTAGAAGGCTGCGATGTGTCTCATTGCACACATCCTATTGGCATTAATCAGGAGACAAGCTTAATCTCAACCCAAACATGTCAGGGGAGTGGCTGGGGTGGAGGTGTGACTGGAGATAAAAAGGAAAGGCTGCTGCTTTCTAGGAAGGAAAGGAAGATGTCCAGCCCCACCACCCCACTGTGGGATGGCCTCTGTGTCAGAGGTGGGCTCTCAGCCATCCTCTCACCCAAGCAAGATCCAGATCACATCATGTGCCCTATGAGATGTCCATGGATCTCGGTCTGGTCTCCTTTTGTAGTAAACAGCAACCGAGAGAAAAACCTCGGGGAACGTAAATCAATATATCTAAAATATGAATTACCTCATTTTTGTTCATACACTTGATTCAAAGTGTAGGACATCTTCCTAACTGGGTCTCAGTTATAGAAAGGTAGTCAGACAACAAGAACCCAGCTGTTTTTTGCCTGAGGTGCTATGAGGGAAGTACCTAGGAAAATGCAAAAGATGTAATTTTCAAAACTAATTAATTTAAATCAACTCTCAATGGAAATAATATTCTTGCTGAGTTATCTCCAGTGTTGTCCAAGAGATTTTGGAGCAGACCACTTTGCTTTTGAGAAAGAAAGCAAGCAAAACACACAGATAAAAACATAAAACCCCAACACTTACACGGCTCCTAAATTTATCCTAAATTTCTTGACTCTAGACTTCCAGTTTGTTTTTTTTTTCATTATGAAAGGTAGCATTAGACCACACAGTAGAATTCTGTCTTTTTGTTAAAATTAAAATGCAGCAAAATATACAAGGAGAATTTCACTAATTCTGTGATAATTAACAGTTTTATTAAAATTTCATTTCATATATGGCTAATGAGATACCTGATCTAGCTGACCTCCTGATCTACTCGTGTCACAGTGGTTTTGAAGATAGTTCTTAAATGGACACAAAGAAATTGCAGACATTTTGGATCACTGAACACTTTGTTCCTCCTCTACTGTTCACATCCTGGTAATTCCAATAGCCTATAAACATTTACTTTGTGTGGAGCAGGGAGCTATTTAAATCTGAAAGTTCAAGGGTAAGTGACTTCCTAATCAAACCTTAATGTATTTTTCACCAGCTTGAGTGTAAACCTTGCATGCTTTTGTCCTGGATGGGAAGCTGCCTCCATGCCTTTTGAGGGGATTCAGAACTGGTTCTGCCTGATTCCCTGCCCAGTATTTGAGCTGAGTGCCACTGCTCTGAATGGCTACAGATGGGTTTGAAAGGCTACAGACATCTCCCTCAGACAGAACCTGTGATTTAGAGACTGGCCAGGTGTGGGCATCTGCAGGTAGGTCTGAGGTGGCAGCAGGACTTGGGCTTGCAGCAGGACACAGGTGACAAAGCTTCGAGGAAGGCTGAAAGCTCTGTCTTAACCAGGTTTGACCTGAGCTGCTGGAGATGGAAGATGTTCAGAGAAGATGAAAGGCTGACTCAGAAGGGATGCTGGGACTCACTTTAGGTGTCTGCCTGTTTCCTGACCTGGCTGCTGGTATAAATCCGACTCAGAAGGGTAAAGTGTGTCTTTTGTGTCTTATGTGTGCTGGGACTCACTTTAGGTGTCTGCCTGTTTCCTGACCTGGCTGCTGGTATAAATCACACCACCACACAATGTGACCTGAGTAGCCAGCTCACATGTGGACACCTGTAAGTGGGCACCCCAAGCTGGTTGTCCTCATCATGCAACTTAGTATGGAATGGCAAAAGAGCTGGGACCACAGCTGAGATGCTATGTGTGGGCAAGATTATCCCAGGAGACAGAACAGTGAAAGGGAGTAAGAGTCAGAGCCATGTGGAGAGTTGGAGAAGGAGAGGTGAAGATCACATGGAGGAGTGGTCAGGAGAGAAGAAAGAGGTACAGTCACAGACATGAATTTTTAAGAAGAGCACTATAGCTGCCACAGAGCCTAACTAGTTGTTTTGGAAGTTGGTGACAGGTTTAGTTAGCAAACTGTGCAGCTCTTGCTCTGAGAGGCAGTTAGAAATCCCAGCAGCTAGGAAATCCCAGCAGTTAGGAAATCCCAGCAGTTAGGAAATCCCAGCACCAGCTCTGCTGATAACAGCTCTGTGCATTCACTGCCCACACGGCCTGGTGTTTATTGAAGGGCTCACTAGAATAAGGGAGGAAAGCTCATATTGGATGTAGAAAAGATTGAAATTGACATAGTGAGTTTAAACAAGATTACACTAATTAACCATCCTCCTGGGAATCTGACGGGTCCTGATGGATGTGATCTATCCAATCCCATTAATCTTCTCAAAGCGGCGGCAGCTCCGCGCGGCCACCCGGCTCCACTCGGCACAGAGCCAGCAGTGGGACATGGCCACAGCCCCAGCCCTGGGGACTGAGCAACCCGCCTGCAAACGGCCTCGCAGCGGGGCAGAGCACTGCTAGCCAGGGAATCCAAAGGAAACCACTTGCTAAATTCTTCATGACCTTTTCCTTCATTTACAATAGGGATGTGGTGTTTCCTGGGGAAAAGTAGAATAGGACAAGCATATTTCTCCCTTTAGATATTTTTAGCTGTTCTGCAGCCTTATTATTTAAAAAAAAACCCCATAATGTAGATATATTTACATGTACATTGGGGCATATTTTGTGTTTTCCAGATAAGGAGCTTTCTGTTAAAGAGATCTGATATGAGCAAAAATAGACCTAACATTTAATATTTTTGCTCAATAAGAAAGTCAATGTTTTCTAAATAAAAATGAAATAGGGAGAAATTGCCATTTATTTTTTACTTTACTTGTATCGTGTAAAGGAAGGTTGGTTTGGAAGACTGGCTGACTTTTGGATGTGATGTTCTGGTTGGAGGATATGATCACAGATATCTGAGTTCAGATTCCTTCACAAGCTTCTGTAGGCACCCCAACACTGAACACAAAGACCATGACAGATGCCTCACAGGAAGCCAGCTCCATGTCTTCATACAACAGTTTCTGCCTTTTCTTAGGCAGATAATTTTTCCTTGACAGGTTTTAGAAATTAAGGAGATGTGTCAAATAATTCCCCAAATTTTTCAATCAGAGGTGATAAATATTATCATTATATGTGATATAATAAAATATAATGTTTTTAAAAATAATATTAATGTTTTAGCATGCAATACTAAGAAAACTATGACACTGCCACCTCGTGGATTCTGAGATAATATCTAGATCATATTTTATCATCCTTATTTACATAGTAAATAGTGGCATAAGTGCATGTTGCACGTCATGGCAAAAAATAACTCATTTCTTACCACAGAATTTTTGTTAACATTTAAACTTCTATTGATACAGACATAATCTTACTCTGATTTATGTAAGCAGCTCCATAAGTTCCTGAGACTTCCTTTCTGTTTGAAAGTTAGGAGACATTCTCACATGAGCAGTGTAGTAGTCTAAACTTGACAATTCTTCCCTCTATAGCATCCACAAAAGCTAATGCTGAATTGAGATGTAGTGATACTTGAAAATTATGCCTGGAATTAGTTTTTCTTAAATTGTTGGAGGCTGCTATTATAAGGAATGGAAAACTCCATATGTAGTTGTTCATTTTGATGTAAACTGAATTTCATAATTCACCTCTGAGGAAGTCTGGGTATGTGCATCAGGGGAATCTTTTATCTTGTGTTCTCCTGAATGTGGGCTCTGACGTGCTCTATTCTACTGGATCCAATGAATCAATGAATCAATGAAAAGTGAAAAAAGCCAAAGACTCTCTTTTTTTCCTGAAGGATCTGAATCATTCCTTCAGCACATCAGCAGTGACTCCCTAATGAGTCAAGGCATGAGAAAAAATCCCAAGACATATTATGGCAACTTCAGAGAAGTTTTTGCTTTTTGAGTTTACCAAGAACAGCACCAGGATCCCAAATCCCATACATGTAGGAACCAATATTTGAAGCAGAGCTCCAGTAAAGCATTGCTGCAGCTTGATGTGCAGCATGGATCCATTTTGAGACCAAACTGTTGGCAGCTGCAATAACCTGTGATATAAATATTTGTGTCAAGGCAGCTCTATAAAAAAATAGCACTTCTGCCTATTTAACCTCAGGTATGAAAACATTTGTGAAAGATGAGTTGTTGTGCTGTACAGAAGCTAGGGAAAGGGCCTTCAAGCCCCCAAATAAACAATGCCTGAGGACTGCTGTAGTAGGAAAATAAGAAAACAGACACCATCACTGAAATAAACTCCATTATGGTTCATATTTAAGGCTAGACAGTGATTCATTCTGTTTCACTAAACTCAGCATGCTGCAAAAGGCACTTGAAATAATTAACACTTAGAATTAAACTACTTAGATTTCACATCATCAAACATTTAACTTTCTTTAATTCCCTCTGCAGCTGTGATTTATTTGCATTTATTATTTTTTCTTATTTGCCAGCTCTCTGTTTCTTTTTAAGTTGCTCATACTTCCTTCATCTCTAAAGCTGAACACTTGACTTATTGTTCTGGCTTTAGCTCTTGCATCCTTCTCATACTCACACTTCTGGCTAGTTAAAAAATTAATTCCATCAAATATTGTTTTAAAATTGCTAAAAGGAGCTTTCTGTTTAATTTTAATAATTGCTTTCACCATTATTCACTTGTTATTCACAAAATGCATGCTCATTACTGCCGTTAGTTTGATTGATATTGGAAGAATGTCACTAGACACATTTTCTGTATTTGTTAAAAAACAATTTTGTTTTGATAGTGCTTGAGAAAAAGCACATGTGAAGGGGAAGTCTCCTTATATCCAAAGCTTGTATCAAGAAATTTAGATCAGAGTTCTCAATATGACCAAATTGGAGAATTTGTGGAGACAAAGGCCTGATAGATAACTGGAGCAGAATGGACCTGGGACATATTATAAAATTCACCAGCTTTGACAAAAGGCACTTGGAAGCTGTGGTTTCACTGGGAAATTTTAGAAAGTGTTTGTAGTCACAGGAATGAAGGAGATTGAGGGAGAGACACTGACTACATGAGTGTATAAAAATTGCTACACTGGAACAGGAGAGAAGTCCAAGACTGTCCAAGAAGTCCATCAAACTTCTGTGTAACCCAAAACATGTTTTGGGGAAAAGCACAAGAATGAGGCAAACATACAAAGACAATTTTCCCTGTTTTCCTAATCAATTTCCAATAGTCTGCACCCAGAAGTCTTCCTGAGCCAGTTTCTGACTCCTCAGTTTTGTTTTGTTGCTCCTGAAGGACATTTCTTCCATCTGCTTTTCCTTCCTCTTTTGTACTTGCATACACATATGGCCTTCAGTGTCCTCTGCCAATGAGTTCCACTATTTAACTGAAAACTGTGTGGAAAAAATCCCTTCAATACTTCCTCCTGTACATTTTAACCTCTCTTCCTTGTAATTCCATTTGTTTTCTTTTCCTGTATTCTAAGAAATAATGAATATTCTTTTTCCTATATTTTTTTCCCTGCAATACTTTGATTTCTTTGTAAGCTTTATATTTTCCTCTGGTTGTCACTTTTTCAAGTTGGCAAATCCTAATCTGTTTAGTCTCTTTTTTGGACATCATCCTTGTTAGTGTACTTAAAACATTTGTGTAGTTCCACCATGTCTTAATATCGGTCCCAGAAGCCCATAAAAACAGATATTTTAAAAACCAATTATTTTTTCTTAAAACTAATATAATATTTCAGATTTTGAGAATGTACTAATTTCTTTTGGAGTTTGTTTTGTTCAAAGCTAGCCTGAGAGTTGGTCAC
Organism: Passer montanus; assembly: GCF_014805655.1. NCBI lineage: Eukaryota > Metazoa > Chordata > Aves > Passeriformes > Passeridae > Passer > Passer montanus. The sequence goes on from NW_024371037.1 coordinate 9,245,215, forward strand.
TCAGGTCTCAGAAGACAAATTAATTCAAGCTGGTTGTGAACTGCACACCCACATGTGCACAGTGGTTTCTTCATAGTTTTTAAAATTTATTGCAGGTATTTGACTGTGAAGTCCCTAACTCTTGTGCTTTCCCAGTCAATTTGGGGAAAAATAAAATCTGTTTATCCCTCAAGGGAAATTATGGGAAAATAGTAGCAGACTATCAGATTTTGACTGAGTTAGTCAGCATCCTCACTGCAAAATACTAGGTTAAGAAAAACAAAACAGGTCCAACTGCAGTATTCAGTTGCATTATTTACTTGCTCTCAAGGTACCTCCAAAGGAAGGTAATTTTATTTGTTGGTTTGTGTAGGTGGATTTGAGGGTTAAAATTTGAATAAGAGCTTTGGTTTATACCGCTGTGGTTTCACAGGATATTCTGGTAAACATTTTACTAACCTTCTGAAAATTCTGCTGTTATTACCCTTTATGTGCTTAGTATTTGCTGAAATAGTTATTAGTGAGAAGATTGCCCAGTACATGCTCAGATTAAAACCTGGAATAATGACAGAAGCTGCTGGTCAACGCCTCTGAACAGAGAAGGGGGCTCAGAAAAAGCTAAAGAATTGGACCTGACTCCTGTTGATACCCACCAGAGTTTTTAAGCTGACATAAGTTCCAAATTTCATTGACAACCTGCTTTTCATAGAGCTCATCACCTCAAAATTCAAAACATATAGCTCAAGCTCCTGTAATTGATGAAAATGAAATTTACCTCACCTAATTCTGAGAGTGCAAAAGCCTGGTGTGTAATATAAACTAGCCCAATCCTCTCTGTAGTCAATGAAGAGAGATGGGGTCTTTTGGAGAGCAACCTTTTGCCTTCTTCAGACTTCACTTTTTAGCATCTTCTCAGCAGAAATTTAGCATTCTTGCTAGGTGAATCCCATCCTGAGAGCCACTTGGACTGATACTCAAATGAAAAAAAACCCTTACATATAAAAGGTACAGCAAAAAAGGAACCCAAGGGGAAACCTGCCAGATAACCTGACTGGCCCCATTATTTTTCTCAAGGCAGCTGGAATCAGCTTGTGGCTGCACTTCTTGCTCGAAGCACAAAGTCTAGGAGTGGAAGGATGTAATGACTTTGAGTCATTACTCAAAGTCCTAAAAAAGGTACCTCCCACAAAGGTGTTAATTGAAGAGATTAATTCAGCAGTAATCCTCCGAGAGCAGATATCAAACATTGCTCACAGCGCTGTTGTCTTGCAGCTTCAGCTTTCCCTTGGCATTTTTCAGAACTGGCATATATTTGCTTCCCAGCAGCTCTGTGGGTGGATGCAGGGACCTGTGCTCTGGTGTGGCTGACTTCCCAGGCAGGCAGGATGAGGTGAGGTGCCAATAACAGCACCCTCAGAAGGTTCCACCATTTCCACTGCCTTCCCCCAGGAGCACATCTTGCCTGTCAAGGAGCAGGTTTCGTCCAAGGCACTTAGAGGCTGCGTGGCTGTGCTGCAAGGTGAGGTGTCACAGCATGGGAAACACTCTGTGTGGGGCTGACTCCTCTTTTGGGCAGTGGCCCTGCATCTCAGGGCTAGCTGCTCCCAGCACTGCAAAACAGAAATACTCTGGGTAATGCAACAACCAAATAAACAGAATAAATGAACACAATACTTTGTGTCACCGGGAGTGTTATAAAGCACAGCGTGGGACTAGGGGCATTGTCATCAGCACATTAACTAGACAATACTTTGTTATTTGAAATTACCTTTATGCTTAGTTCTCCAAACACTCACATGCACACAAATACATACATTTTTCCCTGATGAGGGGAAGGGATTTTGCTAGATGGCTGCTTAAGTAGTTTGGCTTTGAATGTGAAGACTAGAGAACCTCTTATGTTATATAGGTACATAATCTACCCCTGCCATTGTTATTTCTTGGCTTTTTGTACAGGTAAAATTCTGATTAAGCTGTAATGATGTATTTGAGTTCATGGATAAGACTTTTTCTGATTCCCTATTCTGTTTTTCTTTTTACAGAAGCATTTTTTTTACTTCAATAAGGATGGGATGTGAACATGAATTATTTCAGACAGTCATAGCATAAGAAGTTTAGAAATTTTAGTTATTTGTTATCTTCATTCAGGGAGGGGTTGTTTTAAATTTTTCTCTCTGAAGATATGTCACTCTAAGTATGAGCTTATCTTAATGAAGAATTACATTCTCCCTAACACTGTTGCACCAATAAACTGAGGTGCTCTGACAGAAATTTCTTGTAGCAGAAGGATGACCCTTCTGGAACTGGTCAAGGGAGATATGAGAAGGTACAAAGTGTGACAGTGTTTCTGGTCTGAACATGTTCAATGGAAACTCTTGAAATGGTTTCAGAAGACAGCAGTTGATGAATTTTCCAGTACTGAACATCTTTGTGTTTTCCACCAAACAAGTTAATTACCAGTGTTCTTGGCAATAAGGAACTGCCCTTCTTGTAAGAAGCTTCATTATGAATTTAATATTGCCAGGAACATTAAGTATTTTGACCTGTTATAGTCCATGCCTCCTAAGCTCTGTTGTCAGTACTCAGTATAACTAAGCCAAATCTAGCTTGGAAACGCCTCTCAGGACTGGAAACACGGGGAATATAGTGGAGGCAAATCCCAGGATTATAGCATTCCCAAGACATTCAGAATTCAAATATTCTTCTTTCTCAGGATGTTTTTTTAGTTTGATCAAATGCATATACAAAGAGTTTTAGGAGGAGAATAAAGTTTGGTCTTGTATTGTGACAGTCAAAACATTCATTTCTGTGCCATAGAATCATTTATGTTGGAAAAGACCTTTAAGATCATAGGGTCCAGCCATTAACCAGGCACAACCAAGTACACCACTGAGCCACCAAGTACACGTCTGAGTACCACTGCTACACTTTCAAATAGACCCAGGAGTGGTGGCTCCATCACTTTCCTGGGATCATATCCATCATAATGTGATCCTTTGTTTTTTCTGGTTACAGCTCTCTGCTTCATATAATTCTCAAGAAAAAGGGTAAGAAAAGAACCAATTGAATCATCACGAGGAGACAGACTGCAGAGAATCCTCCAGCCCCCATGGCACAAAGACTGAGCCAGTACTCTGAGGACACTTCACACATTGTCCTGTCCTGGCTGCCAGGCTTCTTGCCTTCCCCTTGTTACTGCTGCAATGCACCCAAGACTGAGTTACAAACCATGCACACTCACTGCTTCCCTACTTGCTGGGAGTAGGGAATGGAGGGTGGATGCTGCAGCACCATCACGTTCCCTTTTCAGAAGTGGCCAGAACACTTTGCTAGGGGTGTTACACACTGCTGGTGCACCCCTGTGTAGAGGGGAGGCAAAAGTCAGTTGATTACATACATTGAGATGTTTTGGCTTATTCTACTATAATTTCTACCTACAATATATATATAAATGGAAGCTTTTTTTAAAATAGGATGTGTATCATATCCAAGAGGTAGTTACTTGATTTCAAACTGCATATAACTGCAAATTGTACTGCTGTGGATCTTACTATTTATATGATTAGAACAATGCCACGTGTGCTGAAATGAAGGAAGAGTACAGATGTTCAGCAGTGTGAAAAAAGAAATATAGTACTTGGAGTTTACATTTTGAAGCTGGGAGTCAATCTGAAGATGAATAAAACAATACCAGGGCATATTCCTGTTGTTTCTTTAATCAGTTAAGATGATTGCCTCTGCTTATCCGTAGCCTACTTTAAAATATACCTTCATTTTTCTTCTCTACTACCAGCTTTATTCAAATGTAAATCTATTGACTTTAGCAGAGCTCTGATATTTATCTCATTCCCTCAGTGTATTTTCCAGTCTTAGAATGACTTTTCTCTTCTAAAAAGCCCAAGAAAAAAGACCTGCCAAAGTTTATTTATCATATGCAAACTGAAGCTCAGCATCTGCAAAATGTTGGAGGCTGACGGGGTATTACAAGGTGCTTACCCTGTTCCAACATCCTTTCACAGGCTCTGAAGTTAGCTTGTTATCAGATATAGTACTGGGCTGAGTGGACCTATCTGTCTGACATTCTCGAGCCTTTACTGTACCCTTGTGATTGCAACTCTGCTGTTAAATTATTCGAATCCTCCCTCAGGAAGCCTAATCCAATTAAGCTAACTTTTAGAGTTTGAAAATACCAGCATGAATAACAAAACCCAGCACAATTAACAATTATGGGTTTTTTTCACAGTAAAAGATCAGTGATCAGAATAAAAAAACCTCACCAAACTCCCTTACTCTGAAATGATGTATCGCTAAACACAAGAAAGAGAAATGGTCAGTCTTTTTACACATGTCAAGCAAGTTCCCACTGGATTTATCACAGCAATACTTAGGTGATGAGCCAGAAATCATGGAGGCATCCTAGGGAAGAATTTTTGTTTCTGGAGAGAATGGTTAAGGTCACTGGGCAGGCAAAGAAGGAGGCTTGTATTCATTGTACTCCAGCTAGAGCCTCAGATTAACATTTGGAGCTTTAATTTGAACAATGTCAAATACCATAGTGCTTAGAAGCAGAAGTACAAATATTTGCTCTTAGAATTAAAGCTTGTCGTCTTTTACCAAAGCTTATGTGCTCCTACATTTTAAAATATAGAATCACATATGAGATCAATGTGGCAGCATAGGATGCTAGGAGATAGGAAGATGCCATGTCCAAGATACTTCCAACCCTGTGGGCTGGAAGTCTGGAACCCTTGCCTATGCTAAGAGCTGGGGTCCCAGCAGCTTGTTTCTTGTAACCAGTCTGGAGATCTTCTCTTTTTCTTTGGCAGTTTGGCAGTCCAGAGACTCACCTGAGGGAGTGGGTCAACACTTATATCCTTCCACTTGCCTGGTGGGATGGTATTCAGATCTCCCATTTCCAAGGTTTTTCTGCCCATTTTCTTATTGTGCTTTTGCTTCCTTTTGGCATCAAATATATATTTATCACTGTAGGAGCAGCATTTTGAGCTTTCATGTAGGCTGTAGAAGAGGCAGTCCCTCTCTTCTCTGAATAACTTACACATGTGATCAGAACCATCCTCATATGGGAAGAACTGAGCAACCCTTTATGTAGATGACCTAGCAGTCTGGTTGGTAAAGTTGGAAGGTCAGAGGCTGCTGGGGGGAATACTGATGGAACTGGACCATTGATCTGGCTGCATATGGCTTTCTTGCAGTTTTACTTCTGTTGACAGGAAAGCACCCCTGCCATCCCAAATAGGTACAAAATAGGTACTTAATTAGAACACTAATTAGAATAGCAACAGCTTCATCACAGCATGGGTTTTAGGATTAAATGCATTTTGATTACCAGGTTAGCTCTCAAAGGTTGGGCAAAGGCCACATTATTGTGGTGCTGGGTATGAAGCAGTGCTGCTAAGATTTAAATGAAAGATGTATACTCAAACAGTTCAGTGCCACCAAAATTCAGATGGTTCTGGGATACTCACATGCAGAAATGTAGAAAGCAGGAAGATTTTTTTGTGTCTATCTCTAGTGTTAAATTGAGGTTTTAAGAATGTTAAATTGGGACTTCAGGAGTCAGCTGGAAAACATAGTTCCTGTTGTGAAAGTGGTAATTGGAGGCAAAGAGCTTTTTCATATATATTGAGTGCTCAGTTACTTGGATTACATGACTGTTTATTTCACATAATGTAAAGTGCCTCACAATTGTACCCATGCAGTTGTGGGCATCAAATTGTAAAGAATAGCTGTCTGACAGTCTGCTTGGCCCTTAGCTGTTTTTCTAAGCCTATGAGGCAAATTTGGCTAGCATGGTGGGAGAGTAGCTACACCCAAGTAAACAGTCTGATTCAGTTTCTTTCCTTTGCCTAAATGATATGTGCATAGAGGGAATAGCAACCCCCAGTGTGCAGAACACAGTAATCACAAACAGCAGCTTACTGTAAAAACACACTGTCTTGTTGAGGAAGGTGATTTTTTTTCCCTTTTTTCATCCAAGATATAATGCTCTTTCCCAAAGCACGATGCTTATTCACCTTTTCCAGGCTGGCAAAGCTGTAACCCCTAGTTTCCAAAGCTGTTCCAAGGAATAGCTCTCTCATTGCCCTGATGGCTATGCCTTGTCCCAAACCCCTTGGATTATCCAGGGAATGAAGCACCGCAGGGTCTCCCAGGGAACTCAGGACAACATCCTGATAACTTCCCCAGGCTGAGGGTGCTTCTGCAGAACAATAGGCTGAGCCGTATTTCACTGTCAGCACGGTGACAAATGGTGGCCACTGAGCCCCCGAGCCGTGTGTAACTTGGCTGGCAATCAGTGGCAAAGGTCACGAATTGTCGTCTTACATTTTAAAGCTCAGTGAGACGGTTTTGTGCCGTATTAGTCTCCCTGTATTAAGTTTCAGCAAAGAGGGGCCAGGGGAGGAGGGAAGAGATTTTTATCTGGAGTTAGGTGATGTTAAATATTCTCAACAATTAGTTAAGATTGTGTGTGTCAAGGTCTGTAAAGAACAGTTATGTTAATAAAATATCTTTGACTCCCTCTGCCTCCTTGCCCCCCAGTACGTACATGTATACAGACACTTACACACACACACAGAGACACACAGACACACACACATTCTTTTAAAGTGCTTTAAGGGCTCTGTAAAGAAGCCAAGCCCTATTTTTTCCCATCCCCTTATTCTTTCTCAATGGGGCAATGAATCCATATTCTGCACATTTTTTGAAGTCTCAAAAAGTAGACAAAATAGGTGAAAATTCACTTCCCATGACTGATCATTTTGTGCTCAGCATGGAGCTTTTAAAGCTGACTAAACCTCCACTGCCAGGGCAGTGTCCCAGAGCTTACACCAGCATCACTTACGTCAGCTGACTGCTGATGCTTCAGCTCCTATTGCATTTTGGAAAAGGTACACAAACCTTACCACAACAGGTGTATGAGGATACCCACCGTGTAATCCTGACTCCATTTAAAAGGAATCTCGACCAAATTGAGCCATGCAAAACATGCAAAAAACAACCCTCTGTAGTGCAAGAGGAAATCACAGGAAAATCATTAAGATGGAGAATGATTTAGAGGCAGTGCCACCACTCCAGTGGTCTGCTGGTCCAGAGGAGGATCTTCACTTATCTTTTTTAGTTCATTACAATCCAGTACATCTGGTGTCAATGGAAAGTACACCTAGGGATAGAATTCCAGTCACTCTTTACAGACAGTTGTTTTCTACATTTGAATAAATTTGTCTTCCTGTGGGGGAAAACATGGGGTGCACCCAGAGGAGCTGTTGTGTGAAGTGATAGCCTGAGCATCCTCCTACCACTGCATGGGTGGTAGGACCAAGTAGAGAGGCTGTGTGCTCCTTTCCTGCAGAAGTGTTGGCTGATGGCTCCCATGTGCAATGGGTTACAGTCTCTCTAAGTGGTTTAATTTGTTCCTCACATATCTGCTTAGTGATAGTTTTCCTTGCTCTGGGACCTGATTACTCTGCAAAAAGGTGAAGCGTGGATCTTTGTCTCAGCTGTGTGCTGCAGTTGGCTGTGCCTGGAACCCCTGACACAGGGAAATGAGTACTCCCCACAGCCAGTGCTCTCTCATGACTAGTTCAGGGCACCCACAGGGAAGCTTCCCTACAGGTGGTCATTGCACATGAGAGCTCAGACCACCATGCTCTACCAAAAACTGATGAGTAAGGCAATAAGTGGAAGCAACCTTCACTATTCTCTTCCACATTTGTTTTTCCAGTGCAAATACTTTATAAGTACAAATGCAGGAATGTTAGGTAAGATATTGTTATTGATTCCTCAAGCTCATACTTGTTTCTGAATCACCAAACTATTAGATGAAGATTGATGTATGCTGAACAAATCCAGCACCTCACTGATATGAATGGGCTTGCAAGGCCCCAGGTGAGGGCAGGGCATTTGGAATTGACTGTGAGATGGCACTCACATGTGCTTGCGTGAGGTGTTGAACAAGAATAACATCAAACCCTGCTCTTTCTGACGGGATTTTTGCAGTTGGTATTGATGTAACCCCGAGGAATTAAACAGCATTTGAAAATATCCATACAAACACACTTAGTGCTGCTCAGGAGCAGAGCTAGAGGACGCAGAGGTGAGTGGGAACTCTCTCTCTCCCGGCTGCTGTGCAAGGAGATGATGCACATGAACAAAGCCAGTGATCACAGCTGTACCCAAGGATACTTTGAAACAAAGAGAAAGATAATACTTTTGAAACCAGGGCCATAATTACTATTTATTTCAACAGCAATTTGCCTTATTATGGTGCACAGCATTTGTTACCTAGGCAACAGATTTCTGTAGAGGCCTGGATCAGATGAAAGTAAATCAGGCAAGATCTAACACCAACATCAATAATATATTTAAAAAAACAAAAGACTAGAGAGTTGGCAATTTCACGTAAGAATTGTATTTTTGTTGTTTTCATTGGCAGATACAAGCAATGGTTTGCATCTAAGTAATACCTTTCTCTACTGTGACTGACTGATCTTTTTCATATACATGTACAAATAAAGAGAATTTTAGAGTTCTGCTCCTGTAATTGTAGGCGTGAATGAGTGGCATGCAATACACTTCTGCAGCCTTGTGTAGAAGAAGCACTGTTGACATGTCTAACCTGATATTTTCATTTCAAGCCCTTGCTCAAGCTCAGCCTCCAAGCTGTTTTTGAGCTGTGCTTTGGTATGTGCTTTGCTGTGGGCTCAGGCAGGTATTTGGTGCTCACCTGTGGAGGAAAGTCTGGGTCTGGTCACTGTCATGGCACCTGTTCTCTCTTGGATGACTTGAATAGAGGAGTGTGGGGGAGGCTGGATTCCAGCTGGAGCTTATTTATGGGTTGCCCTAAGCTCAGGTGCTTTGAGTGAAACTCTTAGGCAGGGATATGTATGGATGGAGAGCAGGACAAGGTGCTTTATGTCCTTGTGCTTGTCCACAAGCCTGTCTTAATCTCACAGCATAAGTGAGGCCAAATACCATTTTATGAATTCATAAATAGCGTGCAGTTTGATGATTATCCTATCCACTGGCAAATAACTAAATTAAAGGACTGAAAATTTACAAAACAGATTTAGGGAACAGTGTGCACATATACTTTCAAATGTAGCTTTTGGGAGATAAACAGCTGCATTTCAGGACTTTCTTTTATTTGAAGAAACACTGGAAATGTAAGCCAGTGAAGATTAGAATTTTTAGGAAAGAAGTCTGACTCCAACAGATATTTTAGAGTCCAAGGCAGAATGAATATAGAAAGACAAGGATAAGCACTATAAACTATACATTAATCTCTTTCCAAAGTCTGCTTTAAAAATGCTAGTCAGGAAACACTAGACAGCTTGTAATGAACCATTGATCATGCTAACGAGTTTTTTTGCACCTATTCTCATTTGATTTTTTTCCTTTTTCTTTTTTGTAAGAACAGAACAAAACCCAAACAACCTGAACAAAAAATGCTGTCTTGAGATTTAATATGAGCCTAGGAAAATGTAATATGATGTTTGTAGCAAAGGACAATGCTCAAATATTCCCCCCTTTTTAGCAGCTCTTTCACTACAGTCTTAAAGGAGGATTTCCCCTGCAGATTTTTCACCTTTCTATAGATTTGACTAGCTATTGTAGGCTTTCCTTCTCAGACTGGGCTCTTCTACTCTTGGCAAGCCACTGTCTTTACTGTCAAACCTTTCTAAATCTACCTCCATCAGCCTTCCTCCATCCCAGGGCTGCTGAAGCACTAGGACAGCTGCACTAGGACATTATGGATGAACTCTGCAGCTGCTTTGAGGCTGCCTGTGCATCGTGGCTGCCTGTCGTTTCCCCCCTCTGCAAAGGCAGCACTGGGGTTGGGTGCCAGCCTGCAGGGCTGGAGCTCACTGCTGGGAGTCACACAGCTTCTGGTGGTGCTCTTCACAGCTGTGCCATTGCTTTCTTCCTCTCACACAGTCTCTGAGAGCACAGAAAAATCACTGAGAGAAAAGAAAGGTCCTGGCTGTAAGAACCATTGGGCAAAAAATATTTTGCCGGGAAAAGTTCTTAAGTTGTTGCAATATGACCCTAAAGTAGTGCCCACTTTCTGAGAGCCTTTTCAAGTTCACAGCTGGCAATAATTCCCAGAGTGCTAAACAAGACGAGCTGCCTGACATGAGAGAGCAAGAACTGTTTAGTAATCTGAAATAACCTGGATTGCCATGTCACACTTGGGTTATTGAAGATGCACTTGGGGGGATTTGCATCAGTTTGTGCTGAAAATGTCGGAGGCTTTTCTCAGTAATATGCATCCTGTCTGTAGATTTGGTATTTCTAATAATCCCAGCAATCAAATACAGGAAAGACCACTCCATTTTAATACAGATGGAGAAAGAGGTACATGTTGAATCATTCACTTGTTGGCAAAGGAAAGGAGTTTTACTCAACTTTGGCAAAAGTAAGCATTTATTAGTTGCTAAGTTTTCCCAAATCCTTCCTGATTACTTCCTTCACAGAGTCTTAGGGAGGTGCAGGACTGTGGAGGTAACAGGTTTTGGATAATGTGTTTTCACTGGCATCTGTGACTGTTAATAATTTGCAAAGGTCTCCTGGTTCTTTTTTTTCCCAGAATATCCTGGCTGCGCCTCAATTTTATTACATGCAAATTCCCCATTTTGGTTTTAATAAGCCATTGAACTGTGTATGCCACTCGACTGTTGTTTTTGGAGCTGCTCAGAAATTATTTTTCTTAATGAAAATTATGCTTTATGATGAAAAATGAAGCTCGTGTTTTCAACTGGAAATGGTTTTGTTTTGATACCTCAAGCGTCTCATGGGAGCAGTAGTCTGCATGCTTCATGTTCCAAAGCCTTCAGCTGTGGGGGCTTCTTAAACAAACTGCTCCTCCCTTGACCTGCCATGTGAGTTCCTGGCTGTAGGATATCTAATCCAGCTAGAAAACCTGGGCAACAGAGGGGAATGGAGACAGCTACAGCTTTCATGAACTGCCACAGGGACAATTCTGAAATGTTTTGGGTTTTTAAAGAAAAAAAGCCAACACAATGACAATAAAAAAACAACTCAATCCGAAAAGCCAGGGAAAAAAAAATTAGATTATTTAGATTTCTGGCAATTTGTTGTGAGGGCTTGGCCTTGGCTGGATGCCAGGTTTTCATTAAAGCCTCTTTATCATTCCCCTCCTCAGCTGGACAGAAGAGAGAAAATACAATGGAAAGCTCATGGGTTGAGGTAAGGACAGCGAGAGATCACTCACCAATTACTGTCACTAGCCAAACAGACTTGACTTTGGGAAATTAATTGAAGTTTTCATTGAATTTTTCATGAAGTCAGAGCAGGGTAATGAGAAATAAATCCAAATCTTATAAAAAACCTTTCCCCCACCCTTCTTTTCCTGGACTCAAATTCACTCTTGCCTTTCTCTCCCTCCCCACCCCAGTGGTGCAGGGGGACAGGGGGTGTGGTCAGCTCTTCACAAATCTCCTTCCTCCTTCAGGAGGAGGACTCCTCATGCACTTCCCCTGCTCCCATTTGTCTCCCTCCCCTGGGAAACAATGCTCCATGAACGCTGCCAATGTGAGCCTGTCCCACAGGCTGTAGTTCTCTATGAACTGCTCCAGTGTGGGTCTCTTCCATGGGGAGCAGTCCTTCAGGAGCAGGCTGCTCCAGCATGGGTTCCCCACAGGGCTGTAAGTCCTGCCAGGAGCCTGCTCTAGCATGGTCTCCTCTCTGCACAAGGCCGTAGGTCCTGCCAGGAGCCTGCTCCTACTTGGGCTTCCCACAGGATCACAGCTTCCTACAGGCATCACCTGCCCTGGAGTGAGGTCCTCCCTGGGCTGCAGGGGGATCTCTGCCCAGGGCCTGGAGCACCTCATCCCCCTCCTTCACTGACCTGAGTGTCTGCAGAGCTGCTGCTCTCACATGTTCTCACTCCTCTCTCTGGCTGCTCAATTTCTTTTTTCCCTTCTTAAAAACATGATCCTGGAGGTGCTGCCACTGTCACTTAGCTTTCACCAGTGGAGGCTCCATCTTACAGCTGGCTGGTGTTGACTTCATCAGATGTAGGGGAATCTTCTGGCAGCTTCTCAAAGAAGCCATTCATGTAGCCCCTCACTACCAAAACCTGGTCATGCAAACCTAATACACTGCTTTTTCAAAAAGATGAAACTGTCTGGTAAAAGGCTAGTTCTCACCAATAATTTCATTTAGCTGAAAACTTACCAGAAAACAGTGTGATAAAAAGAACTTGAAAATAATTATCTGTTTTCCCCTTTTAAAGAATAATGCTGTTTCTGCCAGAGAGCGGATCTGTGCTGCACCAGAGGGAGGTTTATAAGACATATGTCTGATGAAATTGCAAATGGCTGCACTTGAGATATACTACCAGAAAGCTCTGAACTCAAGGGAAACTAGGAAACATACCTGACCATTTGTGCTTGAGGGATTAAACTCTCCTGCTGCACAGCAAACCTGTAGCACCTAAAAATACTGAGCATTCTACATCACCTACAACTGCTTCCAAATTACTGCAGGCTGATTTTCAAGTTATTTGGACCAGAAAGTCTTGCAAGGGAGGTTTTAAAAATTTCTTGGTACTGATTTGTTAAGATGACTTAAGGTGAATTCAGGAGGCGTGACTGCCTCCTGAATGTCATATGTTTCCCTGTCTGTGTTCTCATTTTTACTATATGGTCTTAGATCTTCTGGAAGGAAATATATTGTCTTTTTAAGTCAGAGCCTGACTTTTTGTTTCGGCTCTACTGTGGTGGCAGCAGGTCTTGTTGTTATGTTCTCAGACACTCTTCTCCTGTTTCAGCCATCTCTTCACTTCCCTCACTTTGCTGTTTGCACAACTGGGCCTTTCTCATGCTTTTTTCCTCTTTTTCACGGGTCTCTGAGTTGCCTGGGTGCATGTCTGAAGGTTTTCTTTCTCTTTTTATTGTAGTGGGTGCCTCAGACAGGTTTTGCAGCACTAAATGAAGTTGGGGAGAAATTTCCTTCTACCCAAACTGTGGATATAAATCCACTAGTTTTATGGTATACTCAGTGTCAAGTTTGCTTTCTTTGTGAAATTTGATGGTTTTCCACCTACAACAGAATTATTTTCTGGTCCTTATGGCTTTGTCTCAAATGCTTTTGGCCTTTATGATCTGTATTAAACTTGTATTTTTCATGTCAGTGAACTACTTGGTGAGATGTTCTCATTTTCTAGCTTCCCTGTGTTCAGTTCTTTCTATGTCCAGTCTTTTGACACCTTTTTAACAGCACAGCAGCTAAACAATTCTTTGGGTACTGGGAGTCAAGCCAATATGTTCACTCTTTCAGGCCAATTAATGACTTTTTGTGTTCTTTCAAAAGTAGCAAGCACTGAAGAACAGTGGATTCACAAAAATTGGTGTTATTTAGGCACATTAGTTGATTATTATCCTGAAAACAAACTATTGTGTCTTCCAAGACACCTTATGTCTTTTGTCTCCCACTCCTGCTCCTGTGAGGCTGATGGAACAGGCACAATTTGTTGACTGACTCCTTTGATGTCCATGGGATGAAAGTCACAGCCAAATATGCCCAGGAGCTTTCAAGATTACTTGGTGTATTTTCTGAATGCTTTAATAAAGCTACTGTAGCAAATCTACAGCTACCAAGATAATTTTAATACAACAACAGTCTTTCTCATAATGGTATTCTGTAATTATATTGTGCCTAGGGAAAAAAAATGTCTTCAGGATATTTCTGGAGGGTGCTCTTCTAAAATATTAATTTTGATTGATAATCTGATAGGAAAACATGTTTACCTATCATGCAGTCAGTTTGCTTCCTTTGTTAAACATGACTATATAATGTAAGATCTACCTTTCATTCAAAGAATCTGAATTGCCTGAGAGGAAGTAACCAAACTGGCAGTTTTACTCCAAAATGTCAGCACCTGAACTGCAGTATTAGCTCCCATGTTGGCTAACTCTCTGGGATGTGTCCAAGTCTCAGATTCAGAGATGCTATTTTTTAAGGGCCTAGAGATGTTTCATCTGCATGGTCAAGTGAAGTTTGCTTCTTCCTGGGTGGATTCTGCCTGTGTCCCCTGTCTGACAGCGCTGTGGCAGTTGGGTGTCCCTGTAAGAGCCTATAATGGTTCTGCAGAACCACATGGAGTAAATGCATGCTGTGACTAGAAAATAAGCAGGTATCCATCTACTAAAGGACCACAGCACCTTCTGCATGAAAAGCCTTAGTTGCTGTGCAGTCACAATTTGGAGAGCAAATGAACCTTTCAGATGGTTTTTGTTTATTAGCTTGTTCTGCCCAACATAGATATGAATGTTGGTTTTTGCTTCCCAGAAAAGAGGACTACAGTGATTGCAAGTCTCCAGGTATTTTACATGTTTATTTAATCTTTTCCAAACAACTACCTAAAGCTTCATTAACATTAAAATTAATCAATTTAGGTTTAATTGAACTGTGTTTCAAAATCACAACATATATCTTTACTCCTAAAATAAATTTAAAAATAACCAGAAAACATAACTACTGTGACTATAATTGAACAGTATTTATCTTTTTAATCACTTGTTGGTTATGTTCCAGGCTTAGCATCTACAGCTGAATATTCAACAAAATATCAGCAAGATTTTCTTTCTAGACTACTACTTCAGTGCTCAAGGCATACATTAATTCTTGCTTTCAACTGTTAGTAATCTAGCCAATACTCAGTGCTTAGTATGCTGGATCTGTGACAGAAACTTTCCCCCACACAGTCAAGTGTCTTTGCAGTATTAAATAACTAATGTTGTGACAATCTTTCAGAAATGTCATCACTCCTGCTTGTCAAATGACTCTTCAGCACGTTTCCAAACCAGCTGATAGCAACATGGCTTGTTAGGTCAGCTTAAATAGTGGCTTCAAAGTAGAACTTCATTTACAGGTCAGAAGAGATTTTAAATTTCTGCCAGGGTGATTTTACAAACCATTAAACAAGGCACAGGGTTGCTCTCAGAAAAAATGAGGAGGGGCAGTGGATCCCATGCAATTCCCCTTCCTGCAGCCCCTCCATGCCCCTGCCATGAGTGACAGTACTCTACTGAGTCCCTCCTCAGAGAGGGCTTCTTCCAGTTAGGGACATACATAGGCACCCACACACTCTGCCTCTTCCTATTTATTTAAAAAAAAAAAAATCTGAAAAGCCTTTCCTATCTGTATTGTACAATAGCAAAATGGTACAACTGCCCTATGGCTCTGATGTACTGTCAGATTCCATATGCAACAGATTGGGCAGTAGATTTCCACAAACCCATCCCATTTAAGCTCAGGTGACAGACTATTCTTTTCCATTAATATGTTGATTTTTTCTTATGCAAACAACAGAAGGTGGAATATGGGAAGAAATAAGGAGGTGGACGTGGCACTGAATTGTCTTTTTATCACCAGCTAATTCACATTTCAAACCCAATGTACAATCTACAGTTGCTCTGAATATGGACTTAGAGCATTGTGATGCCTGCCTCATATTTTGTCTGTTTGAATGTATTTATATTTAATCAGGGTACTGTGTATTTTTCCAGATACTGCCTTGCCTGCAGCTATGGCAGCAGCCTTTCAGAAGAGTCTTTTAAATTGTAATTAAATAAAATAAATAGAAACAGAAAAAGTGCAGAAACTGTTAATGGAGGATAAGAGCATTCAGGATGTGAGAGGTGCTATTTTTCTGTGTTGACCTCTAATAATTTGCATAAACCACCTGCCTTAGTTTATCCAACTGTTAAATTGTTATAAGAGCACATTTTCCCCCCCAAGGGTTGTGGACAGAACTCATTAATGTTTCATAAACACTTTCAAATACTTATCTAACATCATCCTATTCATAGAGGTTCACACTAATGAGATCTAGTAATGAAAGATGAAAAACAAGTACTATTATAATATTATTTATTCACTTACAAATACGTTGACAGAGTATAACCATCACGGCATCTTTACAATAAGAAATGTATAATAATTTTTAATTTAAGCATTATTTCTAATTAAAACTGCATTAATTCTATAGCAATAGCTTTATTTTTTGAATTGACAAGCCAATTAAAATTCTGACTGATAGAGATTCTGTAATTAAATTCTTTATAACACAGCCTTGCCTCTGATTTTTATCCATCTCCATGCACAGGGCTGCCAGTAGCTCCCCACGATGACTTGATGTCCACACACACCACCTACAGTTTGTCCACTTCAGAATCGTGGAGATTTTAAAGTTTTGCTACATTACTGACGTTTTTCCAAAGACATATCTGCATATTCAAAGGTGAGGTCTCTTCCAGACAGATTCAAATATTTTTTGTAGGATATTCTAAACTTTTCTTGAAAATGATCTCTGAATACAGTGCTTAGTGCCTTGTGGAGGAATGCTCAGCCTGGGCATAAGGTGCAGGCTGAATATGCTCAGGTAAGTTTTAAGGCTGCTCTGATCAAAGCTGGTGGAATTATGGCAACCAGAACTTCATAAATACACAAAAAACCATTATATACTGTTTTCCAGTGTTTTTTTGTTTGTTTGCAGTCCTAGGATTGCCTAATAGATGCTAGTGCTGCTTACACAAGATCCCCCAAAGTGCCTTATGGACACAGGGATCTGTGCAAAGATTTCCTTTCTATTCTGCACATAATTAAAGCCAGCTCTAAAGCAGGCTAGAGAAGGGAAGTCCTGCTCTGTAGGAATTAACATATTCTTAGTTGACTGCTCCTAGTGAAACATTTGAGAATGTGTGTTACATGAGACAGAAAAGCTGAAATGATAACAGTGAATTTTTTCAACATTGTAGAAATTAATTTGCAACAAGATTTTTAATTCACAGTTCCAGTGAAATTAATAAGTTGCTGCTGAATATTTTGATTTATCTGAAACTCTCCTTCCAACTGGAGAAATGCAATAGCAATTGAAATACTGAATCCTGGTGTTGATTTTTGAGGCTATTGTGATTTTGAACCACTCTTCTTAAAAATACCTTTTTCAAGGGGGCTTTTTTGGGTGCAGGTGATGCACACAGCAGTGCAGAAGGACAGTTCAGCTCGGGCGCATAGCATTGTCCTCCAGTTGAGCCCTTCTGCCCCTGGCAGGGTGCCTAGAAAAGACAGCCTGGAAATGCAAGCACCCCATTTAGAGGCTGTAAGGCTCCTCTTTACAGGTAAATAAAACACTTCACTGTGGATTTTTCTCAGCTTCACACAATCAGTTTATGCAATAGGAAGAAGAAGATGATAGGGAAAGTAGCAGAGGATTTTGTGTGGCAGAAAGAACATTGTGATTACCCAGTAACGTTTCCTTCATTAATTGCTTGGAAAAAAATCTGTTTACAAAGGTAAACAGGATTTACTGGGCTACCATGCAGCCACAGGGTATATGTTTCCTTCATTAATTGCTTGGAAAAAAAATCTTCTGTTTACAAAGGTAAACAGGATTTACTGGGCTACCATGTAGCCACGGGGTATAAATACTTGAACAAAAGAAGAGAAAACATAAGTTTTAATTGTAGGTGCTTGATGTGCACTGGAAGCAAGCAAATAAAGTCCAGAATTAAAATTTTATTTGCCAGGAATCTGCATGTGAAGCACTGCTGAAAAGCTCTAGTTTATCCAGCTTGATTTGTGAATGTGTTACCTGTTAACCTGAAAGAGCTTTTGGGGGTTCTGAAGGTAATAAGTAACATGGATTTTGCATGAATTTTCATAAATTATTCGGGTTGTGCTTTTCTATTAACCTACTGAATTCTACGGACTTTAAAAATGTGGGCCAGATTTGGCCCTTTTTTTTTTTTTTTTTTTTTTTGGGTGGTTGAAGGCTGTGAATTTCTACTACAATGACCAGAAGAAAGTATCTGAACATAAGGGACGTCTACAGACTTACAGACTGCGAAATATTAAAGATCAAACAACACACTTCTTCCTAGTCAGGTATGATGATACAGGCGATAAGTAACTTAGAGTGAGCCTTCCTTCCAAAACTTCTCTTCTCTTGTCTCTTTGGCTTTTCCCATCTACATGGATGACTTTCTGAATGCTTATCTTTTAATGAAACACAGAAGCAAAATGTTCCTTTGCAAGTCTTGTGGAAAGAAGCAATTCTTGCAAGTTTTCCATTTTGCCCAACATATTTTGAAGGTCTGCCAGTTGTATCAACAACAAAATAACATTGGATTGTGCTAAACAGCAGTTTAAAATACGATGCACCTGTCCCAGAAATGATGATCACATTGTTGATCTTC
This sequence comes from Passer montanus, assembly GCF_014805655.1. Classification (NCBI taxonomy): domain Eukaryota; kingdom Metazoa; phylum Chordata; class Aves; order Passeriformes; family Passeridae; genus Passer; species Passer montanus. Next base: position 9,263,439 of record NW_024371037.1, read on the forward strand.
GTAGCACAGCCACAGCACAATTTCAATGAAATGTATTTCCTTTGGCTACAGGAGGTCCACAGCTCCCACTGACACCAGGAAATGGAATTACCCTTAAGAGTGTGCAGACCTTGATCCAGATGCAGGAAAACATCCACCAGAGCAATTGAACCCTGCTGTAATGAGGAGATGGGATGAGACAGTGAAGGGCCCTGACTTTGCCCACGGCACCCACAGAGCCTGAGCTCCCCGGTGAGCTGGAAGCTGCTGACTTGACAAAGCACTGTCAACCAAAAGTGACAGCCGCTCCTGTCACATCTCATCTTTGCAGCTCAAGGACCAAAAGTAAAAAGCTCACTGGAGAGAAGATCTAGAGAAGATGTCTTCTGAGTGTTTGACAGAGCCTGGCCATTTCATTGCTATTCTACCAATACCCTATAGAGGATACTAATAATGCCTTTGTCTTGAAAGAGAGGATACTAATAATGCCTTTCTTCTTGAAACAAGAATTTGGAATTCACTTCTTAAAAAAATTGGATCCATACAGGCAAGATTTTGGTTTTATTTGACACATTGTACTCTCGCTGTCCCAGAATAGCACCAGTGGATTCAGCTGTGTGGGAATAGGGGGCTGTGCAGCTTCCAGCGTCGCTCACTGCTGTTGTACACTGCTGGCACACTGGTGAGCAGCCACCTGAACTGCAGGCTCTGAACCAGCAGGCACAGCTGGATGGGCTAGAGGAAGTTTGCCCCAGGTCCATGCCCATTCCTTCCTCCTTCAACATCCACGTATTGTGTTAAGGTCTTCTGAGATTATTATATCTTATTACCCGAAGCCCTCATTTTTTGCTTAGTTAAAAAGAATCATTACACACCTGATGATTTGGAAGCTTCGCTGGAATGTTTTCAAATCCCACTCCTAATTAACAAAGGAGGAAACCCAACACAGAACTACTTTCTATGCCACTTTTTGCGGCCAGCAAGTCCAAAATGAGTCTTATCTGAAGTTTACAGACATAGATTTGGACTTAGGACTGGCTTTAAAATTAATCTGAAAAAATATATAAGAAGACGTTAAAACTGATATCTGACCTCAAATGAGAATACTGATGTTACTTCACACACACCTTGAAATGTACGGGCTGAGTGTACAATGTTTGCAATGAACACATCCCTGCTGTGTAACTGATTTAAAAGAATAAAACAGAATTTTTTTTTTCTCTTGGTGGCATTCATTTTGCAAATCTTCTTAGAATCACCAGGCTCTTAAAGCACCTGCTGAGTCTCCAGGGCCCTGAACTGCTGGTGTTTCAAGCAGATCTCTTACAGACAACATCATTGAAAAACCTCTAAGCATGAGCCCATCCTGAAAATTACAATTTGCACTGAATTGTTTCAGTTCTGATATTGCAGAACACCTTATACCTGGGAAGGTGAGGACATTGTGAGCAAAAGAGCTGGTCACAAGCTCCAGACTGCATCATGAATCAGTGCTGATGACAACTGTTTGTCAAATGTGTTTTACACTTAACAACAAACAACATAACACCCAAAACTGTCGTTCATAGCTCACTGATCTGAATTTATTTGGCTAAATGTTTCCTATGATTTCTTTCAACATGGGAATCATGGTCTTTAGCACATTTCTTATCAAAGGAATCAGGCTCTTATTTCTCCCTAGTAGACTCAGTTCTCTGCTGTGTTAAATAGCAGATCTCTCCACTAGCTTGTATTAATACCTCCAAAAGCCTGTCAATGTGGTTACCTAAATCCACTAAATGCGTACTAAATAGCAATGCTAACAATTTAACAATCTACTTACAAGCAGTAAGTTACAAAAGAAGTAATCTCTGCCTTTCATTAATTTTCTCCTTAATGGTCTCATTAGTTTTTGTAGTTGGGCACTGCAGTTAATGGCCTCAACAATAAATCCTGCAAAGCGAGATTTTAAAACTTCAAGGTAAATCTGTGCTACTGGTTTGTCTTGTTATTTTCCATGCTGACCTCTGCTACCTTTATTTAGGTCATTCTCCCTTAACTTTTAACTGTTTCAGAGTCTAACAAGTGATATCTAATTCTGAAATACTAAATCTGGACCGCACATATGCCAAATGAGTGCTCCAGGCTCTGCAAAATGATGAAGCAAGACCTTCCAGGATTACAGTAGCTTAAAATCAGAAGTATTTGAAAACAGTGACAGTGAAAACATAGTTCCTTTTCATTTGTGTCTTGAACCTTTGAACTTTATTATTCAGGTTCTTCCAGCAGCCCTGTGAGGGTCAGAAAGCCCCTTTTAAAAATAACAACACAAAGCCAACAGTTTTTATTTAATCATCTGACTTGAGCACCTGGGAGCTTAGGGAAGAGCAACAAGGAAAACAAAAGTCACAATCAGAGCTCAAGGCTGGTAGCAATGTGTCTGACACAAAGACCCTTCTCGTGACTTTGGGATCAGTGTTCCACAATAATAACCAGATTAGTGATAAAGATCATTGCATTCTGTATTTCCTTTCTCTTGACAGCTTTCATATCTGATTCACCAGGGTGCTTATTGAGTCCAGGGGTGTTCAGCCAGTGTACAACTGGAGTAAAACAGCCATGAATCATGTCCTCAAAGTGCTCTTTACCACAGCCACTAACACTTTATAATGTTGTCTAGAAATCCAAAAGAATGATTTAGTCAAACCACGGCTTCTATTTCATTTTTATTAAACCTGGCTCTCTGCCTAAACTCTTGGCATTTTGAACAGTGAATATATTGCTTTATCCATAACATTTGTAACCTTCATTGATCCGTTCAGGTAAAAGCACCAAGTAAAAGTCCTTTATTATTGATGTGGAAAATATTACTTCTCCATTGCTTTTTTGTCCACAAACATCTGTCACTTTTCCCTGACAAATCTCCTTAAGCCTTTGTTCTGGGCCTAGAAATCCTGTCCACGGTTATTTTGTGGGATGGAGTTGTTTTTCCATATAAATCATAGAATACTTTGGTTTGAAAGGGACTGTCCAAGGTCATCTGGTCTAACCCTGAGCAGGAACATCTCCAGGTTCAACCTGACCTTGAAAGTTTCCCAGGATGGGACACCTATGACCTCTCTGGGCAGCATGTGCCAGTGTTAATTGAACTTCGAGTGGTTAAATTGACACTGGTTCGCAGCACCTTCCCCACACCTCTGCTTTGAGTACAAAAATTTTGCACAAACACAGCTTTTTGTGGTCACTCATCTCAGAACAAAGTGGTCTTTTTCTACAGCTTTGGGGAACCTTGCCAGGGACCCCATTGCATTCACTGCAGCAGCACTCCCCCAGGGTGAACACCCTCCTTGAGAGCACAGCAGGTCTGCAGCCTGCTCCTCCCAGTGTGTGCATATTTTCCAGAGAAAAGTAAATTGTCAGCATAGCTTGTTGAGCAGAGCTTTGTTTTCTGATTTTATCACCCCTGTTTTTATTGCCCCCTGCTCCTCCTCTCCTGGTGCCACAGGAGCCAAGCTGCCCCCAGCAGTGGGGAGACAAACATCTGCACCTGCCCCAGAAGCTGTGGGTGTAATATCATGGCTAATCATTTCCTGATTTTTTTCCCCTGCATGATGTCTCTAGTCCCTGTATCTGACGGTTTCAGCAGTGTAAGCAATAATTTCCCAACCTGTCACAAGTCCCATGACCCAGCTGCAGCCTGGGGAAGGTTGCTCTGTGCCTCTGCCCTGCCAGGGCTGCTATTCCAGCACCCTTTTTGCTCTTATGGCTTCTGAGGCAGAAGAAGCCTCCCAAGGTTTTCGGTCAGTGCATGGCTGTCATATTTCATTTTGCCTAAGACACATCAAAGTGATACCTTTGACAAGTGCATTTTCCTGTGCCATTTGTTGATTCCTTCTCTGTAATTCCACCCGCTGGGACCCAAAGTGTCACCACATCAGTCACCAGGACACAGAAAATTTCACTGGCTATTTTCTGTGTCTGTGTACAGTTGGGTTTTTCTTACTTATTGGCATTTAAAATTATTATAGCTTATTATTTATGTATGTGTCTTTGGTGTGTATGTGTATGCAGTTGCCATTTTTATTATTTCTTCATTCCCATCTGGGCCACATGTTAACTTTGTGTATATTGGTTTGCATATTGAGGGTGATATCATTCATCCCTGTACATGCATGGTGTGTGGGTCTGTGTGCATGCAAGCAGCTTACTTTATTCATCTCTTCTTCTGTGTGCAGCATGTTCCTGTCTGTGTTACACAAAGATGAGCCAATGCTGTGGTTTGTTCTGCACGCAGCACATCTCTGTCTGCATGTTAATATTTCTCTGCACCCTGATGATTTAATCATGTGCTAGGGGAGGAAGTCAGCACTGCTTCCCAGTGGAGAATATTTATTGTTTCCATTTTCAGAAATTATTGCAGGATGATTCTCCACCATTTTGAAAGGGAAAAAAAGAAGTCCACTTGACTAAGCTATTTACTCATATTGGAAGCAGTATTATGCTCCCACTGTACTAAAGGACATCTCTGGATCCAGTGGGGATGGATCCACCTCCCCTGTCAATGGCCATTGCAAAGTCAGGCTACTCCAAGCTCATCATTATGGCTCCTTCTGTAGCCAGTGAAAAAACCATGTAGATGTATAGACTCCCCCTGTAGACAGCCCATCCTATGACAGATGCCTAAAGCCATGAGAGGACCCCTGCCTAGGGACAGGTGTTTGTAGCAGCCCATCAAAACTTGCTGGCGTTTGCATTGCTCATGTAGGAGGAGACCTGTACTTGCATCTTTACCTGATGAGGTGAATCCTGGGACTCCAGAAAAGCAACACTAGCTGAAGTGAATGTGTCAGTTTTTATATGTTTCACGACTACAGTTGTTCTTGCAAGCAGGTTTTTCAAGTCTAGACATGACCCACACTGGATGAAAGGCATTAAAGGGAGTGGACTAGAATATGTAACCTATAAACAGCAAAGGCATTTAAAAGCATAGGTCCTAGACTAACCCCAAAGCCAATGAAAACCAAACACATTGAATTTATGAGCTGGAGTATCATCCCACAGGTGAATGATGATTATCTTCCAAATGTAGAAATCATCTGAATTTTAGTGAAGGTCAAGACCAACAGCTAATGTTTGTATTACACTGTAACTGCTGGTCAAACAGGTCATCAGCACTGTAGCACTGCTGAGACTGACATGGAATCTATAGTAGCTATCCCCAAACAAGCTTGAAGATGCTGAGCAAAACCAGTACAATCCAGGCTATGATCAATTAATACCCAATTTTGGATGACTTCTCCAAGAGGAATGGGGAAAAGAGAAAAATTCAAGGTGAAACCTATTGTATTTTGTAGCTATTAAAACATAAAAAAGAGACAGATTTGAACTTAACAGAACTACAAGATGTCTGTTATGCAGGGTAACTGGAACGTCAAAAGGATCTTTGAAGTCTAATAACATACTCAAATTTGAACAAAAGGGAAAGATATGAGCTTTCTCTTTTTGGACTTTGATACTCTTGAGACAACCAGTAATTTGATGGATCTACGGAAGCACACATTTATAGAACAGAAAGGTTTTTTATGAGTATCAGGTTGCTGTTATATATAAAATTTACAGAAGTGGGCTCCTATGTTCCAAACCTCTCCCCTTAAAGTGGGTTTTTAAATTTGTGATCAGTTTACAGCTTATCTGTGTGCAGAGTCCCAGAATGATAAAATTTGAGGAAAAATAACTGCCAACACCTAATTTAAAGGGCTGAGAATTTATTAATTTATTTTTTTTAAGAATGTCTCTGGACTTGGGTGGAGCTGAATCCAACTGTTTTAGTACCATTGTATTGGATTTCTCAGGTTTTACTATCAGAAATGTAGAAATGCTTCAGATTATTACTTTTTTCCAGGGCAGTAATGGTTTATTTGTGTTAGGCATGCCTTATAGCTGTAGCTTTTCATTATGTTCTTTGTTTCTCCCCTCCTCCAACATCCCATGACCCTTGATTCCTCGGCGTCCCTGTCTTCAGAGATCTACAGCACTATATTTCCTTCCTACCAAGCAGCATCTTCTTTTGCTCTTAGACTTGGACCTGAGAGTGTAAAACGAAGTAAAGAAACATAACCTAACAATTCTCTCTCTTCTGTTCTTGAGTGTCAGCAGTACCTCTGATCTCTCTTTTATATCTTATCTTTAATGCTGTCATGCCTCACTGAGAGGGCTTGACTCATGGGTTGGGCACTACAGCTTTTGGTGATGACTTGTTACTTTTTTTTTCCTTCTGTTTATCATGTCTGAGTGAACTCGACAGCATTCAGTCACTGCCAGGTTGTCAACACTGGACCCAGACAGTCTCTGTGTTCAGAACAAATGTGGTCATATCTTTCCAAGTACAGCATCTAAAAGCCTACTCCTCTCTGCTTCTTCCCTCTGCACATCAAATATGGCTCAGTTTTTTCCTGGAGAGATGACACTGGCCCTGGGGAGGGGGGATTTGGCTTCCTTACTCCTTTGCCACGCTGGCTTTCAGTTGAGATGCCAGCCTGGGAGCCTGCAGTGATGCTGGTGTTGGGATGTGGCTTTCAGCAGGACTGGAATGGCTGTTTCCCATCTGGTTCAGAGCAGCTGTCAGACACAACGAATGCCAGTATCCAGCAGCAGGAGCCTGTTTTTGTTGTGTGTGCTTGTTTGTGTGGTGCGCGTGTAACTTCTGAAGTGCCTCTGTGCCGGGAAGCAGCTCTTCTCTTTGCTAATGGATGCTCATGTAAAGGTACACATAACCCTGTGCTGTGGTCTGCAAAGCACAGCTTGCATTGCTCTAGCTCACTAGCTAAAAGAACAAGTTAATGTGTAAGACTCAATTTAATGAACTATTAACTGGAAATACACATTATTTATATTTTGCAAAGGGATCTGGGAGAGAAGCCAACTTGACATTTTAACTAAGAATCAAAAAGGACTTGTGATAAGTCCTTGGTTTAACATATAACATGACTCAATGGCTAAAACATCAGCTATGATGTGTGTTCACATAGGAATCATGAAGGAAAGCAGGCTACCTGCAGGGTAGTCCTTCTGCAAGGACACCATGTTTTCAAGCATTATAGAAACATTCTAAAACCTGTAGCAAACCCACAAGATGGAAACATGTTTAAAACTTTCCCTAACAGAACATTTTAAAATTAAAAATTGTATGTCTTCAGGACAGCAGCTCAGTTTGAAAACTAAGGAAAAGTGAGGAGCATTTCAAAACTGATTGTAGGGGAGGAAAGAAAGCTAAATAGGTGAGTCACATTGAAAACTAGTGCTGCTTGTCTAGAATTCTGGATAAGTCTTCTGCGAAGATTTAGTTGCCTCAAGTATCGACTGGGTAACAGGACCAGCCTTCCAGCAGCTGCTCTTGCCCATCTGGCTGAGGCACTCTGTGTGCTTGGCCAGAACCTGGAAGCTTTCAGGACTGCTGGTGTGTGGCATTTAACCAGGGGGAGCAGCTGTTCCTTGTTGGAGAGCCAAGATCTTGCCCAGTCCCCAACCGAGAGCTTGTCATATAACATAGCCCCATAATGGAGATAATAATGCCGGTCCTTCTTTAGAAATTACTTTGAGATCTGCCAAAGAAAAAGGCCTATTCAAATGCAAAGCCTGATGCTTTTATTTATTAATAGATATTATGCCAGAGTCACCAATCTGCTCCTGGTGCCTTGTGTGGCTTTAAAAACAGAGGATCTGCTTGCTTGATTGAGCCCAGCTGGTGAGCTGAGGCCTAGGGCTGTTTTGTGATATTGGAAGGAGAAGGAAACAGCCAGATGTTAACCAGCAACTACTCAAGCTTGGTGCTTCCCTGCCCATTATTCCTCTAAAACTAGAGCAAACATGGGAGTGCCACCAGCAGCACCAGTGTTTCTGAAGTGGAGGACTGGGCTTCTCAGAGCACTGCTGTTTCCTTAAAGGAAGCTCATATGCTTGCAAAAAATAGCAGTTACAGGTAAAATTATTATCTCCCCTGGGAAATAGATTTTATCTACTCCACAGTATCCCATGGGAATTCTGTGCTGTAGCAGGCTCCTGGCGGGACCTGTGGCCCTGTGGAGAGAGAAGGCCATGCTGGAGAAGGGGAAGAGTGTGAGGAGTCCTCTGAGCAGAGAAGGAAGGAGTGACAGGTATAATATGTGATGACTTGATCACAGCTCTCATTCCCCATTTGCCTGTGCTGCTTGGGGGTAGGAGGCAGAGAATTTAGGAATTAAATTGTGCCCAGGAATAGGAAGAGGTGGAAGGAATGTGTTTTAAAAATTAGTTTTATTTCTTATATTCCTGCTCTGATTTGACTGGTAAGAAATTCAGTTAATTTCCCCAAGGTGAGTTTGTTTTGCCCATGGGTGATATCTCCCGGTCCTTATCCTGACTCATGAGCCTTTTGTATTTTGTCTCTGTAGCAGAGGAGGGGAGTGGTGGAGAGGCTTTGGTGGGTACCTGGCATCCAGTCAGGGTTAGCCCCCTATGGACTGAGAAGCACAGCACAGTATTAAAGGGTTCACCTGATGCATTATCTTTACTATAGCACTACCTGGCATCTCTGGAGCTTCTAGCTCAGTTCAATTCCAACAAAGATTTTCAGGAAAGACAGGCAGAAAAAAAAATAATTTTTTTCAGTCTTGCTCTAGCTTAATCTCTCTGCTGTGAATGATTGACAGGTGGAAGGTCTGCTTGTGTAAATTTGTGCCTTCCGTATTTTGTTTTTGGCCGCACTTTCCTGGTGTGGAAATCCTGCTACTCATTTCAGTCAATCCATGGCTCCCACTGCTCGATTCATTTTTGCTGTCCTCAAGGGAGTCTTTCCATAGAATCACAGAATGTCTTGAGTCAGAAGAGACCTTAAAGATAATATAGTTTCTGCCCCGCCATGTGTAGGGCCAACTTTCATTAGACAAGGTAGCTCAAAGCCTCGCCCAATGAACACTGCCAGGGATGGGCCATCCACAACCTCTCTGGGCAACCTGTTCCAGTGTCTCAGTAAAGAATTTCTTCCTAATAGCTCATTTAAACCTCCCCTCTTTTGTTTTATAGCATTCCCCATTGTCCTGTCACTACATGACCTTGTCAAAAGTCCCTCTCCAACTCTCTTGTGGGCCCCCTTCATGTACAGGAAGGCTGCTCTGAGGTCTCCATGGAGCCTTCTCTTCTCAGGGTGGAACACCTGTGAGTCTCTTGGCCTGTCTTCATAGGAGTGCTCCAGCCCTCTGAGTACCTTCATGACCCTCCTCAGGACTTGCATCACATGTTTCTTATGTTGGAGTTTTTCCAATTACTTTCCCCTGTACACTTGCAGTAACAGATGACTTTTTGAAACAGTCCTATTAAAATGAAAACAGAGGGTATATTTCTACCCACAAACTTGTTGACAAACTTTATTTTATCAGATGAAATATAAATGGAAGTAACTTTACTAATGTGCTTTTACCATGCTGTCTTCTTAGTTTGATATGTTATGTCCATTTCTTTTGATTTATCATATTTAGAACTGATTTCTCACATTAGGATTTTTCCTGTAGCGTTTTTATCCCTGACATATTGTAAAGTGATGGATAATTTAAAATGCTTCCTTACCACCTCCTAAGTTCGAGAGAGCTCGAGTAGATCATTCCTGTAGATGATGTACAGCGGGGTGTTTTGATACATAAAGCAAGGGCTTCAGCAGGGCCAGATATTTCCTCCCGGAGCTCCAAGGGCGGTCTCCGCCGGGAGAGCCGGGAGGTGGCAGCCTCGGCTCGGCAGAGCCGCCTCGGCTCCGGGCCGCTCCCCCTCCTTGGACACAAAAATAAAACACTGCGTTGCCATGGATTTAAAGGAAAACCCGAGGGGTATTGTCAGGGAAAGGCTGTGCCTTGCTGCCCGGGCGGTTCCTGCGGCGCCGGGCTCGGGGCGCTCGGTGGGAAGGACAGGGGCTCCTCTCCTCCGGGCACGGCAGCGTCATCCAAAGGGTCACTGGGGCCAGCCAGGAGAGAAAAAGGACAAGCTCTAAAATCAGTCCTGTTTGCTTTGCTCTCTGATTGCTAGCACCTTTTAGTGATGTTCTCTCTCACTACGGGGTGGATTTTCATTGGCTTACTTCACTTTCCATTGAAGTAACTCGGAAAATTCCAACAGCTTTGGTGGAAAAAAATTCCCATAATCTGGGATTCTCTGAAGTGTGCTTCCTTTCCGAGAAACATAATCCTTCTGCGATAGAGAGAGCTCTATCATCTGCAGAACCTTAATGCACCACTTTTAATGCTGAAAATGCACCACACCAGAAATAATACCCAGTGCAAATGCAATTATACACCAACCTCCCTACTCAGATTAAATTGCACATTTAAAATATCTTGCATTATTTTTATTTGGTCTTTAAATTAATTTCTTTGCCTGACATTTGAAATTTATTGAACAGTCCAAGTTACACTTAATTTAATTCACTGTCTTCAATGAGTTTGACCTATATAGTGATTTTGGTTGGCAGTCTTTAAACATAGATTTCCACTTCTAATTAGCAAATTCCTGGAGCTGTAAATGCTTTTCTTGATTTTTCTTACCTCCACAGTACTGCTGTGAATTGATAGAATCACTCAGAAAGCAAAACTATTTTCGGGTGTCTCCCTGGTCAATAAGGAAAAATGTTCCTCTTGCAAAAGAAAACTGTTTCTCTTCTGCATGAGTCATGACTCTGCTTGTATGCACAGAGCAAAAGATTTCCAGCTTCTCAGGCCTCACTGGCATTTGGGGTAGGATTCAGCCAGCCAAGATTCACATGTGGAAACTAAATATGGTCATAGGGTTACACTCCCATTTTTTGCCCATTACTCAGGCTTCTGCATGGTGTATTTCAGTGCCTACTCCCTTTCTGCTGCTGCATATCTCCCTCTGCAGTGATAGTTTACTCTGTGGATACTGCTAGTAAGATCTTAGACAGCACCAGTTACAAAAAAGTAGTGTATTTCATCTGCTTGGAGTACTACATAAAGAGAATCTGTAGTAATCCGGGGAGGAAAACTAAAAGCTTAATACCTTTATAAAACTTCAGGGTAGAGAGTGTAATCTTAAGTTTGAGCTTTTAGCTGTAATAATCACCACAGTTTTCATGGTAGAACCTCCCAAAAATAGATAAACATGAGGGAAAGAACATGTTGTTTTGTTGAAAACAAAACAGCCCATGTATTTTCAGCAACAACAAGTCAGAGAGACATTTTTATAATTATATACAACATTAGAAGGGTTCTGATGTCATGGAAGTCAGAAAATACATCCTAAATTATACCACATTTCACTATGGAGGTTAATCAGTGTGACAATGCCATTTTTAGGTGCCAGTAAAGATGTTCAGCCCCTGCTTGGGACTGGTCAGCAAGTGTGGCTGTGGAAGCGCAGCAAACACAAATTATGGGGTGTCCAGCTGTGCCCTGCTGTGACCCCCAGACACAGCTCTCAGCAAGCACTGCCTCCCTTCCCACCAGCTCTCCAGGGCCCTCACAGCCAGCCCCAGGTGCTTTATGGATCCGTGTGGGAGTAGCAGGGGTTGGACCTTAGACTCAGACCTCAGTTTGGACTTCCTTTCATTTTCTGAGCTATTCTGGAGACACAAACTGCAATGCATCCACAGTGGAGAGCCGATGTCTGTGTAGGTCACACTTCCCACCTTCAACTTCCATCCAGAGTTCAGCACAGAATAGTAACAGCACCATGACCAAAGATTTCTATGAATGAGGCCTGTTTTCAGCAAAGCTTTTACATAGTGTCATATTTATAAATTCTCCCATGAAATTATATGAGACCAGACTTGATTAAAACAGAATTATGGTCAGGCTGGATTTCCATTTGGTCAGGAGATATTTTGTTGCCTGATGAATTACACTTACCCTGTATAACCTCTGTGGGACTTTGTGGCTTGCTGCAATATTTCTATTAGAAACAAAACCCAATAATGTTTTACAATAGCTGTGGTGACTACATAGATTAGAACCATTGAACTAGGAGTACCTTATGCAAATTTTTTCAGTCAAACATTTTAAATTACACTTATGCTTTTCTGCATTTTGTTGTGTTTAACTATAAAATAGTTACCAGAAGAAGAAATGAAAAATAAATTATTCTAACTTTAATTAGATAAATACAGCAAATTTCCACAAGAAATACCACACACTAGAGTACCACAAAGTTTAAATTCACATCTGGCTATGCAAAAAAAATTCCTGCATCTTATTTCTTTACCATGAGAACCAGCCCTTTGAAGAGACGTAGGACAGGCAATGCTGCAGGGAAAAATGAAAGTGTTTCCACTTCTGCCATGTGTACCAATATTTGTTCTGGAAACAGACAACTCCTTTTGTGAGAACTATTCCATTTCATGCCCCTTTCCAAGATTATTGAACTGGCTTTAGAAATATTCAGACGTGCCTTATGCCAAGTATTTGCACCTGTTACATTCTTTATGCAAAATTAAATCACTGACTGTAAAGGTCCTAAGGGACTTATGTTCTGCCTCAGAAAATCATTTGGTGTTTATACATATGAAACTTGATAGTGTGTGCCATGAAAATCAATCATCATGACTGCTCATCTGGGCCTCAACTACCCACCTATCCTTGGCTGACAGATAAGCTGGGGTTTCTATAGTCATATAAGATAAAAGTGTTATTTTTTAACAGATTTTCATCTGTTAAAAAATGACACCCAGAAGGACAGCTTAGTTTTGAGAAGCACTTTAAAATTTGCATTGGATGTGACTCGTGAAGCCATGGCAAGTAGCACCATATACTGAATAAACTGGATCTAATACATTGTTATCTGATCACATAGCCATTACCTGATTGGAATTTAGAAAAATAGTCTCAGAACTCAACACAGAGCAATAGAATGGTAATCTGTCACTTTTTTAGACACATTTTATCTGGGTTTCCTTAAAGAAATAAAGGCTTTTTGCTTCGAGTTGGTGTTTGTAAATGGAGACAAAAAAGAATGCAAGCTCCACCCATGAGAAGCTTATGAAGTATTATTGAACAGGGAGAAGAACAGAGTGCTTTTATTACCCCTGTACTTGGCATGGGTGAAGCTGCACCTCGAGTGTGCCTTCAGCTCTGGGCCTCTCATCACAGGAAGGATATTGAGGTGCTGGAAAAGAGGGACAACAGAGCTGGTGAAGGGCCTAGAGAGAGAGTCATAGGAGGAACAGGAATGGCTGAAGGAGCTGGGGTTGTTTGGCCTGGAGAAGGGAAGGCTCATTGGAGACCTTACTGCTCCCTACAACTGCCTGGAAGGAGGCTGTAGCCGGGTGGGATCAGCCTCTTCTCCCAGGCAGCCAGAGACAGGACAAGAGGAAAGGGTGTCAAGCTGCACTAGGGAAGGTTCAGGTTTGACATGAGGAGGAATTTCTTCCCTAGAAGGATGGTCAAGCATTCAAACAGGCTGCCCAGGGAGGTAGATTCACCATCCCTAGAAGTGTTCAAGAAATGACTGAACGTGGCACTTAGTGCTATGGTTTGGTTGATATGGTGATGTGGGATCAAAGGTTGGACCCAGTGATCCTTGAGGTAGTTTCCAGCCTAACTGATTCTATGGTTCTATTTGCATGAGCTTTCTCTCCAGAATCACCTACATAACTGCTGGAAGCTCATGCTGGAATGGAGGAAGACTAGAACAGAGATTAGAACAGAAACAGAGCAAGGACTACTTTAAGACTCCTGCAAACTGTAGACCTCCTTCAAGATTTGATGAGCAAATATGGAGGTGACTTTGAAAAGAAATACCTTGAGCTGAAGCTGCTGAACAGAGAAGCATGGCCCTGTGAATTCTCTGTGTCATGAAACAAGGGGGGTAAGTCTGAGCATTCCTATCAGCCAGCGACATGTCTGTGTAAATGAAGGAATTCCCAGATGTTGGGGTGGTGTAACACTGATGGTGAAATAGGGAGAAGGGCTAGCTGGAATAACATAGTGATCACAAAATGACAATAGCTGAAGGCAGTACTGTGGCTGTGATAGCTGTGAAACTAAGTAAAATGTTTAGTGCAAAGACATAAAGATAGAGCCTTTAATTTCTGTTGATACAAATAAATGATTAATTAATCTTTGTTAATTCTTGTTTTACTTTTCCTTGTGTCTACAAAGGCTTAGTGTTCTAAATGAGAAATTTTGCTTATCAAGAGAGTCAGGGTTCAGTGTCCCTACAATTCAAGCTGAGGATTCAGACTGAATCCTATTTTGCTACTGCTAAGAGGAATCCCTCTACATTTTAGCCCAGTTCCAATTGCCATCAGCAGCAGGGTTTCTTTGAGTTTCAGTTCTCAATAATCCATAATGCAACAGCTCATTTACAATGATGTTTGGTGTTTTTGTTTTTTTAAAATTAATTTTGGATGAGTGTCCACCAGCACAGTTTCTACTGTAAATTTTTTAGTCTCCCAGCCAGGAAGAAATCCAAGCTTTTTGAGAACTCTGCAACAGAAAGGCTTTCCTCAATACACTGAATAGCTGGGCAGTGCTGGCTTTAAATTCTCACTGCTGAATAATGGAATTTGCTAAGACAACTCTGCAACCTAGAGGAGTAAATCTGTATTTTCAGTGGTCACCTTAAAAGGATATTTGTTAGGCACATAAAAAGGAATTTTTACACCTATAGAGATGATGTTCTGAACACACTCAGGTTCAGACCAAAATCCTGCTAAAATATGACAAAAACTGTTCCAGTTTTTCATCTTTAAGTATCTCTCTTTCATGGGTTTCTTTGGACTGTTTCAGCACAAATACAATGAAACTTGCAGAATTCTAGCTGCTTCCAAATCTAGTTGAATCATTAATCATTGTCTAGCAGAGAGTAAGGACACGTGCTTTGGTCAAGACAGCTGAATTGACAATTATGGGTACCATTTGAATGGGAGCATACACATCATGAAATAAGGAGATAAGTTCAAGGTATGAACTGAAAAAAGGTAGGAAAAGTCATCCCATTCCTTTTTTTCCTTTTAGAAATCTCCATCCATTCCTTTCAGATAGAAGTGTGTCTGCTGCGCACAGCTTTGCGTCATTCCTTGAATGTGAAAGGCAGATCTGAGATCTCTCATCCACTTGTACTTTGTATAGAATATACCTGCTCCTTTTGATCAGATTTTTTTTTCATTGCACCACCTAGTTAGCTTCCATGCCAATTTTTTCACTTAGGATTTTCTGCCAGCAGGATTTCTGGCAACATGTACATCTGGGCATGCTACATCTGGAGCCTTGGTTCCTGGAGATCAGCAGGCTGAATGTTTTGATGACTAATAGTCACAGATGAATGCCTATATTCTGATAGTTGCCAAAAAGTTATACAACTCTAGAGTCCTTCATCCTTTAAGGCTACTCTGAGTGAATCCTCTGGTGTAAAACATTTTCTAGCTCAGAATAAATAGCCAGGAAAAGGCTGTCAGTGCCCGGATGTGCTGCAGGGGTACTCCACATCCTGGATAAAGGTTCAAAGATATGATCAAATGAGAACATCACAGTTATGACAGGCTTATATCGAAGTTAGTCCCTGGATGCCAACAAAACTTCTGAGGACTTCTGGCAGTCTGCAGAACAGCCTTCAGCCTAGACTGCTAGTGTTCCAAGCTGGAAAACAGAGTTATCTCTAGAAATGCTAGAACTGGTGACCATAATGCCTTGATTCCCCTCTGATAACCACTGATAACCACTAGGTAGAAGGGAAAATCTGGAGACTTTAGATCAAAAATAGTGTCACAGAGCTTAGGCAATGCCTTTAAGGTGATCTGGCTCCTGTTGGAAGCCATCATGTCACATCAGGTGTCTATGATTAGTTCCTTCAGAGCACACCATCGGTCTTATAAAAACTGGATTCAGGATAGTCAGCAAACTGAGTGGTGAGCAGCTGAAGTTTACACCTGGGAGTGCAGTGAGAGGAGTTTAAATCTCCTTTCTCAAGGAGTGAGATGTTAGACTACAAGCCTCAGAGAGAGACATCATTTCCTAGCACTTGCTAGGATCCCTGAGAGCATTTCTCATTTCCAGCTCCTACAGGAGAGGGTCAGATAGAGTAGCACCTCCTTAATACCTTCCTGCAGTATGTATGTGAGCACCCTTTCAGTGAGTTTTAGAGACAATAATGGGCCAAGGAAGTTCAGATTCTCAGAACAAAAGCAAACCACCTACTAGAATTGAGCCCAGGCACTGTGGATTTTGTCTTGAATCAACACCAAAATTTGCTTTGACTATGAGAGAAGGCACAGGCTTCTAATAAGTATAATCACTGTCTTCCCACTTGTGCTGTCCTTAAATCATTTAAGCTAAAAAAGACCTCAAGAATAATGATTCTTGAGTCCAACCGTTGACCAAACACACCGCATCCACCAGACCATAGCACTAAGTGCCACGTTCAGTCATTTCTTGAACACTTCCAAGGATGGTGACTCTACCATCTACATGGGCAGCCTTTTCCAATGCTTGACCACCCTTTCAGTGGAGAAATTCTTCCTGATGTCCTGCCTGAACCTCCCCTAGTGCAGCTCGACTCCATTTCCTCTTGTCCTGTCTCTGGTTGCCTGGAAGAAGAGGCTGATCCCACCTGGCTGCAGTCTCCTTTCAGGTACTTGCAGAGAGAGGTAAGGTCTCCCCTGGGCCTCCTTTTCTCCAGGATAAACAAATCCAGCTCTCTCAGCTGTTCCTCACAGGACTCACTCTCTAGATGCTTCACCAGCTTCATTGCCCTTCTCTGCACTCAGTCCAGCCCTTCAATGCCTTTCATGCAATGAGAGACCCAGAACTGGGCACAACACTCAAGGTGTGGCCTCACAAGTGTTGAGTACAGAGGAGCAATAATTTCCCTAGTCCTGCTGGGTATTTTTTATATAAAGACTGCTTAGTAACAGCAGTTACAAATTTAGTGAGACTACTGTGCATTTATATTTTCACAGTTATCAAATGTACATTTTACCACCATCCCTTCAGAAGCCCCTAACAGAGAAAAGCATCTTGGAGACAGGATGTGCTAGTTGTACTATACGATTGAAATTTTAATTAAAGGTTCTACAGAAGAGAGCAAGATAGAAATAAAAAACTCATGTCACACGGTGTCCCAGTGTCAGATAACATGAAATGAAAAAGTCAGGGTTTGTAAGACATAAATGAGGATAACAAAGGTGTTCTATCTTAGCAAAGACTTTTATTCTGTGCTTCTTTCCTCCTCTTCAGGACATGAGGAAACAAAAGGATGCTGCAGACACAAGGCAATGAAAGCAAACAAGTTAACAAAGAAGAGCTCCAGTTAGACCTTAGTGAGGGTTAAAAGGTAACTTGGGGGCAGATATGGAAATTCTCCATCATTACTAAAAGCCCAAGGTTTGTCTTTGTATTTTGTTTCAACTACATTTCAATAAGTATATTTTAAAGAAATGTTCTGTATTTAGTTCTCAGTCAAATTCAGACGGATCAACCACACAGCCAGACAGCTCACATGCTCTCAGTACTTGGGTACTCCACCTTGTTTAAAGTGCCCAGCTCTCCCATACCTTCTCTCAGGAAACAGAGCTCAAACTACATGGCAAAATCTAAGAACTGGTGACTCAGAGGATGAGAAGAGTGACCAATGACAGCCACAAAAGTTTTCTGGTAAGAGGGAAAGCTATTTTGAGCCCACCTGAATGCACAGGTGTTGAGGCAGTTTATGATACTGACTTGTATCTAGCAGAGTGAGGCTGTCACATTTACAGCCAAGCCAAGAAATTGCCAAGAATTGCCACTGTCCAACACCTAATGTCTAACCCTCTACGTGACAAACCTGGATCTTGCTATGGGGTGCATCTTGGCTATGGCCTAAGTTTTATGGCAGGAGCATGGGTATGAGACCCACAGCCCAGCCCCGTGACCGCGGCTCAGCGAAGCGCCAGGGACAGTGCAGTCATAGTGTGAATCTGCACATCTCTCCCATGAAGAGTCTTGGAGTCATGTATTACAAAAAGGTAAGCCTGAATATATCAGGCTCTTTGCAAAAGCAAGACGTTTTTGGATACTGAAGGTGTATTTGCTTTTCTTTCACATTACAACCTCCCTTTTACTTTTATAATGTTTTACATTTTCTAACATAGTCCAATTCAACATATTTGCTACCACTAGCCTATTGAGTGCTGCTAATAAACCATTCTGCTATTGGAAAAGATATGATGGACTACAATTATTTGGTATCTGCCATTTGAACATTAAAATACGGTTAACAGATTTGTAGACCATTCATAATAGCGTGTTTGTTGGGCTTTTCTGTAACAGCGTGACAGGTATTGTGCAGAAAACCCATAGAAATGAACTGTCCTGTCACAAGTTACGTCCATACATGGCTGAATAAAAGCTGTCATTCCCCTATTTCCATACATTAAATCCTAAGGCTAATGAGCTTTTATTAGGAAAAATCCTGTTTCTACTGGACTAACAAAAGAAAGCTTTAAACAATTTTTGTCCACATGACTTTCAAGGAAAAAGAAGTCAGACAGGATCTACCATTAAGCATCTTTTTATTGTAGTCTTTAATGTACATGCAGAATTTTTAAAAAAAGGTGTCAGTTATATCTGTAAGCTTATAATAATAATGTAAATGTTTGGATCAGCGATGTATTTGGATTAGGGACTAAGAAATCTAAGTGAACAGACATCTTTCAGGATATACAGTTTATATGGTAAATCAAGAAGGTTTTCTTTGGAGTGATTTTCCTCATGAAAAGATAAAATATTTCTTGCTTACAATCTTGGTTGTTTTTAATACTGAAAAAAATCTATAATAGTACACTCTTCATTATGTACATAGAAAAACATAAAACTATATCCATACCAGTGTCTGTTTTAAATGCAAAAAGTAGTTAATAGCTTTGTAAATTTTTGTGCACCCTCTCCCGCCCACATTTTTCCTCCCCCACCCCCACTTAAAAATGCAGCATTTCCTAAAGTTTTCAATGCTTTGGCAGAAACAGAGTGGAAGGCACTTCCATGTTAGGTAAGGCAATATGTGAAATATCAGCGCTAAATAAAAAAGCTGTAGGTGTACCAGACAGCTCCATGTTCATCCCAAGGGGTGAATTTTGCACTCCTGCATGTCAAAAACTGGTTTGCTAGAGATTCCAGCTGGAGCAGGCTCAGACCCCAGCTTGGTTTACAATAAAGCTGATTAGCCTCACAGCTATTTTTACAAATGCGTCACACAAACCAATGAGGATGCAGAGAGCATCTCTGAACACAGTACTATCATGGGGGCAAAAAGCTCTTGCAGGTCACAGCATCAGAACATGTCGCAAAGGCCCCACTAGTGAAGCCTTCCACTTTGCAACATGATAGTTTCACACAACACCCTCTGTTTAAGACTTCCTGATGTGGCAGCTCAGCTAAAAATGAACAAAGCAACACACAAATGTGAAGATTCTAAAGCATCTCTTGTGATGGATAATTTAGACTCAGCAAAGCATCCTGAAAACAATCTGTGTGCTAGTGGCAGGCTGACCTCTGCTGATAGGGAAGTTTTGAAAGCTGTAGAAAAGTTTCTCGCAGGGGCAGCTCCTCCCTGGCCTCCTGTGGCTTGTTTTGCACTCCTTCATTTTCCTTTTAACTCAGGATTATCTCTGCGATATGCATTTATATTAATACTTTGCAAAAATACCCCAGATGCCATTGAGATAAGCACCTAAATGCTTGCTAAGGGATGTGTCATAAGTCACAGTCAGGAAAACATTTCTGTAATGACCAGTTTTAGCTCTCAACTGCAGTTTGTGTCTGCAATCCTAGAAAAGGTTGAGAAATGACTGGATGCAAACTTCCAAGACAGAATGAGACAGAAAGGCACCGACCAAAGCTCTCACACGTCAATGTCTCCAGCCTGACAAAATGTTAAATTTTCAGGACATATGCTTGTTCAGTAATATGTTTACTTAACTAATTTATCATACTGCACAATATCTGACCACAACTGTAAATAGCTGCAGTCAACTGACAATCCAATTGAAAAAGAACATTCTGCTAAAACCTGCCAGCTGGTCACGTTCATTCTGCTGTGATAGCTCTGCGCTCTTTAGCCACAATAAAATGAATGGCTTTATAGCATTGGAAAGCATTTTTGTCATTCTTCAGTATCACTGTGGATTTATCTCACAAGGAATGAAGGGTAAGATAAAAAGGCATCCAACAACACTTCAATCTCTGGATTGAACAGCCAGCAAAATATTATGCAGCTGGCATGGAAGAATAGCCCTTTAAGGTTAGTTTAAAATGCAGACCAAAGTCGGGAGGGGGGGGCGGGGGGAGAAGGCAAAAGAAAGGAAAAAAAATAAAAAGGCAAGTAATCCAGTAAGAATGAACAGTAGAAAAAGAAATGGAGCAAGTGATTCTTTGTTTTGGGCCAGTCCACCACCAGTTGCTGTATGTTGCTTTGGGAAACACAAAACTGGCACCAAAACACTCCAAAAAACACAAAACCTTCACCCCCTTCCTAGGCTGATGGCTCTCCTTGAATTGTCCCTCAGATCTCTTTCCGTACTGTGGCTCGGATGCTGCTGAACACTTTGCCTATGGCCTCAAAGAGCGGGTCGCAGAACGTGTGGATGCAGATGGAATAGACACGGCTAATGCACTGGATCTCAATCAGGTAGCTCCTTATGCACGGCACCACCGCCCAGATGTGCAGGAATGACAAAATGGCAAAGTAGATGCCCCAGATGAGAGCCATAGGAATGCCAAAGATTGCTGACAGTAAACGATAAAACCAGTATTTCGTTACAGTGAAGGTGGTAAAACTGGCCTTCCAAATCCCATCAAAGCTGTGTGTTCCCTCTGGCTCAGCAATCACATCTTCAAAATCGATCTGCAGCAAAGAACACAAAGTCAGGTCAGTCAGACATTCGCATCAAGGGTGTATTCCAGAAACACCTTTCCTGGAGAGCCGTGGTCCCTGGCAAGAAAACACGAAGCATGTACTTCCTACACCCCCACGTGATTCAACCTATTACAACCCATGATTTAAGTCATGAATCTTCAGTAACCTTTACCCAGTGACTACCAGGGAGCCTCAATGATTAGCTCAAAATTAGACATCTAACTTCTAGGTGGAGTTTTCCACAAAATGGAATACATTTTCCTCATCTCCTACAGTCCTAAGGTATGCAGTGCTCTTCTGGTCTACTTAAGGAACAAAACAGGTGAATAAAATCGTATTTCATAGTTTTGACTATTCATAATCATTCAAAAAGTCACCCAAGGAAGCAGTGCATTCCAACAGGCATATTTTAGCACTCTCTGTTGAAATACTGACCTGTTCAGGAAGTTTAATTGTCATAACATTTCTATAAGAAAATTAACAGAATTGCAATGATGGTTCAGCTCCATGTCACACAGACGTGTTTGACATAACCCACAATGCAGGATATTTAATTTAGTCAGCACAATCAATTGTATAGGCACTGCAAACAGCAGGAAAGAGAACATCACAACACTATTCCTCTGCAAGGAAATAAATGACTGTTTAAGTCAGATGAAAGACAAAAAAAAATTGCATTCCTGGGACTGGATCCTGAAGTGAGATAATAATGCTGCCAAAAGTGAAGATTTACAGGTGCAAGGTAAGTATGACAGGGACCAGAGGACTGGATCCTGAAGTGAGATAATGCTGCCAAAAGTGAAGATTTACAGGTGCAAGGTAAGTATGACAGGGGCCAGCAGCCTCAGAAACTCTGAAATTGTACCTTAGCATGTTGGAAGAAGGTGAATATACATATACTCTGCGTAAATACTGCTTATACTGTAAGAAAAGGCTCACAGTCACTTATTTTAGTCTAAAATATACATAACAATTGAAAAGCACTCGTTCTTCTCTCCTGCTGAAAGTTTTATCACCTCCAGACATAAGTTACTAGCAAAGGGACAAATATTATAATACCACTGGACTTTCCAGCTTCTTACAGAAAAAAGATAATTACAAAGCAAAAGTGTACAGTCTAGGTGCAATCTACATGAATGGCTGGTAAGTCCTTGAGAAGAAATTTCTGAATTATCTGTGATATCCAACACCTTGAATGCCTAACACCAGGCTGGCGTAATTGAACATATTCACCTTACTCTCTCCGTCAGTGCTTCTCTCTAGACATCCTGTCATGCAAATTATAAACCTCCTCTTTTTCTGCTACTCTGAACTGGGTTCTAGTGATCTGAAAGTCATTCTTTGGGATGGATATTCATTGTCATCATCACCATCACACCTAAAGGCAGCATTTGAGTTGACACTTCATCTCCACAGAAACCTGTGTCAGACCCTGCACTGCCAGAGTAGATTTTCTTTTTAGACTACATAAGCAAGCAGACATGCAATCTGCTTCTGCAGCTATTCAAAAGCAGACTTTTCATTGTAGCCACATCTCATGTTAGCCTGTTTTCAAAGTGAATGGGTGTTCTTGGCTTTTTATCAAAATTTTCCTTGAAATCAGTTAATAAAAATATCCATATGGTGGCAAAACCCAGGATGATGACAGTAAAAAAACAGCTGCTTCTCAAAAAATACTACTACATAAAGGCTACATGGTTCAGCATAGCCCTCTTATTTTAAAACTTTAGTCAATTTATTGCATGCTTCCCACCAGCTGACGTTGTAATCCTTGGCAAAGGTAACACGGCCATCACAGAGGTTCAAAGCATCGAGGGCTTGTCAATGTCATATCTAAAGTCTTTTTATTCGTTTCAGTTGTAGTGGAAATGCCATCTTGTGTTATTTCAACTGGCTGATAAGGGAAACATTAGATCTCATAAGGAAAAAAAGTTTTAATTGAGCTCCATCAGCCTTTTCATGGTTGCATCTTTATTTTAGCCAAATGAGACTTATTTTTATCAGGAATTCCTTTTTTTTTTTTTTGGCAAGCAAAATGAAGCAGAAGTTTAATGTGAATTTTCTAGAATTTTTAAAATATATAAAATTGGCCCATAATTTGATTACTTTCAAAGTAATTCCTTGTAATTAAATGGAAAAAGGAAGCCAACAAACTCACTGGTTTTCAAATCAAATAGTAAACTTTCTGTAATTGTGATTCTCAGTAACTAATATTTTTCGCCTGTTGTGTTCAACAAAATGTTCGTGGAGAGCTGAGGAGCTGACAGAAGAATCATGGCATATACCATTTCCAGATGGACAGCCCTGTACTCCTTCCAGGAGATGATGCCAGTATTAGAACATTTATGATATATCTTTGGTCACAATTTCCCAGCTCAAGTCATACACTGTTGTCCTAAAAGTACTCAGGAATGAATCTGTCTGTGAGATAATAGCGATGTATTCACGACACCAGTCATTATCAAGAGATTAGCTTCTTGGACCAATTTCAACAGCTCTCAGAATGTTTCTAACAATGCAGAGAAGTAGAAGAGACGGCCCTTAGGAATGGAAGCTGATGTTGCACTACTGTGTCTGCCCACTTTGTTATTCCTCAAATTCCATTTCACATTACTCCAGTTTGAATAAGGGAACTTGTGAGTGAAAAGACAAAAATGGCCTAGCAACTTAAACTCGTAGCTGAATACAGTGTTAAAATGAAGCTGTTATCTTCCCAAGAACTGTAAGAACATTATGAAACATAAGAACACTGTGTACATGCCAAGAAAGTCCAGCTACGCCTGGCACATCAACCTCTGCAGGGCTGTCCAAAACCAGACTTACCTGCAGCAATATCTAAATAAAGACAGGCAAGGAGTTGAGGTAATCTGGGCTCTTCTACTCATGTGCTAACTGAATACTGCCTGGGAAACACTATTTATTCACTCTTCAAGCAGTACAGATAAGTCCTTATGCTGCAGGAACTGAGATATCACTCAGCTTCTTCCTGCAGTAAACCACTCCCATGAAGGATCCTGATTTTGACTTGTAGGGATCAGTTCTCCACAGGCCGCAGGAGGAACAGGTGGCTGGATGCATTTTGCCTTGCTATAGATTGCACTTACATCACCCAGATTACTCAGTCCCTCCTCAGTCCCTCCTACTACTCTCCTCTGGTTTTCAGTTCAGTAGCACTCACTGACTGTGAGTGTCATCAGACTGATAAAGGGTGTCCAACTGAAGTGAGTAAAGTAAAAATAGGACTGACAGGAGAAAGAGAAGTGCCCAGAAATATGATCCTGCAGAAGAAAGATGCTGTCATTTCTGGTAATGAATCTAATTGTCTTGCAAGTATAAGACAACATTTTTAGGGTATGGTTCTCAAGATTACTTTTGTCATAGCATCATGTGCATGTAGATCTGTGAACTCTCATTGTATCTACATTAAGGTTTCCTTAGGTTGTGCACAGGTTTTGTTTAGTAGCTTGCATGCTCCTTGTGTAGTTTGTTCCTTCAGAACTGTCAGGATGTGCTGTGAAATCACACTGAGGCAGTTGCCAAGCTAGTGAAAATACGTGCACATTCACTTGTGACACGAGAGAAGTACAGGAAATTTGGGTTGACCCTCTAAAGGATGCTAATAACTCGCTCTAGCCTTCTGTTTCAGACTAAACTATTAAACACTATCAACTCCTGCTCCATGCCTACAATGCACTTCCTGACTTCAGCTATTCTTTGTTTCCTACTATTCAGTTTGGTAAAGCCAGTTTTTACATTGCTTGAAGCTTTTGTCTGATTCTGCTATGAGAATTAATGCAGCTTCTTTTGCTCTGCACATGTTTATTAAACTTCTATCAGGAAACTGAGGAACCTGCTTTGATTCTAAAATAGATTTATTTACAAGAAAGGGAAATGGTATGGGATTTATTTACAAGATTTATTTACAAGAGAGGGAAAATATCTATTTAAAGAGCAGAACTATTAATCAAAAAACGTAGCAGTGTGAAGTTATCATCTGACTCAATAATATATGTTACATGTATGAAACCAGTTGACCTGTTGACCTTGTCACTTCAAGTCCCTATGAATCAGAAGCTAGCTGGTTGGAAAGGTATATTAAATGCCAGGCTCAAATCACCTACATACCACTGTGCTTCTCAAAACTTTGTTCTTTGAGGTTTGTGATATTCATTATATAGAAAAACTTACTGTGCTTGGTCTGTCAGAAAAAAAGAAATATTTAGACCACCAGCATCAGGCTTTGACCCACATTTCTGTGACTGTAACTATCACAATTCATACCTCTGTGTGTGGTAGCTGCATGCTGCCACTGTGCTCACAGCACACAGTTCACATAACCAGGCACCACCCCTATTCCACTCCAGAGGAACCCAAACAAGTGCTGATAATGCCTACATTTTGGTGTGCTTTCAATATCTCTTGGAGTCAGTAAGAGGCAGCTTAGACCCTTATTGTATCTCTATCAATTGATCATTAATATGCCCAGGCAGAACACTTACATATGCACACAACATGAAAAATGTGAATTGTCCCATTGATGTCAATATGCTTATGTGCTCTGCCAGACCAGGCTGAATGTACACAAAAAAAGAGTCATAAGCTAGTTTTCTTTATGTTTTTATGCCCAGAGTGTGGAAACTATCTTTACTGCTTACCCTGGGCTGTTTTTAAACAGGTTTTCTCTGATTTCAAGACCATAAGTGTAATACTGTTTCACTGTATTAAATCATGTCCTTGCAAGGCATGAGGCAAATGATATGGTATTTTTTTTCTGTTGTAATAAATGCAATTTGTAAAATTACCAAATATATCCAATGTTCTTTAAAGAAACATTACCATAAGAGAATGCATAAAATATTACAAAATGACAAGCCTTTCTATGGCATGGGTCACATTAGGGAGGTGATGTTAAGGACAGATGCAACACTATTCTTATGTTGGAGAAGGCTGTGATGTGTATTATTAAAAATAAGAAAATGTGTGAGCATATGAGATTATTATTATCTTAGCACTTACACATACTATTTGGAACTTAAAAATTCCCAGTTACAGTGCCTGGAGAAGAAAGCTATCACAGCGGCTGAAAAAAATTTCAAGCAATAAACTCACAACCTTTCTGTTAAATCACTGATGCCAGTTAAGCATTTATGTGTTTCCTTGATCCTTTGGAATACCACATTACTACATATGCTTGTCTTGACTGCTTGTCCTGACTGCTGCCACAGTTGAAGAGAAAATGATGAAAAAGTTTATATTGTTTCTACTGAATCTGCAGGAAAGAGGACAGGGAGTTGTTGGGACTTACAGGAGAAAGAACTGCTGCCACAGTTTAAGACAAAATGATGAAAAAGTTTATAGTTTCTACTGAATCTGCAGGGAAGAGGACAGGGAGTTGTTGGGACTTACAGGAGAAAGTTGCTCTTCTCCCTTCCCTCCCAGACACCCAAAGACTCACTCACCCTTTTAAGAGCACTGTGTTATCTCCATCTGGCAAGCCTGTAGCTATGTAGGAAAGCTGGCACTTTGTTCCTGAACACATGGAGCTTCACGATTCCTAGATAGTCTACTTCCTCACCAATCAGGTCTCAACAGCAAACATTACATGATCTCAGGTGTTTACTAAAGCAAAAACTCATTCTGTTCCACAGTATTTGGGCAAACCTCAAGCAAAAGTGGGACTACAAAACGTGTGCATCTAGCAGTGTTTGGTTCCCTCACAAGAAAAGAAATCACCTTGAATCTTGGTATTGGTGGCAAGCATCTAACAAGGGAACCCCAAGAGTCCCTCCAGGCTGGGCTGCAGCATGATTAGGCTTTGCCTGTCAACCTCAAACTCTGTCTTCAGAGCACACTGCTCTTCTGGGGACTGGCCAGATCACAAGGCACAACAGTTGCTTCTTTGCAAAAAAAAAAAAAAAAAAGAAGATGCCATGACTGCAGATGGCTACGATCAGAGCTGTTGTGTAAGGCTTGTTGAGTGCAGAAAAATTACAAACAAGTATTTCCAAAGTGAACGAAAGCCTAAACAAGCAAGCAGAACTGTTGCACCCCAGTTACTTGCACAAACTGACCAATGAATTTCCTCTACCTTTCCTGTCTCCCTGTGCCTGCTTTCCACAGTATGGCAAGAAAAGTGTTCTGCTGGCAGATCTCTCAATGGAAACAGTGAATCTTTCCTGAGTGCTACAGAGTATGCCAGAAAAGCAAACAATGCTTTAACAAACAAGGATATTCATGTTGGAAAGTGGAATTGAAGGACTGCACTCTTCTAGCCAAAGAAGAAAACCAGTCTGGTCGGGAGTTACTCCTACTGCATGCATAACAAATACCCAAATGTATTATGAAAATGTGTAAATGATGCCATGGCAAATGGTAATTGCAGATCGCCATTTCACAAACTGAAAATCATAGAAAAAAGAAAAAAAAATGTGCTTCTATTTACTGAGAGAACAATGTCCTGCTCCCTGCCTGTGCTGATTACATACCAGAAAAGCCCTGCTGGTGGCCTTTGCTTCATCAGATGGGCAGGCTCACCAAAACCTGTGGAAGTAGTTGTGAGAAAACTGTGATTGATGCCAATGGGTCAGCACTGTAGCCACCAGCTCTTCTCCAGAGAGCTCTTCCTAAAGCACATGCCTCTCCTGTTCCAACACAGGCTGGCAGAAGGAAAGACAAGCAGTCTCAAGGAAAGCTTTGCTGTGTTGCAGAGAGCAGATCTTCCTGTGCAAGTGGGGATACCATGTCAGCTAGTTCCTTGACAAATGTCTTGATGTTGTTGGAGTAAGAAGTCAGAAAATAAAATTACTGTTTTCCTCCCTGGAAACTGGGCTGCTGGGAGGTTATTGCAGCTTTCCCAAAGAGAAACGCTTAAGAAGCTTTCTTTCTTTTTATTATTTGGTTCATATTCCACAGTTCCTTGATTGACACAGCTATTTTAGCAAAGAGTCCTAATACCTTTATGTATATCCACGTACGTCTGTCCATCTGTATGTTTAAAGAGGTATATTTACGAGCATGAACACCAGTGTGAAGTTTTGACTACACTAAACATAGAAATTTTTTCTTTTATTTCACTGGTGGCTGGAGTTAAACTGAATCCAAAAGCCTTAATAAAAAACATTGTGTAAACTGATGTTATATTTTAAATTATATTTAATAAATATAAATATGACAGTTTACTATTTTATTATTGTATGCTTATATACTATTAAGGTAATAAACTGCTATTAAGCATAACTTTTTAGAACTTAGTCTAACTTTATCATTACTAAATTTAGGCACTAATGAGAAGTGGAAATGTAGTGACCTCAGACTATCTAGTAGTGCATGGAGAGACAGGGACACTTGGAGGTTGTTTTAGAGCTGGAAACCACTTTTTTTTCTTTATAGAAATCTAAGGAGAAGAGACTCTTGATTATGTTTTCACCTTTTCCTCTCATTTCTACCTGAACCATGCCTATTGCTGACAGTGATGCAGTGATGCCCAGCTGCCTCTTTCCCTTTAAAAAGAAACTTATGCCTGCATTTGTACTGTTAGAAGGTTGTCCTTATTATGGAAGAGCTTAAGTTGCTGATCCTTAAATTTAAGAAAATTTTTTAGTGTTTCATGAAAATCAATATATTTTATAGTTCTGCTCCTGTTATAAACTGTGTGAGAACAGCAATGGGACTGAGTGCAAGCTTGCAATGACACCAGGCTGTGTGGTGAGGCTGACACTCTGGAGGAAGGGATGCCTTGACAGGCTTGAGAGCTAGGCACCTGTGAGCCTCATGAAGTTCAACAAGGCCAAGTGAAAGGTCCTACACCTGTACCAGGGCAGTCCCAAGCACAAACACAGGCTGGGTGGTAACTAGATTGAGAGCAGCCCTGCAGAGAAGGACTTGGGGATGTTGGCTGATGAGCAGCTCAGTAGGATCTGGCTTGCAGCCCAGAAAGCTGACAGCACCCTGGGCTGCATCAAAAGAAACAGCCTGAGGAAGGTGTTTCTCCCACTGTGCTCTCATGAGACCCCACCTGAGTGCTGTGTCCAGCTCTGGGGCCTCTAAGATGAGAACACGGGAGCAAGTCCAGAGGAGAGATAAAAAGATGAAGATGAGAACACGGGCCTGTTGGAGCAAGTCCAGAGGAGAGATAAAAAGATGATTAGAGGGCTGGAGCACACCCTCTGTGAAGACAGGCTGAGAGACCTGTGCTTGCTCAGCCTGAAGAAGAGACTTGGAGTAGTAAATAAAGGGGGCTATAGAGGGACTTTTAAAAGGGCATGTAGTGACAGGACAAGGAGGAATGGCTTCAAACTGAAACAGAGTAGGTTTAGATTAGATATTAGGAAGAAATACCTAGGAGAGGCAGTGGAACTGCGGATGCCCCATCCCTGGAAATGTTCAAGGCTGGGATGAGGAGGCTTTGTGCAACCTGATCTAGTGAGTGGCATCCCAGCCCATGCCAGGGGCTGGAACTGGATGATCTTTAAGGTCCCTTCCAATCCAAACCTTTCTATGATACTTGAACTTGGACTTCATAAAACAGTTGATGATTTTATGGCTGAGCTCTATGGGAGATCCCGGATCTTGAGGAAAACTGATTCTTTTTTGTAGCATCTGTTTGAACTCCAAGAAGGGATTTCAAAGTTGAAGGAGGAAATGTTGCAATCCATCTATGAGACTCCCTTAGGCTTTTTTTGGAACTCAGAATATAAATTCAGCACAGCAGGAGTTTGGACAGAGAATGTGATGCTTTCACCTTCAGCTGTGAGAATGTCTTCTCACTTCTTATCTATGAAGTTGAATTTATCAGTTCCTATTTGTTTAACTACAAACTCCACCCTTGTACAGCCCCACTTATATCTAGAGCACAACTCCTACATCTTGAATAAAATCATATTTTATCAATTAATGAGCTCATTAAAATGGAACAGTGACACTTAAATTATTATTTTTTGATTGCTAATCTGGTAACAACTTCTGACAAGAATGATACTGCATAAAGTTCAAATTTTTTTGAAACTTTTTCAATTTTTAAAAATTAAAAAAATAGAAATATTTTTGCATCAAAATACATTTTCCTAAGAAATCTGTAATGAAAATATAAAGAGACTAATGGCGTAAAACCTGCCTCCCCAATAAATCAAATGAAATTCAATGGCATAACTTCTCTTTCATGTTCAAAATAAACAACCCTTTTAAAGTCCAAGATGGGTTTTATAACTGTCATTTGTCTAGCAAATAAATATGGTAGTTCTGGATCAAAAAGCTCAGAAAATCAGTTACTGATATAGACTTCATCCTGGTGCTTAGGAGAAGGGTATTTGAGAGCTGTGGGAAATACAAATTTATCTCAGTTTAAAATTATATCTGTCTTCAGTTTTACAGAGATCATAAGTGTTTCAGAATCACCCAAGTTCATTTGTATTTTCTTCTTTCTGTTGCCTAAAATACAACCAAGATAAAATTTCCTCACTAGGGACCTCATTGGTGCACCATTCCACTGTACATAATTATCCCTTTTTCCCTTGGAGAGTTTTGCATTTCAATATTTTTGTTTGTTTTAGATATCCATACTCTATGCAAGAAGACAAGTGTTTCTATCCACATAATGGGCTAAAAATTCCACAATTTATTCAAATTGTTCTTAATATTTTCAAACATATGATCCAAATTCTGTTGAAGTTACCAGAATTGAAAAGTATTTGCCTCTTTTGAATCTGAGATAGTTTCCAATAAATTCTAACAAAAGAAACAGCCATGCTGAATCATTTGCTCTGTCCCCATGGCCATCAGATTTTTCTGTGGAGTTATGAGTCATGTTCATCATGCCAAGCAAGAAGGCTGTGCATAAGGCTTTAATAATACCATGAGTTTAAATGTGAACACAGTTTTTTGAGAAAGAAGCTTTCATTAGAACAGATGCCATTATTAGCTGTACTCTTATGGACATTCAGAAATTCCGTGTCTGAGAACTCCTGATTGATGTGCAAGAAAACTATTTTTCAGAACTCTTCAAACCTCACTCAGACCTTGTATAAACTGGCATTCATAATGACTCAAGTTTTTTATCCCATACTCCTAGAGAAGCCTTGGAAGAAATATTTGAAACAGAACTGAATCATGTGGTCAGCCAAAGTCAAACATTTGAATTTGCTCGTATTTTAAATCTAAATCCCATAGCTTGTTAATAGGACACCGTGTTACAGAACCATTTAGTGTAATTAGTTGTTTTGCACAAGTAAGGTGTCCTGTCTAAGCTACGAGTATCAGCAATTGAGAGAAGCATGCCCTCTGAGAGCATTGCTTCTCCTGTCCTGTGGTTAAACACTGTGATGTGAATATGCCTCCAGGGCCATCACACTTTGGTCACTGCCAAGAGCAAGAGCCCTGGTGACAAGCTTGGATTAGAACACATACACACATATATTCGTGTATCTATGTACTTACATGGACGTTTTTAAACTTAAACATTTATCTATGTTCTTGTGACTTTTAACAATTTCTAAAAGTAGAGGTTCTGCACTAAATTTCATTTAATTGCTTATTTCAGAAATAGCACCTGATTGGGCTCTGTTTTTCTCTCATTTTACTATGTTGAAGAGCAGAACTGTGTTCCTCTCAGGTTGACATTTGTTGTCACATCTGAGTGACAGCCCACCTTAGGTCTCCCATTCAAAAACAGCATGGGGTGATGCCTGCTTTCCTTCCAGGAGGTTCTCAGGTGTGGGGATGGGAAGTGCTCTGACCAGTCATCTCTCTGTGCATCTTACACTGTGCTCAGTACAACAGGGAGGGACCTTAATCATGAAAAATTACATAAAACGTAAAGTGCTTTTAAAAAACCCTCTCTTTTTATTATGAGGCAGAAATTGTAAATAGCTGTAAAAGCATGCCTGAGTAATACTTTCCTCCCTAATGAGTACATAAGGGTATTACAGTATTTGTCAACATCTGACTAAAAATTCCAGACTTTTCCTTGCAGTAAGCTGAATTGCTCTCAACTGCATTAGTTTTAAGTGGAAGGCATTAATATGGAACTTTCTGAAACTTGGTACAAAAGCTCTGCATCCTCACATCTGTAGCCAAGTACTAGATTTTTTGTTCCAGAGCAAAGGACTCCTATACAACCAACAGCAGATAGACACCACTTGTTTAAAACAAAATAATAATTATGTTCTAGATGCTAGACCAGCCACAGGCCTTTCTTCCTGGCACATCACTGTAGGAAAAAATGGTAAGCTGGCTGCAGATGTGACAACTGCACAGTTGGTCCTCACTAGTAAAAGTGAGAATTAGACTTTGTAGGGTTGGCTGCAAGGTCCATTCCCATTCTCAGCAAGGAGCAAGAAGTTGGTGAGAAGAATAAGCTGTAGGAGAGCTGGCTCCCTCCCTCCTGTTTCCCAAATTCAGTAAACTCTGTGCAGACTTGACCACAGATACGTTGAGAAAGTTTGAACTCTAAAACTCGAAGGCTGCAATTTAGTCGTACTCTGAAAAACACAAATACTATGTTGGGAAAAAGAAAAGTAAAGCCTGAACTTCAGGCACCTTCATGTGAGTGCTGGGTCATTGGGGAATGAATGAGAGAAAAAAGCAATAAGCTTCCCACCCTGTTTGTTTTGTCTCATCACAAATAAAACCTGCAGGACACAAGTCTAAGAGCAGAACTGTCCAGTGAATGACATGAAACAGATAAAACTATGGCCAACCACCTGTATAATCACCAGCATGACTCCTGGAGAGCCCACATGCACAGAGGCTGTTTCTCCCTTACTGGATTCCCTCCTTGCCCCCTGCCTGACTAGCCACCTTCACAAGCCAGTGCCTGAAGGAATGGAACCACTAATGCACGTTGTCCCACTGTCTAGGTGATGTATGAGGACAGTTGTGTGAGGAAGAAAATCTTTCCTTTCTGCTCTCCACTGAAAAACTTGGGGAAAAAAGGAAATTCTATTGATTTTTACTAGTTTGTGCCTCCTGCTGTTCAGAGCTGTTACTTCCACTGTCTGCATACCTCAGCTTCCATAAGGCCTTCTTCACATCCCTTTCTGAACAGAAATCCAGTCATTTGCCCCATTTTTCTGGAAACCTGCCAGCACTAAGCTTCCACTTTGTACTTAATTCAAAGACAAACCATAAGCAAAGTCACCAACAGCTTTGATGCAAAGCTGCTCCACGTGTCTAGTTTTCATAGAAGGATCTTGACTGGGTTTCTGCCCCTTGCCTGGATCCCCACCCTAAGGCTGCCTGCACCACACATCTGCTGCAGGGGAAGCTGGGCAGATGCCCTGTGCTGCAAATCAAGGGAACGTGCCTCTTGCTTCTCACAAGAGAAGGTTATTTTTAAAATGTGCTATGGGAAGTATTTGAATACAGACAACACTGAGGCCTTTTAGAGAGCTGCTTACAGAGCAGATTCCTCATCCTCTGTCTAATCATTTCTATTTCATGGCTGACTGATTTGTCCCCAGTTTCCATGCTGTTGTGCCTCATAGTCAAGTGGCAAGAAATGCACAAAATAGCAGGTAAAAAGCAGAAAGTTCTGAATTGATAAAAGTGCAATGGCTTTAAACAAAATTGAGCTCAGCCTGAGCCATACTTCTGGCATTACAGGACTCCTACACTTTTTTTTCCTCTGACTTTCAGTACTTAAGACTGGGGTCTCCTTCAGTTAGTTTAACACTCTGCCTGGAAGTTTTACAGCCAAAGTAAGAATGGCAGATGCATGTCAGAAGGGGACTACAGACTGATGGCTAAGGCAGGGACTGAATCTGTGTATTTTCACCCCCATGCAAGCCTGTCCCCTAGGTACTGGGTGTGAATTTTATTGCTATGTCTAATAGACTGAATCTGAACCCTGTGGTCCATAACATGCAAATTGTGGCAAAAATCCTCTCTCTACTCTGCAGGTTGGTCTATCTATGAAATACTTAAAATAAAAGTTATTCTTATTTATCCTTGTAACAAAACAGAAAATGTTAATTTACAATACTATTTTGTACACACTGCTGTTTTTACGATGTAAAATGGATCGTGTCTGCTCAACATCAAATTCATTTTGGTATATTCCTATGTCTTGATGTGACTATCTTCACTACCAGGAGCTCACTTGCTGACATGGAGGCAGTACTGGTATTCTGGCTGTTTGCAGTTTTTCGGTGAATGTGTTGAACCACAATTATTTCAAAAGGACAAACTGAAAAGCTTGTTTTTCCCATTCCTATATTCACCAAGTTTATTTTAGAAGATGGAATGTAACAAACTTCCTTAATCTTTGTCTCTATGGGAGGAAGAGAGGGCAGGATACGTTTTGTAGGTTTCAGCTTCTTTTAAGCCCATAATGGTTTGTTTGGTGGTTTGTTTGTTTGTTTTGTTTGTGGTGGGGTTTTTTTGTTTTGTTTTTTGTTTTTTTTTCCTGTCAGTGGTCTCCCTCTTTTCCCATCAGGGTCTTTCTTTCATTAGGTTAGGTTGTGGACACCAGAATTCTGACTTGCTTGGGAGCAATGACTCATCCTCAGAAGGTTTGGTTGCTTTGGGGACTTCTCCTGTTGACATATGCAATAAACTGTGATGCAGTGCTGTTCATGAGCTCTGGCATTCCCTGTCTACTCAGCTGCTCCTCCATGGGTAGAAGAAGAAAGAATTGCTCTCTCCTTTTTAAAATCATCCATTTTTAAGGCAGTTTTGTACCATTAGGTACACTGATTATTTTTTTCTAAACAAGTAACAATTTAATGCCTTTTCATTTTTATATGGCTCCTTAAAGACACAGGCTGCTGTGATAATTCTTAGCATGGATCCAGAAATATGACCATGGCTTGTCATATTCAGCACCTTCAAATTGTGTTGAAGTCTGGAAATTGAATTTACTCATGACCTTGTTAAATTGTCTGCACATAGCATGAGTCATTTTACAGATACACATTCAGGATCCAGAGTTCACCCTCTTGATTCTCTGGAAACAATACAGGATTTTTCTTTTTCAGTAACGGTCTTCATTGCAACAAACGTGGTGAATCGCACACACTGCTAGCCACTAAGTTCACTAAGCAAGCCACTTAGTGGCTTAGTCACCCACTACAACTGGGCAGCTCCCATTTTTCCTAGGGTCTGACAAACCCAGATGACAGCATCCTCAATTTTCACATTGCAGCGGTGTGTTTCCCTCTCCATCGCTCCGGGCTGCAGTGTGATCTGAGGAATGCTTGTTAGACCTTGGCTTTGGAAACACCATCTGGGCTCAGCTCTTTTCAAGCTTACCAGAAACACTGCCTGCTCCTAGGAATTGCTAACAAGGTGCTGTTTTCCTTATGAACACCCTTGGAAAATATTCCTCCTGCCCGAATGGCACAACATTCCTGTTCTCACACCTTCGGAGAAAGTGCCGACCCAAACTGCGGCCAGGATGAAACATTGTTATGTCTAAATCCCCCTCTCTTGCAAGCCTATAAACAGCAGCCCAAATTGGGGCCCTTTGAGCTCTCCTGGACTGCAGCAAACCACCACCAGCAACCTCCCTCTGAGTGAGATGCCTCTCAGAGCCTCATGTGTGGAGGACCACTGAAACAAGCTGCATCCTGGGCCAATATGCAGACTCCTCAAGGCCCAATCCTTTGTCCATTGGGAAGTGCAAAAGCATCCAAAGTGAGTATTTCATTGATCTCTAGGGGGAATTTTTCACAGGCACCTTGCTTGCACTGACTCTTCCTGTCTGTGTGCATGTCCCTGCACATGTGCTACAGCAAACCTGGGAGAAATACTGCTTTCTTAGATGTCTAAGTACCTTGGGTATCTGAGTTAGTTAGGCTAGCAAGTAAGGTTAGGTTATAGTTATAAACTTACTTAAATGCTCTTAAGTATTGTTCTTTTGGTAAGTTGTTAAACATAAGTTATAAGCTAAGTGTTGCTAAGTGTTGTTCTTCTGCTGAGTTGCTAACTTCAAAGTCACAAATTAGGTTAAATGCTCTTCAATGTTATTCTCAGTAAATTGCTAAGGTTAGGTTTAGTCATAAATTAAATTTAGGCTAAAAGTTAGGTATAAGTGCTCTTCCTGTGTTAAATTGTTAGGCTTAAGGTATAAGTTAATTACTGTTAAGTGGGAATGTTGTTAAGCTTTCAGGCCCTGTTCTTTTTTATCCTTGCCCACACTGTCTTTTGTCACACACATACCCCTAAGTGCACACACACACACACCCCTAGACAGTTCTCAGTTCATTTCTGTTTGGATTCCCTGGATTTTGTTTGGTTTTGTTGTTGCTTGTTTTCCCTTGTGCCTTGGCTGTCCTGTAAGTAGTAGAGTGCATCTTGCCAATGAACTTGTGCCACTTAATATTAAATCTGACTTTTGCTCACACCCTTGCCAATGATTTTTTAAGTGATCTCAAACACTCTCGTTTGTAACACACGTGGGTTGTACAAATTTGTCTGTATAAATTCTTTTTCTACAAGAAAACATATCTCTGTAATATTTCTGACCAAAGTGACTTCAAGCAAAAATCTCCATCGACCCTGACTTGTCAAAACAGTCAAACTGATTTATAAGCCCAAGCAAAAAATCTAGGCAAGGGCACAGTTAGATTTTGCTTAGCTTATCATCTTTTGAAAGGAAGGAAAAACACCAAAGAGAACAAAACAGAACAAGGACACAAATCCAAGCGCCACCAGAATCTCCGATTTTGCACCCGCCAGGCTTAGGGAGGGCGATCTGGCTTGTGACATCTCCCCGCCCTGCCTCCGTGCGTGCCTCGGGGAAGGAAAATCCTTCCGACGGTGTTACACAAGGTCACGCAACTCATCCCCCGCTCCCCGGGCGGGACGTCCCGGCTGCAGAGCGGGCTGCGGGCACAGCCCGCGGCGGGACCCCCGCCGGCCGCGGCCACCCAGCCCGGCACGGCCCCGGTACGGCCCGAGACAGGGCCAGCCCCGCTGCGCGCCCGAGCGAGGGGCTCCGCAGGGCTGCCCTGGCTGCTGCCCGCCCTCTCCTGCCCACTCCGCCTTTTCTTTAAAAAAACCAAAAAACCGGTCAGCCCCTGGCCCGCTCCCTCCTGCAGCAGGTGGTTCGCGGCATCAGCGCCCTGACAGCGCCCGCGTATCCTGCTCGGCAGCGCTTGGTATCGCCCCCCGCCACGCCCCGCCTCGGCCCCTCACCTTAACCACGTCGTCGTTGAGGTGCTTGGGGTCTCGGTTGACCAGGTCGATCTCTTTGGTGTGCACGTCGTGCACCGCCTTCTCGCTCAGCTCATCTGCCATCATCTTGTTGTTGGGCTTGTAGATGTTGCCCTGCTCCCGGACGGGCGCCGTGTACAGAAAGCCCTGCGGGAGCAGAGGGAGCGCGGGCGGGAGGGGAGAGCCCAGTGAGGCGGGGAGGGCGGGCTGGGGAGGCGGCCCCGGGGCCCGCGGGCAGCGGGATGCAGGCTGCGGGGCGGCCCTCGCCCGGCTATTTAACCGCGGCCGCGGGCGCACACCACACCCCCGCCGTGCCAGGCCCTCGGCGGGGTGGGCGCTGGCGTGGCCCCGCGGGCACAGAGGGAGCGTCCGGGGCTCTCCTCGCAGCGCCCTGCCCACACCGCCCTGGCCCTACCGCCCCCGCTGCGCCGACCTGAGCACGGCGCCCGCACCGCCCTGTCCTCAGTGTACGTGCCCCTCTCCCTATACCGCCCTTCATGCATGGCCATCACCGTACCCTCTCCATCCCGGTGCTCTCGCTGTAGAGCTCTCCATACACCGCTCTTCCCGCACGGCAGCCAGCAGCCCTCCTCCCTGCGCCCCG
This sequence comes from Passer montanus, assembly GCF_014805655.1. NCBI lineage: Eukaryota > Metazoa > Chordata > Aves > Passeriformes > Passeridae > Passer > Passer montanus. The sequence goes on from NW_024371037.1 coordinate 9,301,012, forward strand.
GCTCCCCCGGACCCGCCGTCCCTGCCCGCAGGTGCCCGGCCGCCCGCGCTGCTGCCGCCGAGCCGCCCCTCGCCCCGCTCCTCCGACGGCTCAGGGAGCCTGGGGTCCGAGCCGCTGCAGGCGGCGGGGCAGCATCCCGGCCCCATGCCCCGGTGGTCCTACCTCCGAGTCCACGTATTTGGTGCCGGACATGCTGCCGCGGGCTGCTGACGGCTCTGCCGCGAGTTACTTTGCCCTGTGACTTGCAGGACCGCAGGCAGGAAGACTCCGCTCTGCGGAGCGGCCGGCCGGGGGAGGTAGCTGCGAGGAGGGCTGGCCGCTGGCCAGGGCGGCTGCCTGCCTCCGGCCGGGGTGGATGACAGCGCGGTACGGCCCCGCACACGGCAGGGCGGCCGGGAGCCGCCGCGGGTGGGAGGGGAAAATAGCCCTGCCCCGGCAACCTGGGAGCTGGCGGAGCCGGTCCCGGATGCCTGGGGCACGCCGTGCGGACACAGGGGCTCGGCAGGGAGAGGGACAGGGTCCCGTCCGCCCTGTCCCGGCTGCCCACGACCCCCGCCAGTGGGTCCCCGCCGCTGGGTGCCGGGGCGACGGTGGCTGCTGCGGCAGAGCCACCTGGGCTAGAAGGGGGGGGCAAGGAAGCGGTGAGGAGATGGAAAACTTTACTTGTGTTCAAGTCCAGTCCAGAGCGAGCGAGGCGTTTGCCGGGCTCCCCCCTCCCGGCATTGACAAGAGTTTACACAGAAGCATCGCTGCTCCAGGAACAATTGTGGAAACTTGGATATCCTTGGGATGAAGAAAAAGAGATTTTTCTCAACTGGTTCATTTCAAAACTATGCAAATATTTAACAGTTCTGCACTTTAACACTGCTCTATTTTTCCTGAGAGGAGATTGATCCATGCATGTCTGCCATGCATATTTAACCACTGGGATTAACTTTTAAAGGGGAATGGTGTGACACCGTCTTGCCATGCTCTGTTCTCAACGTTTTTTGTAAGCTCAGGGGCATACGTAGGTGTAAACGGTATAAATATAAAAATTCATCACTGTATTCAAGATGGCTCAGGTTAAGGTTGCAGCATCACTATACATTTAAAAATGTATATTTCACTTTTTTGTGTGCATGAGTTTGCAGCCATTAGTTTTGTGTTAGGAAATCAGACTATGGTGAAAGATTTATAACATTAACAGAAAAACTGTGACCTTAGTTTTATGCCATTTAGCACAGAATTGCAGCAACAGAAGTAGAAAATTCCTAACTACAGTATATTTGGCTTTGGCCCTTCAACAGAGAAATGACCTTGAAGAAGCCCCTAGCTAAGATGGATGTAGATACCACAGATGTAAATAACTGCACCTGTTGAAAATGCAGTCCACATGGATGTGTGTTGCTGATAGAGCAGTTAGCAGTCAACTTTCTTTACTTTATATTGCTCGTAAACTTTAGAACAAATGCCTTGGATGGAAGATTTCCAACTTTCCAAGTTAGTTGTAATTTTTAAAAGTAACATTTTTATTGATGCAATAATTCACTTAAGCCATCATTAGAATATTTTTGCCTGTCCAAGCTTTTGAGTGTGAATATGGAGCCAAATGAGTGTGTTGAAGGACACAGACTCTGCAATTTTTCTATCCATCTGAAAAAAACTGCAAGACAGTTCTTTGTTTTCATATCTAGGAAAATTTTTCCATTAGTCACTGTCCTCCACATGAATCAGAACATTTTGATCCATCATTCAATATGACTCTGTATCTCAATAATTACTTTTAAAAAAGAGAAATAAGAGAGATACTTGTCAATTTGAAATGCTGAATTGATCCTGCAATAGTTTCTCAGAACCACAGTCCTTTTAAAAAATATTTCTGAATCACATAACACTACTGCAGCTAGAATGATATCATAAACTGGTGGAATTTTTAAGTTTTATGAGATGAATTCCAGAATAGGCTGCATGCAAAGTGAAACGAACATTAGTGGTGCTTTCTTGAGCTGGAATACCAAGAAGACAGCCTACTCAGAAAAAGGCATGGCTACTACCAAGCAGTAAAAGTTACATCTGCAGAGATGGAGAGGGATGGAGCCATGGCCCGCTGCCTCCAGCACTGCTGTATGATAAATGCACACCAACTCAACAGCCAGAGACCTGCCATGGATGCACACAGGAGCTCTGCAAGGATCTCCTGTTATACTCAGAGGAAGAGTAATAGCTCAGTGGAAAAGGGCCAGGTAAAGGCCTGCAGAAATCTTCTGAAAGTGCAAAGGCTCCATTCCCCTTCTCAGTTACCATGAATGGATTATCCAGGGGTGGCCAGAAATTACCAGAAATTGTAGACACCCAAGCTGGCCTTAGAAATGCCACCCAGTCTTCTCATGGAGCTTAGCTCAGGTCAGTTGCTAAGCAGGACTACATGCCACCTTGGTTGGCCACCTCACTGCCTTTCTTCATCACACCAGCCTTAGGCATTTCATGCCTAATTTAAAAAGTTTTTATTGCTCCAAAATCTTGCTTTAACTGAAATTTCAAGTGTCAGGATTACCTCAGTTGAAAACTTGCTCTAAACCTGGAGCAAAGAATGTGCAATTTGTGATTTATTTTATCTATTTTGAGGGGAGGAAAAGTTTTGTTATGGGTAGGATTCCCAGAAACCAGTAGGGGAAAAAAAAAAAAGATTGGGCAAAATCCCTCAAAAACTGTCAGAAAATGAGTCATGAAACTGAACTGGATATGGATGACTGCTCACTGAGTGTCTTTGTCTGGTATCAAACATTCCTTCTTCCTCCACTCCTCACCCCCCTTTTCATTTTAAGCTTGTGTAGTTATTCCAGTTATGGTATTAGCAATACTCCTGATATATTCCAGTGTCAGCAAGATCAAAATCTGCCCTGGGAAACTTTCCTTTATGCTTCCTTCATGTGTTGTTTCAACACCAACAAGGCTGTCAGGTAACAGAGGCTGTCCATGAGCAGCCTGCTGTATGCAGTGCACTTAAAAACCTGAGGCTTAGGAGTGAAAGATCAGTGCTTTTTTGTGTGCCTTCTGTTCCTGCAGAACTGCTTAACTACATCATTTTATGAGCAGTTTTGTATGTTTTGCTGGATGAAAGCCTTAGCTGCCAAAACTGTTGGTATTGAATTTTTAGCAGTCATGCTAGAGTTCTCGCCATGTTACATGATGACAAGCATTAGGATAGGATAAACCAGGCCAATGTTTTCCTTATGTCATTATTTAAAGACGTGTGGTCCTGGAGGATTTACGGTGGTCATCCTGTCCCCACTCTCTGGAGGGTTTCTGTATTTTAGAATATAAGTCACTAGATCAGAATTTTTCCATAGAGATAGGTTCTGCTGGCCCCAGTATACAGGGCTGCAGCTTCATGTACACATTTGGTATTTGGCCTGTTTGTGCCTTGAATCCAAGGATTAGTTATACCAGGAGAAATGGATAGCTCTTCTCACATTCCTTCCTTCTCACAACCTCTAGACAGGAGTGATTTCATTTTATGTGAAAGTGATGCTGCCATAAAACATTTCACAATAGCCTAAGGGCTAGAAGACTCAAACCAACACCTGAGAAACCTGAAATCAATTTTTGCCTGAGGTGTGCCGCTGCATTTCGACTTACTCCTGGGAAAGTGTATTTTGGGAAGTACCTTATTCTGCTGATAGGCAGTTAAGTATATTTTGAGGAGTCTAAGGCCCCCCTTCTTTTGGGGTTCTGACTGGGCTTAGATGTGAGTAAGATGCCAAGCTGCTCGAATAAGGGCAGTTCTGGGCATGACAAAAGTAAAGCTGTAGGTATTGTTGTGGGGGGTTATGGGAAAGGGAGGTGCCTTCTGAGTTCAGACATGTTCCTGGTGGGTGGCAGCTGGGCAGGGATTACAGTTTTGGATCAAAATGCATTACTGTTTCTCATCTCAATCCTGTAGTAGGTGTGTATATCTTTTATTAGAGCTAGCCCCTGTAGCTCTTTATCTAGATAGCTTGTAACTGCCTTGACTGGAGAGGCAAATAGGTGAAAGCTTTAATTCTGCAAGAGCTGGTGCAAACCAAGTCCCTCTTTTGATACCCTTTGCAGTATCAGATACCTTGAAAACTGAGCTGGATCATGAATAGTGGTCTATGTCACTGCTGTTCTGTACCATTCTTCCAGTTCTACCGTATCATTAAATGTTCATGTGTTTTATAGAAAATATCAGACTATGAGAACTTGTGTCATTAATGGGACTTGAATACCCACTCCTTAAGGCTTATGCAGGATGGGTTTTTTGTCACTCTGCTTCTCTACCTAAGCATTGCCTGGCAAACCCTAGCTGATAGTGTATCATTGTGATAGCTTTAATAGTGTAAAATATAAAAGCAAAATCAGGTACATGGGGTGAAAAGGCAGCTCTTATTGAGCTGAGACAGTTGGAAAAATAGACCAACTTTCCTCAAGGTTTGAAATAAAAGTGAATCTCTATATTTTATTCCATCTGGGTGTCTTAAGTAGGGTCTGATTCAGTGCTGTGTGAAGGAGTCCTTCTTTCTCCCACTTGCAGTTGGAAGGGGAAGCTAAACAACAGCTGAAACTGAATGTCTAACACAGGTGACACTCACCCCTGGCCTCAGGTTGTGAGAGAAGGGTGTAGAGAAGAACTTGCCTCACTACTTTTATGAAACTCTAGTTCCTTCCATCGGCCTTCCCAATTTCTGCAGCAAATACAACTTTTAATGTAGCAGAGCAAAGAAACCAAGCCAAGCCCAACCCAATATTTTACACGAATCAGTACAGACTCTTGTCTCTAGAGGATGATTCAAATTATTAGCTCCTCTGAATTGCCTCTCAGATGTTTTTCTTTTCTACAATAAGCTTAGGAAGATTAGTGTCACCAAGCTACAATTAGTCTTTATTAATTAGCCTAATTTGTAAATCCCTGCATGAAGAAAGAGCCTCCAATTTTAATGCCTAACTGCTGGTACAGTATCTCTGGAGGCCTTCAATTCTTATTTTCGTGAGCATAGACAACAGACAACACTGGTAAAGTGTCTGGTGTTTGACCTTGTTCCATTTGCATTTTTATTAAAAAAAAAAACCCAAACCCAAACAGATGTATTTTTCCATGTTTTGTTAAAAGAGCTAACAACAGCAATAGTTTTATCTCTGCAGGTGGGGGAATGATCACACCCTGTAAAAATAAAGGACTAACCATTCTTTGGCTTCCACTTTACACGAGTGTGTGGTCTGAGGTCCCAGAGCTGCGGGGATGTTCTGAACTTTTTAGTGAGTGCTTAAGTGAACTTTTTGGATAGGTGGGAACAGGCTCTTCATTTACTAATACATCAAAGTTTCTGTTAAGAATTTGTTTCAATTTATATGGTGAACTACTAGGGTGGTGAAAAATAAGATACAAATATAGAAGTTCCACAATCAAATTAGGAGCACTTTCAGAAACAGCTCTCATAAGCAGGTAGGTTAAATTTCTCTGTGAAGTAAGTCCATAAACAGAAATCCAGGGTGAGAGCTGAATGTTAGTTGTGATCTTCAGGAAAAACAAGATGCTGGAACATTTTGCAAGTCAGAACTGAGTTTCCAGCTCATGGTTGTAGACCTAAGGTCTGCAGTAACAAGAGACAGGCTGGAATCGTAACACCTCACACTTATTATTTGTAATAGCTCTACCATGATGATGGAAAATCTACCCTTGTTATGAGCAATAACATTTTCCCCATTCCACAGACATGAAGATGCATCAAAGTAATCTGAATTTGGCATACATTTTCTTACATTTGTTGCAGACAATGAGACTCAGTTTCTGGACTCCTTTGCCTAAATTCTCATTTGTAAATTGCTTTTAAGGGACATTTTGTCCACATTTCAAACAAACTGGAGACAAACCTGCTCCTACATCGAAGAGCACAGTTCAGAGCCAGCTCCCATTCAGTCCACTGTCCAACAGTGATGTGAGGAATTCACAGTATACGCTGTGCCAGACCTTCAGTATGTATGTCAGAACCATAAAACCCTGAGAATACTTGCCAGCCAGTTGCCTGGGGCAGACTCACACCTGAGTATTGGAGAGTCTGTAAATATTTCTACTTCCTCCCACTCCTTTTATGGACAAAGTATGAGTATTTGCCAAGCATCCAATATTTTACCCAAAGTCTGAGAGTGCCCTTTTTACTTCCTGATAGTAAGGGCACACCTGTTCCAGAGTAAGATATTGCTCTAAATATCTAAGAAACAAAGAGCTTTAATTACAAGCTTGCTTGAGTCTTGTAGCAGCTAGAGAAATGGTGAAAAGAACTCATCAATGACAAGTCTAAATCAAAGTAAGAACAAACCAAGCCATTCTACTTAATTGTGGTAGCTAGAGCCAGTTGACTTCAGTAAGCTATTTAGGAATGCATATATCCAGAAATGCATACCATAAAATGATACATCTTTCTCTGGGGAATGGCCTCATTCTCAAAATTTGAATTGCAGACTTGGGTTCCTTCAAAGCTTAGGCTTTTATAGGACTCCTTTTAGATACAAGAACTAGTACTGATTGATTTATTTTCTTTTTCTCTTTTAAATGAATTCAACAAGGGGATATAGAATGCATATACCCAGAAATGCATACCATTAAATGATACATCTTTCTCTGGGAATGGCCTCATTCTCAAAATTTGAATTGCAGACTTGGGTTCCTTCAAAGCTTAGGCTTTTATAGGACTCCTTTTAGATACAAGAACTAGTACTGATTGATTTATTTTCTTTTTCTCTTTTAAATGAATTCAACAAGGGGATATTTTTCAGTGGAAAATATCTTTGTAAAAGTCCTTGGACGCTGTAAAAGAAAATAACTCTCAAAAGAGTTCAAGCCTAGCCTGGCCAATTTTTATTTTCAAAAGCGTTATTTCCATTTTTAACACAAGAAAGGTATTTTGAAGAACACATCTGAAAAACAAGCTAACTTCTTGCAGAATAAAAAAGAACAAGAGCAGTTTTCATGGGCACTAATCATTAACATCCAGTTTTTTAAAGCCATATGAATCCCTCTCTAAATGGCACAAATGCTAAAACTACTTTTAATATACAAAGATGTTCTTAATTTACAAAGAATATCCAGGTAGCTTTAACAAGCCAGCAGACAAGAAAAGGAAAATTCTGCAGCTCATCTGCAAAGAAAGCGTGCGCCCGTAAAAAGCATTAAGCATTATTTTGAATGTTGCTGAAATTCTGCAGAGACCTACTTCAGAGATAGCAATCATTCTGTATGGGCTTAACTGCACACAGAGATATGTCATTTTCTACTATAAATACATTAAATGCAGTTGATAATAGGGGAATTGCATTGATACTCATCCATTTCTTTACCTCTCAGATATTTTGGAAGAACTGCATCGTACTCTATGGTGTTTGGCATTTTAAGAGTTTGTTTAAAAGCTGAAAAATCTGAAAAGAAATGAATTTGAAAATGGGAAACAGCTGAAATTTTATTATTTTATTAGATACCTCTTGTTTGATAAGAAATTTGAGACATTTTAGAAAATAACATTCCAAATAATACAAACATTTTACAATTGCAACTTACCATCTGTATTTAAATAAAACAGCAGCATAAGCCCACCAGAAGGCTAATGTAATTTTAATGTACCTCTGCACATTTTATGTTATTCAGGTTTAAAAAGTCATATTAGGTGCAGAAGAAAGAAGGGTCTTTTTCAGGGGCTAGATTTTGAAATAGTAAAAAAGCAACAGAGAGAGTCAAGTCAATAGGTTAGGAGAATTAGGCAAGGATACCAAGTACATTCACTTGCCTTCTACAAGAGCTTTCTACCTAGTTAAAGTGCTAGCATAGTGTCTATTGCTTTAAATATCACAAAGTTCACACCAATAATATACAGAAATAGGCAGGGTAGCATTTATTACACCCAATTTTTAATAAAAACTATTTCTCATAAACAGATATTTCTTTTGCATAAACAGATAAGTCTTTTGCATTATTGTGTATAAAAACACATATAATCTTTGCTTTTACACACAATCATATATAATTAATATATTAGAATTGCACAGCAACACTCAAAATCTACTTAATTTAGAAAAAGAAATTTTAGTTATCTAAAATAATTTTTGCAGTGTCTCACTTGCTGCTTAATAAGTTGGTTAGAATTCAAATACTAGAGAAACTATGCTTCATAAAAACCTGATCAACTGTCATTTACAAAGGTACAAAATATACAGCAAAGTTAATCTCTCATTAAATAAAATATACAGATTAGCTAATGTTACAGGTCATGAGCTAACACCTTATTTTAAGGGATACACTTCTAGGGAGCTTCTCCCCTCCCCCCAATATCGGAGAATTACACAACAGTTCCTTTCCCTGTATGTTTATGCAATGAGTCACATTCACTTTAACTGCTGATAACAGAGGACTGGGTTTATCACTCTGCATAGAGAGGCCAAAAATGATCCCTGGTGGAACTGCAGTAAAGTCAGTGTGAAACCCTAGAGATCAGTTTTGTCTAAGGTATCACAGCCTATTCATTTATTTATTTATAGCAATAACACCAATCATTATCACTGTGGTGGCTTTTAGTCCTCCATGAGAATTCTCATGTAATCTACCAATCAACCTACCATTAAAATAAAGTGTTGCCAATATACTCCACAATCACCCTGTTGTTAAAATAGTGAGCTATGAAAACTGCCTATTAATTCTTAAATGGATCTCCCTGATAATAAATGAGTTTTAATAAAAACAGCATGTTCCCACTTAAACCAGCCATTGTAATTTCAGTTTGGAATGAATGGTAAGTGCTTGTATGTTAGGTTAGCAAGGAAGTATAACACCAGCTACAACTACAGCAGTGTCACATCTCTGATGTTTACTCTTGGTCCAGGCGTATATTAACCATGGCAAAGCACCGGCCTAGGCTATGAAAGAATGGTACAACAAAAACATCTGTCAGGCTCTTCCATACAGTTTGCACTGAGGGCAGGACCATGAGACAGGTTTTCACAAAAGGCACCACAACCCTGCAAAAGAGAAAATGAAAAGTTTGAAGATTGGTGCTGCTACAGCACAGGGAAATCAGGACAATGAAACACAAGTGTGACATCTTAAGGAAGAGAAGTGGTTCTTTACCTTTTATAACTTCATAATATAAATATAAGTATTTAAGCAACTTGACCCTACTTTCTTGCAGTCATTCTCCATCAATTTTGTTTGCTCAAGGCCTCAATGTGCATGTGGTTCTCTGGCCAGAATCATTTGTATGCAACATGGGAGTGCAACACCAGGTTTCTTTTCATTGTGTCTCTGTTTACTAACTGGCAATTTCTTTATATACCATTTAGAATTATGAACTTCTGCTGTCTCTCCCTGGTCCTGGCAGGGCTGGTGTACATGATCTGCCATAGCCCTGCTGCCACCCACCGTGGCTGAAGAGCAGTCATCCCCTAAGGACTCACTTGTGCTGTGGTCATACTGAATGTGGGTCTTTAGGGGTTGACAGAAACACTATGTTCCCCAGTTTGATTTACTGGAAGCAGCCTTTACAATCTGTTCTTGCTCTGCTGCCTCTTCTGGTGTTTCTTTTATCCATCTGTCTTGCAGGCGCACACAAATGAACAGGCATGCATGCACATCACAGCACTGGTGTCTCATTCCTACCCATCCCTGTTACAAGATGCTACAGTAAAACAGAAACAGGAGGCAACATCCAGTTACATCAGACTATTACAATACAGGTACACACCACATCTCAGAAAAATGGGCTGATCCTGTAAAGTTCTTCATTCGTGAGTGAGAAATTAACATTAGAATATGGTCAGAACTCATCAAGGGATAAGATCTTTTTATTCACTCAGGGTGCATACTAGAAATATTGTGCTTTCATCTGCTGAGCTTTGGTAAGCATCTGGGGATTGCTCTCCACGTGTGCCAATTCCAAAGCAATGTCATTACTGGTGGCTTGAGCCAAGCATGCTAACAGTGGAGGAGAGCCAGAAGTGCACATACGGGCAGCTCAGCAGGGCCAGTGGATACCTGACAACTGACCACAATATTTTAAGTTATTCTCCTTCCTTAATCATTTACTGGCCTAAACCTCTGGTCATTTCACTAAGCTGTTCTTACTTGGGTGCAGACAAACTAAATCTATACATAAATAATACTGAAGTTCTAATAGTACAAGGTTTCAAAAAAGTCTCTACCATACTGAACATGTTTAGTTCTAAACTAGGTAAAAGAAGCTATAGATTCTTTTGACAATGATAATAAACTCTGTTCTACTTTACTGTTGCATTCAAAATTATCATTTCACTAAACTGTTCTTACTTGGGTGCAAACTAAATCTATACATAAATATACATAAATAATACTGAAATTCTAATAGTACAAGGTTTTAAAAAAGTCTCTACCATACTGAACATATTTAATTCTAAACTAAGTAAAAGAAGCTATAGATTCTTTTGACAATGATAATAAACTCTGTTCTACTTTACTGTTGCATTCAAAATTTAGGTTCCCAGTCTTGCATTTGCATAATTCCACTGCAGAACTTTCACTAACTTTGACTGGAATGACAGAAAACACCTAATTTAATACTTCATCATAAGTCTGAAAAAAAGTTGCTGTGTATTTACAATGCATACTCCTGAGATTAACGAAGTAGAAAAAAACTACCACATTTAAAAATTTTTGAAGGTTAGAAATGTAGAGAATCAAAATTAATTATTTTCACTGTTTATCCAACAGCTTTGGTCATTCAATGCAAGCCATATACTAGTACACAAATGCTCTACTCAAAGCTAGCCCAGATGGGTTTAAACAAGAATAGTTTTTCTAAAACCTTCTCTTTTGTCTGTGCTGAAACACCCTATATAGCACTGTGAGCATTACTGGAAAATTGTGCCTCTAGTTTTAAACTGAACCCTGTAAACTATGTGTTTATAACCACCTCTAATATCACTGCATATAGAATAGAAAATTTATAGAACAAAAAATTGGGAATTAACCTGTTAGAATACAGCTCATAAACATCAATAATGCAAAGAAAAAAAAAGGCTATTTTCCAAGCAACACAGGGAAAGCACCAGAAATGGCTATTTTGTTTGTGCTGACTTTACCTCTTTTCCGTTTCAGATAGTTTATAAGGACAATGTAATTGTTCCTTTGATACCATCTATAATCAATTTGGCCTGATTTTTTAAAAACACAACTGAACTGGAGAGAAGCAGAAAACACATTTCTTTTGGACTCTCTGTTGACAGGATTACACAAAATACAAATAAAACAAATATCACAGTATGCAGAAGATTCACAGAAAGATGTAGAAGGCTGGAGAAGCAGTGATTATAGCACTTGAAATTGCTGTAGAGGTCATTCACACAGTACTGGAACTGAACCTATTTTTGATTATTGGAACTCAATCTATTTTGATAATCTCAAGGAAAAGAAATATTAAAATGTTTTGGCAATGTTTTATAATCTTTAAGCACTTATTATTAAATTTTTAAATTTATGGTAAATGCGTGCAAAACCCAATGTAGGCTGAACCCCTAGGAGGATACACGAGACATAACAGCAACCAAAGCTAATTAATGTAAATAACTTTCAATTTTAAAATAAAAGCCCATCTACTCATAGGACAATTATTCAAACCTCTTTCCCCAGAGAAGAAAATCCTTTACACCAAGGTGAGTCATAAAAGGAATTTTCTAAGTTTTAAGTTATGTGTGTATTTACATGTGTACAAGTCTGTGTCCCGTTCTGCACAGGATGTCTTATCTGACAGAGTGATATTTCCAGGTTATCAGGGGGTGTAATGTGCTATCCGTGGAGTGACCAGTCACACTTAAAAATTAATAATCACACGCCATTAGAAGCCATGTGTTTGTTTTTGTGACCTGACAAATATAATGCACCCATCCTTTGCTGTGGATTTAGCCTGGTCTGCACTTTTGTTCACAGACATGGTAGCTACCCTGATGCCCCACTGGTACTGCTAGTGTTACCATGAAATACCACATTGGGAAGAAAACAAAAGGTCTGTTGAATTTGTCATCTAAGCTGAAGACAGGCACCAATATGACCTCTCATTGAGTCTTGCTATGTGTATATGATATAAAATACCCCTCCTTCGACCAAGTGGGATGAATTGTGTCTTTTGGGAACTGTTGAACTGAAAGTGCCAATTACTCAATTTTTTCCCTCCTATCCTATTTTCTCTTTATTCTGTTCAAGGCATGACATCTACAAAATTATACCTCTCAACATTTCTCACTTTTGCTCATGTTACTTTTTCTACTTGCTAAGCCCTTATCGAACACTGTCAAGAACCAAACACCTCTTGAAAAAGGCAGAGCACAATTTAATTCCCACTGATAATGAGAATCAACTTTTTACAGAATTGAGCAACAATGTTGGAGTAGTCATGCACCATTAATTAAGATTCTGGCTTCAAAGTGAAGATTCACACCTTCTCCTGTAATGTTTTTCAAAATGGAATCTCAGACATGTCTTAATATTATTTTTCAAATGCTCTGTGTTTCTGTGCTTAAATTATCTAACTCCAGGTACTACACCATGATTGTGAATTAAAAGTCTTAAGAAAAGATAGCTAAAAATTACCTAGCAGTTGTATAGTTTCTTGTTGCATGCCATTAACCATTGGGAGAAGTGAGGCAATGGATAACCACCAAAGCCTTTCACAATTCATACACAGTATTTGAAGTGCATTAAAATCAAATATTATGTATTCCAGGACCTGGATAGACTGGAAAAGATAAAACTACTCCAAAAGAAGCATCATTCACATACCTCCTTTTCCTAAACCAAGGGATATGTACTGGACATCAAGACAGCACCACCTGATTAACAGGTAGGCCTTCCTAGCTGTAGTGTAATTTATTTTGATTTTAAGCAGTCAGTAGGGACACGGTTTTAGGGTTGAATGTGATAGCAGCAGTTATGTAAATGAAATTGTGGAATACAAAAAGGAAAGAAATAACACATGTCCATATCTGCTTTTCATGTAAGTCCATGGCTCTGTCTTAGCACTGTGAAAGGAAGCTCAAGTGGAGAAGTGCTGTGAATATGTACTGCTCTAGCCTATGATGTACAGAGCTGAGAGAGCCCATCTCAGATCCCAGGCTCAAGTTATGGATCACTAATTCTTAGTGTAAATATGCAAAGTATCAGAATGCTATTCTGATAAGACTACAAAAAAGCATATATGACATTCAAGTGTTAATTTCCAAGAGGTTGCAAACATGTGTCTTGAAATACAAATCAGTCTCAGAGCTACAAGAAATGTAACAAGTTTGCATGAGCCGCCTGTAAAACCAGTGTTCTGTTCATGTGCAAAAATCAACAACCTTAAGAGCTACAATCTGAGGCCATATTTAAAAACTTGCTCATTTCACAGAAAGATGTTACAACTCAGTGTGGCCTGTATACTCTGGTGAGAATGGCAGCCATCAGTAAAGGAAAAATGTGAAGTTGACCTCCTTGAACTGGCTTGTAAGTGGAACATCAGCCTGCTAGCTGGCCCGGGTTCAGCCCATCAGTATCTTTTACCGTGTCGTGTGAAACCAGATTCTGGCTCAAGCACCCGGTTTGGGAACACAATATGCTCCACCTTTATGGTCAAAAATGAAAATTAGTTGTATTACTGTATTTTTCTTACTTAGCTTTCTTTTTGAAGATGAATGACAACATTTACTATCAGGTGGGATAGGGTGTGATGGGGCAATTCACAAGGCACCCTTGAGCATGAGACATGCTAAGTTAGACTTACGTGGATTTTTAACACGTTGATGAAACTGCAACAACATGTGTGACATCAACAGAGCTTTCTGCTTGAGCACCTCCAGAAGTTGCTGAAACACTTTTGAATTTAGCCCCAGAAAAGGCTCTCTTACAACATATCAACATCACTGGCTTGGATGATAAAAGTGAAGCAGAGACTCTTAGTGGCAGACTTCTGGGTGGGTTCGCCCCAGGGTCTTCCCATGACATTTAAACAGCTGAAGACAGAGTTATAATGGAATTCCCTTTCTTTCGTGTACAAAACAGAGTTACTTTTTTTTCAGACCCAATGGGACTACAAGAGAACTAGTACCCTGTACTTAGGGCCTTTAAATGTGCACTGCTTTTGCACTATCCTCTCAAATGCAGCAACATTGAACTCCTCACTCGCATGATATCTGGAACATGAAGAGGTGCCAACTTAGAGATGCCAACTTAGTCTCAGTGTGTTCCACCTTTGTGTTGGAACAAATCCAGCTTGAGTTTGTGGGAATATGAGGCCTTTGGACGGTAGTACTGGATGGAGTCCAAGGGGATGCAGATAGCACTACTGAGTTATGTGATTCTTTCACATCCATCCCAGTGCAAGGAAGATCAAAACCAAAGATGAATTCTGTGTTGACAATGAACCTGGGCAAAGAAAATGATTTGTTGGGGAAGCAAGTGTGTTCACAAAAAGTTGAGAGAAACTTTTCAAGTGAAGTGCTACATTCAGACAGTCCTATTTCACATGTACTGAGAACCCACAGTTCCTGAGATAGTCACTAGAGACTACGTGCATAAATAGTAACTGACCTCTGAGCCCTGGACCAGTAAAATCCTGTATCCAGTCTGTGAAATTCAGATACAAGATCCTTCTGAAGCACAAAAAAAAGTACTACAGTTTTAATAAATTTGACATTGATGAATTTTTCCACAGATATTTCACTACTGGAGATCTATATATACTCACCATACCCTTTTGGAGTCGCACTGCACACTATGGCAGAGAGACAGCTGACAAATCTAAAAATCTGGGCAACACTATGCCTGTGAACTGTTTGTTTGTAACAATTTGGGAACAAGAGATATAGCAAGCGGGCCTCCCTAAACTGTACAGCAACTCCTTTGGATATTATGCAAACACTCTGTTCCAAAATTCAAGTTAATCAGTTTTCAAAGTGGCTTGACAATGTCAACAACACAAGCTTCCATTGTACTTCCAAAAACTGAAATCTGCACCCACGAGATTGCCACCACAGGTTCAGATAATCAATGTATTCCTACGGTTTTGAGTTCACTTCCAGTTTCTGTATTCTGTTTTCCTTGATAAAAGGAAAAGGATTCAAGGGTTACCCAAATCAAATTAGACTTTACCCAAAACTCATGTATACAGAAAATCCTGGTTTGCAGAAACAATGTCAATAATTTGCATTCATCCCTTCCTCTACAGCCTTTTGGATTTTCAGTTCTTTCCTCAACCTCATTATACTCCCTGCCCTTCATCCTTTTCCACCATCATCTTCCTTTCTGGTCTCAAAGTACTCTTCCTGACATTTTGTGATCATATTATGCTTAAAGTACACAGGTTTGCTGTGACTTGGATGGCCGGTGTATGTGCCATGGCCAGAAGCAGCTTTCCTGAGGTCAGCAGGGTTTTTTGCTTAGGTGGAAGGGTTTTGGAGCACTGCATCTAAAGATAGCTATGCACCAGATGCAAGGCACTGGAACTACATTTCATGGCAGTAACATAGAGCCAGCTGGGCCCTCAAAAGCTTTCTTCAGTCTGTGAGAAAAATAATGGAAGAGGTAACGGTACTAAGAAGCTAGTAATAACTTCAGGTGTTATATTTCTGCCTACATAATTAATTTAAAATACATGTTTGAACAAATTCTGCACTTCAGTTTAGAAAACAAATTCAGTCGCTATTATCCAGAAGCCAGCCAAGGTTGGAATGCATTGCTGTAGGTGCTGTCCAAGAGGGACTACAGGCTCTCTGCCCCAAGGAGCTTATATAGTCATGACAGACCGCTGGTAAAACCACGGCAGGGAACTGAATGACAGAGAAAGCAATGTTTCCTTTTCTGTTCCTTTAGAAATAAAGCAGCCAGTATTAGGTGATCTGGCTAGCGGTGCACAGTTGGTGCCCGGTGGCTGGGCAGCAATGGGTGCTAGAGGAGGGGAGCTCGGGGGCTGTCGGCAGAGCCCGGACACAGCACGCCCTTACCAGATGTGGAGGCAGCTGAGCGTCGCGAAGACGATCCCCACAACCAGGGCCATCGGAATGGCGAGGACCAGAGTCAGGACCTTGTAGATCACGTACTTGCTGAGCTCAAACAGAGCGTGGCTGCAGATCCAGACCTTGTCGAAGGAGTGGGTGAGCTCGGGCTCCGCGATCACATCCTCGAACCCCACCTGGAAGAAGAGGAGGCTCTACCGTCACGGGGAGCTGGGCCCCGGGGAGCCCGCGGGGGACGCCCCTCGCCGAGGACCCGAGCCCCGGCCCCGGCCCCGGCCGCCCCCGGCCCGGCCCGGCCCGGCCCGTCGGGCTGGGCGCCCTGCGGCAGCCCCTGCCCCTCGCCCTGGCAGCCGCTCGGTGGGCGCCGAGCCCTCCCCGGGGCTGCCCCGGCCGCGCTGGGTTTCCCCTTCGTCTGCGGCGCCCGGCTGGCCTTTGTCAGCGCTTGTGGCATCGCAACAACAGGCAGCAGGAACAGAAGGCGGAGGGGATTGTGCTTGGGCCACGCTGGGCCGTGTCTGTGGCCCCTTTGCAGCTGTAGGGGAAACAGGGAAAGACGGGGGAGGAGAGGTGGGTCACCCCTGCCCGCCGAGGTTCCCGTGCCCGGCCCCGCTGGCTCCTCACACCCCAGCGGGATTTACTTGACTCGTGCTGCTTAAACTGCCTAATTTTTGCCGTAATAAAATACTGCATCTGCCATTCCAAGTATTTTCATGCCTTCTTTGGGTTTTAACTTCAGTCCATGAAAATTATTTCCTCTATTTTATTTGTGAATGTGTTTTAAACATCAGAGTGATCTGTATAAAGTCACAAAACTATTATAATGACTATTATAATGCTAAAAGTACCTGTTAATATTGATATGCAGAGTGATCTCATGAGCTGCCAGGAATTCATTCTTGCTGCATTCAATAACCAAAGTCACCTGTCAGTCTCAGACAGAAGTGATATTACTAATCAATCATTCAGACCTGTTAAATTAGAGAGGAAGTTGCTACTTTTAACTTCCTTTAATTTTCACCACTACAATAAGTTAAGAAGAGCTTTAAGCTTTAAAAAGCTCACAAGAAAGTGATATAAAAAACAACTATTCAAAATTTGGGTATGATATCACTTGTTAGAATACTCAGGTTCATGCTGCATTTTTCTTGTCAGAAACTTCTGCAGAAAAGCTTTGCATCTATGTGTAACTCCTATTGATGGGCTTTTTTCCTCCCATATTAGTGAGCTTAGTGATGCTCATGTAAATGTTTTGGACTAGATCTAAGAAGCCAGCAAATCCGAGTTTACAATAGGTTCAAAGGCAAGCAAAGGAGCAGCGTGATGACTCAAGACATACTTATGAGCTGCATTTCTGCCCTGCTTCCCCTTGCCCCTCCTGCCTTCCTCCATTACTCTTTGCTCCATGAGTGAGAAGAATAAAAAAACAATTGGAGTTGTGGTTCTGCCCTACCTTTCAGTGTGCTTCTGTTCAGTAACTGTTACTTTTTTTGCCTATTGATATGGGGATGTGAGTGCAGCCCAAAGGCATTCATCCGGTTTCTGGTAGCTGCTTGTGTTAGGCACAGAAATTTGGATTTGGTGCTTCTGAAAAGCAAGGTAGGAGGCAGTAACACAGGCTCCCAAACTAGCTCCTTAGTTAGGGGGGGCTAGGCTGACAGAAGTCAGACCACACTGGTTTGTACCAACTATTTCCTACTTCTCCCCCACTAGAGACATGGATCAGGTACCTGTGCGCAACCTGGGAGTTGCTTTTGAGCAGCTCTTCCCATTTCCCAACCCCTCCTGCTGCATCTCACTCAAACCAACCAGCTGGAGCTGCGAGTCCATAGCTTTATTGCTCAGTTCTAGCTTTCCTAAGAGCTAGGGAGTGGTTCTTCTTGAAAAATCTCCCAAATCACAGTCTGCCACTGGAGAGTGGGCTTGCAGTATCAGCCCCATTAATAAAAAGCAAATAGCTTTTCTTATTCATGCCATATACTTTTTAAAATTTGTTATTGTATTAATTGATAAACATTGAGAAAGCACCATGGAAAAACCAGGAGTTTACCTCTGTAATCTCTGAGGATTTGAAATAAAGTGGTCATGGAATTGCTCCTGAAAGAATAATATTTTTCATGGAAAGCCTATTTAAGAGCAATAAAAGCTCAAGTCTGCATATGACTGAGGATGTTGGTTATTAAAAGCCCCCTAAATCATGCTGTCTTCAATAACTTTGGTAGTTATTTTGGAAAAAGATTTGTATATGACTTATCTAGTAAGGTTGAGAGTAGAGTCAGAGCAGCATCAAGTTCTAATCCCTGGCTAATGCACAGAATAAGAGGAGGTATATACCACGTTCAATAAGGGGGATTTTTCCAGTATCCATGCTGAGGGACACCAGGCTCAGCTTTCTGCTTTTTCTCCATGGCTGGAGAGAGCACTTTGAAGTACAAAAGTAAGAGTAGAGGAAAAAGGACCATTAACCGTGTGCAAATCTTCTCCATTCTTACATGATATTAATAATATTCTCTAATAACCTTTGGGCAGATTTTTTTTTTAATTTCCGTGTTGGTAAACAGCCAAGGAATTCTATCATGTGACACAAAATGTATATGTATGTGAGTGTTTCTATGCTTTGGCCCAGGTGTAGTTCTTTATGTGCTAAACTTCTGCTTGAAGTTACATCAGCTGTTGAAGAAATGTATCTTCATTTTCTAATCATTACACCTTTTGCTGCAAGGTTTTTAACAAGTGAAATGGTGATATTGTTCATTATTATGAATTCTTTGTATTAGAAGAGTCTCTCAGTATGTATTGTGGCACAGAGTACACAGCTATGGAACAAGATCGTCTCCCAAAAAGCTTGTCATCAAAAGTAGAGGCCCAGGGATGAACAGTGGATGCAGACACACAGATGGGGTATCCAAAAGAGCAAGCAAGGCTGTGGTAGGCTCAGTAGATTCATTACTGTTTTCATGCATATTGTTGGATAAGGACTTTTATGAACTGGTTTGGAGAAGGGTTATCTTGCATGTTTACTGCAATTCATCTGAGGTGTGAAGTGCAGCATAAGGAGAAACATCTCAGTTCACAAACAGATTTTTGGAAAGTCAAGATCTTGGCAAAAAAGTTTTCTTATCTGTCCTTGAAAAAAAAAAGTTACATTTAGACTCTAATGTGTAATTTTATTGAAAAATGTGGTGTCCATTTAATTCTATGTTTGTTTTATAAGGATGTTCCTGTTTAAGCTTTGAATATTACTTTGATTATTGTAGCATTTTATAAACAGATATAAACCATCTTTCTTGACCAGGGCAGGCATGTCAAATATGTATCTTTTGGCAACAGCTTTCACAGTTTTACTTAGCACTTGAGAAAGTGCTTGTCTTTGCAACAAGACCACAGGCAATGGCCAGTTGGGCCTCATCCCTTCTATTTTGCTTGTCAAGATGTCTCAGGATATCTTTTCCTGTTTTCTCTCTCTTTTTCCTTTTAAAAATATTTGTAGTTTAATCTAAAAGTATCATATAATGATTGTAATACAAAAAATACTTCACTTTTTCAAAGAGGTAAATACCAGGAGTCCTATTAATTTCTCTTGTAGTTTTATTGGGATTTCTACAGCAGTGTACTTCAAATATGTAATTTTCTTTTCAAGATCAGTATTGAAAATCTTAATGACTTCAGAGGAGCTGTGAAAAGAATCTTTTATTTTACCCCCACATCTCTATGACATACCTGGGGAATTTCTGTTACTATAATTTCACAGATAGGCAATACACTGGGATACAAAAGGTCAGATGGGCTCTCAATATTTGTTTGTATTAGAAATGAGGTGTGAAAACAGTGGCTGCAGCCATTCCCTGACCATGCAGCATGGGTGGAAGGGAGAGGCAGCTGCACAGCTGAGATTTCAAGAAGTGAACCAGGTAATGTTAGTGGAAAAGTTGCAACTTCTTTTCCCAATTTTCCTTCTGATGAATTTGTGCCTGGATGTAAATCCACTTGAAGGAAGCAGTTGTAGAGAGCTGAGAAATTTGTGTGGCATTCAGGGATATCTGAGATGGGTTAAAATGAAAGCAGCCCTGAAGGGCCTTGCAAATTAAAGATATTGATTAGAAGCTACATTTTCTTATTTACACAGTGGACAGTTTAAATATTCAGATTTGACTCATAGAGAGGTTTAAACTGCACATGCTAACACAATGGCTTGATATAGCCATATCTGTATAAGCTTAAAAAAATTAAAAAAAAGTCAAATAAATTGCATGTTTGAGGACTTTGCATAGGAAAACCTGATGAGAGACTTTTGGAAAAAGTGTGTAAATCATATGTATCCTACTTTGTCACCACTGAAGCAGTGACCTTGGACTTGATCCATTAAAAGGATAGTGAGATCCTGTCTCTGTGCTTTCTTATGCTCTGTTGTTTTCTTGTCATTTTTTGTCCTGTGGAGTGTAAAATTCACTGTTTTCAATGGCCAATCAATGCAAATACCTACCCTGAAGGGCCTTGCAAATTAAAGGTATTGATTAGAAGCTACGTTTTCTTATTTATACAGTGGGGAAAAAAAAAAAGTCAAATAAATTGCATATTTGAGGAGTTTGCATAGGAAAAACCTGATGGGAGACTTTTGGAAAAAGTGTGTAAATCATTTGTATCCTACTTTGTCACCACTGAAGCAATGAACTTCACTTGGTCCATTAAAATGATAATGAGATCCTGTCTCTGTGTATGGAAACTCTCTTATGCTCTGTCGCTTTTCTTGTAATTTTTTTGTCTTATGGAGTGTAAAATTCACTGTTTTCAATGGCCAATCAATGCAAATAAATGTAAGCCATTTATTTGCAATATAAACATTTATATTTAATTTGCTGAATTATATCCATTGCTGCTAAATTTAGCCAAAATCTTCTACAAAGATATTGTATGTGTTGAGGTGAAAGCTGCTTTAAGAGTCAGAATACAGTTGACATGATAAAAATGTTCAGGCCAAAAACTGGTTGTGGAAATGATTTTAGGACTTTCTGGATCTTTTTTAGCCAAGCTAAGTTAGTGGTGATAGATATGTTTATAGTAGCTTTCAGAATAGCTTCTGATTTCTAATATGAGAAAGGAAGAAAGCCAGTACTCCCATGAGGTCTCCTGAGTTGCTGTTTCGATGACTTAATAGTGCTCAAATAGTCTCCACTGAGGGATGAGAGATTTTGCTGCTTAATACCAACAGTGGGAATATGGCTCCTAGTGAGCAGATGGGGAGCACGGGGAACAGCAAAGGGGCTGGGCTCAGACATTTTTAGCTACTTCTTTTTTCTTTTCTCCCACCAATAGAATTTTGGAAATGTTTTCAGTGTGTTTTCATAATTCATTCTTGTTCAGCTTCCAGTTTTTTAAAAATTTTTTGCTTCTACCAGTAGTTTATAGGATGTATCATCAGCACTGTTATTAATATGTCAGTATATGTTACAGGGTGAAACTCGCAGTGATTCACTGAGTCTCGGATTTGAATGCTGAAAGAAGTGGAAAGTCTAGTGAAAAGTTTCCAGGTTGGGACTAGGAGGCTATCTGTATGTATGATATGTATTAAATCATAGAATAATTAAGGTTGGAAAAGATCCCCAAGATCAAGTCCAGCCTTTGACTGATCACCACCATATTAACTACGCTGTAGCACTTAGTGCCACATCCAGTAATTTCTTGAACACTTCCAGAGATGATAATTCCACCACCTCCCTGAGTAGCCTGTTCCAATGCTGGACCACATTTTCAGGGAAGAAATTCTTCCTGATGCCCAGTGTGAACCCCCCTGCGTGCAGCTTGAGGCCATTTCCTCTTGTTCTGTCTCTGGTTGCCTGGGAGAGGAGGCTGACTCTCACCTGGCTGCAGCCTCCTTTCTGATGGTTGCAGAGTGGTAAGGCTAAACCACCCAAATCCCTCGGCTGCTCCTCATAGGAGTTACTCTCAAGCAAGACCTCTCACCCACTTTGTTTTCCTTCTTTGGACATCTTCCAGCACCTCAATGTCCTTCTTGTAATGAGGGGCCCAGAACTGGACACGGAACTTGAGGTGTGGCCACACCAGTGCCGAGTACAGGACAATCACTTCCCCAGACATGCTGGACACTTCAATGTTTACAGCATTACAGGGGCTGATATAATCAATGTTTCCTCTGTGTTTAAGCATAAGACTGAAGGAAAGTATAAGACACCCTAATGGGGTTCCTGCTCAGCGGGCCAGCTGCACTTTATGAAAGGTTGAGAAAGGGTTGTAGGGTATGAAAAGCTACTCAGCAGTGAATGGCAACTCCAGAGGCTGTTCATGCCCCAGCCCTGCCAGAGCTGGAGAGCAGAACTATCTGCTTTAGCCTTGCAGCACGGTGGTCCAACAGCTGCTGCTGTTCAGCTGACTGGTGGTAGCTTGTTAAAATGTGTAACTCCAGTGTTTATGGCTGTTTACTTATATAAGCAGAGTAAAAAAAAAGACATTAAAGCAGTGTAGTATGAAACCAGGACCCGGAAGCTCGTCAGAGCTTCAGAGCTTGATCTCTTTGTCCACTGAAATGAGAAAGGAAAAGCGATATTGTGAAAGAAATATGGAAACAGCTTGGGTGCTCGTGGGATTTGCAGGAAGGGCTAGGTGATTTCTCTATGCGCATCCAAGTTAAACCAGATTCTGATGAAAAATGGTTATAAAAGCAGTAACTCCTCTTGGATGTTTTTTTTGCAAATGTCCTGTTTTTAGTTGTCAATGATGGAGGATCCTTTACCTTGGACAACACTGTATTTTTTGGAGATTGCTGAATATGCTCATGGGATTTGCAGGAAGGGCCAGGTGATTTCTCTATGAGCATCCAAGTTAAATCAGATTCTGATGAAAAATGATTATAAAAGCAGTAACTCCTCTTGGATTTTTTTTTTTTTTGCAAATGTCCTGTTTTTAGTAGTCAGTGATGGAGGATCCTTTACCTTGGACAACACTGTATTTTTTGGAGATTGCTGAATGTTCTGTTTTAATTCGGACTCTGCTAATGGTTGTTTTATTCTTTCTTCTGTTGATGAAGTGTTGCTTTGCAGGAAGCTTTGTCTGATGGGAAGCAGGTGATGACTGGGGACGTGGAGCAGTGTGCTGTCATTGATTGATGGCTTTTATAAAGATAAAAATCAAACTCCTGAACTCTTCAATAGTTACCACAAGCTTAGGTGCTTTCAATATTAAAAATGCCCAAAACTGGGTAATTTTTTTTCCTGAACATGCAGATTTCTATCCATTCAGCAGATGGACCAAATACTTCTCAGGTCTGTTTTTAAAAGCCATCTACCTGAAAAAATATGAAAGTCATTATATTGAGACTAGAATTGGTTAATTTGCATTTTGTAGGCTAAATTACATTTCAGGGGTTTGCTGCCACTAAGTTTTCCAGATGTTTTCTACAACTTACTGTGTAACAACTCTCTGTGTGAAAATCTCTTTGTTCTTGTCAACAGTTTCTGCTCTTTTTATACTTTGTGTACAGAAGAGGAATACTGACCATATTATGCTTGAATTATGTATTTTTTTTTCTGTAGTTACCTTACAAAAATACTTAGGGTCTGATAAACTACTTTTGCTAAGATTGCATTTTTGGTCTGTTTGCAGTATGTTAATGACCCAGAAAATCTCTGAGGTGTTTAGTATGTTCTTATCCATAAAGTAGACAATAAAACTTTTTATTTCTTATTCCTAAAATATAGAAAAAAAATTTCCATTCTTATTCATGATATAGTTTTCAAATGGCTTATTGGAAAGCCAGAAATATAAGCACACAGAATAAAGAATTTTTCCTTTCCAAGACTTTGGCCATTGGAACTTGTAAGGGTCTGACTTTTATTTGCCCAAGGATTGCTTCACATACATGATTATTTGGATTTTTTTCCCTTAAATTTAAATTTATTATATTTTTATAATCTGATGGCTTGATTAAATCTTGACTTCTTTAGGTAAGTAAAGTAATTTCTGAGGTAAAACCCTTCCTTTATGAAAAAGGATGATCGTCTGAGAAAAGCAGAATTTGCAGGATACTTTTTAAAGGGCATGCAATTAAAAAAAATTCCTACTTGGAAAACTCTACTGAGAAGAGATAACAACAGAACACAAATGCCCTTGTGAGCAACTGATATTTTTTCTAATTATTTTGAGTCAAAGAAGTGTAGTTGAAGAATGTCTCATTCTTAGAGGTGCACTAGGATTACATTCCTTCTCTCTGTAAGATGTCTCTGGTATGACTTGGCCTGCCTGTGGTGTCAGTGCAGCTGGTCCATGTATTACAACACAGGTATGTGTAACATACATGCACATTATATGTATGGATGTGTGTCTGTTACAGGGTTTGCTCTGTCCAGGCTATCCCAAGAAAGGAGATTGGAGCGGACAGAATGCAAAGTTACTTTCTAGAGAGGAGGTATATTTTCAATAGTCAAAGTCTAGAAAATTGTGATTAACCTTCAGTTGGCTGCTTCTGGGGTTTTTCCAGGCCACTCCCTCCCAAGGCTATGTGCTCTTCCTCTTTCTGTCTGTCTTTTTATTAAATCCAGGGGGAACAGGGAAGCTATGCTTGCATCTCAAAACTTGTGGTAGCAGTGGCAGAAGACGTAGCAGTGGCAGAAGGCATAGCAGAGAACAGGAACTAGGTTGAGGATTGGTTTGTTCTCAAAAACTTTTGACCAGGGCTAGGTGGTCCTTGAATAAAATGCTGGCTACTACTCTGTTTTAGTAGTAAAGAACACTGAACAATGCAGATGAATTAATAAGAACTGGAATAAGAAATTTTTAAGAGGCCTACTGTAGACAGGTCTGGGAGAAGAGAACATTGTTAGTCCTAGACTAGCAGATCTTTTACACATTCCATGCTTGAGGTCTAGTTTAGTCTACTTTGGAAATCCAGAATGCTTTTTTTTTTCTTGCTCAGTTTCCCTTTCTATTTTCCTATAAAAGTCCCTCTTTTTTTTTGGTATTTGTGCTTTCAGACTGTAGATTGCTGTATTTCTTTAATTGTCATACAGCCAATGTCTTAAAAATTCATTTCTATTTTAGTCACTCACTACGTATCAGTCTCTCCAGCTCTCTGATCATTTTTGCTGTTTTCTGGACTCTCTGGACTCCTTCCATTTTCTCACTTGGTCTTTTTTGACAGTAAGACAGCTGTAACTGCATGTAAAATTCCTGGCAGGCACAGAGGGAATAAAGTAATCTACAGATAGATTTTAATCTTCCTTTTTTTATTTTGTTATGTTTGTGAAAACAACTCAAAACAGTTTTATTTGTACTGCTAGCAATGCATTTATTTTATTAACACATCCTTTCTCATTCATTATAGCTTTAAGATTAATCAGCACTTCTGTTTATACCAGCTGAAGGTCTGCCCCTTTTATTTTATGTAGCCTGCTTCAATTTATAGCTGGTTTTGTTGTTTTGTGTGTGTGCCTGTGTGTTCATGTTCGTTCATTGAGTCTATTTATAAATTTTCTATGACTCTTTCTACGATTCTCTTATTTTTCTCTTTGAGAAAGAATTCTATGTCAATTCCATGTAATTCTATCCTTCAGATGGAAACCTGTAGATAATGCAGCTGAAATAAGTCAGAGCTCCGCCTCTTCCAAAGGAACCTTTGGGAATAAGGGCAAAATCAGAGACTTGAATGTCAAAGTATTTAAAGACTGTATCCTGGCTATATATGGTAAAACAACCCAGGCAATACTCTGAATTCTAGGCCACTCCTGAGGCTTAGCCCACTCTTACCCTTTGAAGTAGTGTTCCCTCGACATGAGCTCTGGTTCCTAGAAAATCCTGCTCATACGGGGCCAAGAAATGCTCTGAGAATGTTCCTGGGGCCCTTCTAAGGAAGCACCCAGGAAGCAGGGACAGCAAATGTCCCAGCAAAGCACAAGGACAGCAAAAGGTGCATATATAGCTACACTTTGTTTTTTTTGTTGGTAACTGTTGAAAACATGTGCTAGGTACTGTGAATGTTTGAATATCAGGTTTATTAGAGAATATTGGCATATACTGAGAGAATGGCAAGCCCGAGGCATTTCTTGGATTGTGACTCGTTCTGTTTTCCATTTCATCAGCTCCAGGTTTATATTGGTGCCTTAACCAAAGATTTTAGATTTGTTTAACTCTTTTAATTATAAGCTTTCTAGTTTACTTCAAATGTTCTAGTAAAAGAGAAGTAAAAGACTAGAGAACACAACTCTTGAGGACCTTCTGAGATAAATACAAAAGTATCACCGTGGTTGTGTGAACACTGAGACCTGGTAGACCAGGGTTATTTTTCTCTATGTATAATTTCTGGCAAGACAACTGGGCTTTTTGTGCTATATTCTCTTTGTCTAACTCATTACCATTTTTTTTTTGTGTGGGAATGAAATGCAGTTTTGTCAAGCTCATGTTTATTAATCCTGTGAAGCATATCAGGGAACTCATTTACCTTTATAAGTGCCCAGCGTACCATTGAAAATCTGGTTAGCATGTGCTGCACAATATTGTATACATCACTTCCAGCTGTATCATGAAAATTCAAAACTTTTAGAGAGACTCTTCTCTCAATTTTATAGTCCACATCCTGGTGACATTTTATGAGTACCCAAATCCTCAGGAACAGTAAATTAAATCTTTTTAGCCATTTAGATTGCTTCATTGGTATACCCTTTGCTTCTTGAACTGATGTGTAATAAGGAAAAGCATAGTTCAGCACATTTGGTAGGAAAAGCTATTAGAAGTGTGAAAGCTGTTTTAAACAGACTCTGCTTGTTGCATGTGATGAAATGGATGCAGCCTGCATTTACACAGTGAGTTTGAAAATACAGTACAAACTCAGCTTCAGGATCACCAAAAGTCTCATGAAAAAGCAGTATATCAGGATGTTTCTTCTCTTGCTCCAGTAGAGGTATATTTTGCCCAGTCTTTGATTTGCAGTTGATCAGGTCAATGGTATGGGTAGGGTCAAAAAAAATCATCACACTTTTCCTAGATTGCTGCCTGCCCATCCCATTGATAGGAAGCAGGCGACTGCTTTCAGTGCTGAGTTGTTTCGTATGATAATTGCTACTGCTGAAAGGAAAGCTGGTGTGTAAAGGGACATGGAAGGGGACATTACTACCCACAACGAGTGCACAGGATTAAGCACAAACCTGCCAAGAACTGTTAAAAGTAGAAATAGCAGGGAAACCCATAGAGGCAGGAATTCTGCAGAGTGACTGGGATGTATTTAATTGAAAATGCTTGGTCTGCATCAGAAGACCTCTTGTGATAGGCTGACAAGGGCCAGGAATTCTGCAGAGTGACTGGGATGTAAATACATAAATGCTTGGTCTGCATCAGAAGACCTCTTGTGATAGGCTGACAAGGAGGGATCTTAAAAAAAAATACAGCTGCAGAACAGGGGCTGCGCAGTCTGACTGTCCCTCTAAGAGGTGTCAGAAGGAAAAGAAGTTCACTGTTGTTGGTATTACAGAGGATTATTCTGATATTTTTAAAAATCCCATTTTGAGACAGGCCAGTGAGAAAATATCTTTTCTTTCCATTTTGTTCCATTCAGAGACATTATTTCCAGATCACTGTGACATGAAAGAGAATGTGTTTACACAGTAGTACAGAGTGCCTCTGACAGAACATAGCTGAGGGCAATGTAATATGGAGAAAGATGCCTCATAAATTCCATCCCATTTCATGACCCATCCAGAAAAGGTGGTTTTGTTCAGACACTGATCAAAAACCAGCTGTCATCATGTAGGCAAGAGTGATTAACAATAAACAATGAGAGCATTTACCCAGAGCTCACCAAGGAGTGGGCGGTGGGCAAAAAACTAAAGAAAATTCAGGAACAGAGCTGAAGCTTGACATGATGAACAAAAGCATGTTTTTGTAATAAGTATGCCCTTAATAGCCAAAATAATTTGCTGATTAGTAAGTGCTCTGTACAGGCCAGTTTGGCAGTGGTTAACAGTGCCCAAACATTCCTGGTTTGCAGAGAAGTGCCACATGCCTTCTCTGTGTGCAATGTTTGAAGGTATTGCAAAGTTATTGTCCCTGTAACATCTGCAAACTATGACTAACAAATGAAGAATCAGAAGAGTACAGTGCTGGCTATGCCATTCTTTCCACTGACAAGCTCACTCTCTCTTATCAGCCCTGGCAGCATCTGTGCTATGGGCATCCAAGTCCTGATGGCTGCAAGAAAGCTGACAATATGGCAAAAGGAGGTAAGCAGCACAGCTCAAATTGGAGTGGTAGAGAATGAGTGAGAATGAAAGAAAGGAAAGAAAAAAAGCCTCATATCAAAACAGTGTTGTTTTTCCCCTTTGAATATTATGAAAATCTCCTCTAAAAACCTCTACAGCAGGAATTTATAGAACACAATCTCGATGGAGAGGAGTTTTGCCACTTGTGCACTCTGTCTCCAGTGGCTTTTATACACAATGTCCAAAAGAAGTTGAGCTCTGCCCAAGTTTTATGTTTCCCAGGTACAGAAGTTACAGGAACTATGAATCTTATCTGTGTTTTTTATCTCAGCATGCTTGGAAGAGAGAAGGGGTCTTGGCCTTTGGAGTCTGTACAGAGCTAAGCCAAATACTTCATGTCAACTCAAGTTCAGGGAAAGAAAAGAGAGACATTCAGCACAAAGAAATTGTTTGCATTCTGGCGCTGACCTTTTGCAGGTGGAAATCAGGGTGGCTCATTCTTTTGAAAGCCTGCGGAATGGAGGGGTTAAAAGGCTGATAGCACGTATCCCTATTCTCTGCTAAGACAGACTTATTTAGTCTGATTTCTCTGTGAGGAGGATTTTAAAGATACTGAAGTAGAGATCCATATGGTAAAGGCTTTTTGTGAAAGAAGTTGTTTGTGGCTTATTAGTTGTGTAATGCAGCAATTGAAGTTAACTACTGAAACAATATTTGTTCCTCTGTTAATGGTCAAAGAGTTTGGTAGTGAAAAAAAGCTGTTAAAGTCATTGCTTAAAGTTCCTTATATTCACACCGACTTTCAAAGCAGGGTGTCAGTTCTGCCAGCACATCAATTACAGCCATTGAATACCTGTTCCAGTATAGCACCTCTTTACAATTTGAATGGTGGAGAACCAGGGAGATGTATGGTAACTAAAGCAGAAACTCGAGCCCAGGTGGGTGCTGGGCACAGGGCAGCAGTGAAGTTTGGCATTACAAGAGAAACTTCTATCACTGAATTCTGGTTTTGGACAGTAGGAGAAAGGGAAAAAGCATTAAGCACTTTTCCCATCAAAATGTGCCTAATTGTGCCCATCTAGGTTAATAGTCTAGTAGATGCACTTTGGAATTAGGTTAATAGTCTAGTAGAGACTATTCATCTAGGTCACCTAGGTTAATAGTCTAGTAGATGGACTTTGGAATTAGTGATCTACCAAAGTCCAGTTCCCTTGCTAATAACTATTCTCACTGCTAAGGGATACTGGTGGTTCTTAAAGAGCTCTGGATGTAGAGCTCAGGTTAGATAACAATTATGCTAACATCTGTCTGGGTGGTTGGTTGAGAATTTCAATTCCATTCACAGATCAGAATTCAAGATTGAGAACTCAGTGCATTCATTGAGGAAAGGCAATCTCTCTGTCTATGGACCCCATCCACCAGCTCAACTTTGCAACCAGAATAGAAGCCCTTTTATGACTCTAGCAGAGCACTGCATACTTTTGTGACAGGCAGGTAATTGCTTTGGGTATGCCAATAGATAAAAATTTAACAATTTTTGACCAGATAAGAGAGATGTAAATATTGGTGGATAGGAGCTGGCCAAGTGCTGACCTGCAACATGGTTATTAACTAGGATTAACTTAAAGGACTTAACAGAAATGTTCAGCCATTGCCAGGAAATCAGTGGCAGATTCGGGGTGGCTGTTATGGTTTCTGGTTCCTCTGCACTCATTTGCACCCTTATTTTTAGTGGTGGGGTTAAAGTGTCATTTTGTGGAATGTAAAAATGTTTGTAATTTTTTTTTCATGTGGTTGTATGACACCATTCACACCTAAAATTTGTTTTATGTGGGTTTGATAGATTGCTGTACTCACAGGCTTCTTGGATATTGGTTTCTTGTTAACTCCAGTTTCTTTATTTCTCTAAACCATTTTGGGTGAAAAATCAGCATCTTATATACTTTTGATAAAACTAGGTATTTTTAAAATTTTCAGCGAAGTGGTAACAACAAGATTATTTGTCTTGTGTGCCAGTAAAAACCACAATATCCTGCTTCTTCCCCTGTGGTGGCTGGCTAGTGTATTTCCCTGTGATTTTCAGGCTTTAATTTCCAGCCTGAGGCTGAAAAAGCTGAGAACACAGAACCCACAGCTTATTTATGGAGTGGTTCTGCTAACCACAGTGGCATTGTACGAAGGTAGGCAGCACTTCATACTGTTCTAGTCTCAGAACTATTAATATAAACTGACTGCAAGGATATCTACTTTGCAAATTGTGAATATTTTAGCTGGATATATACCAGCACAGCTAAGCCAGATAATAGTATTTTTGGGTGAGAATAAATGAATAGGAAAAGATAGATACCAAAAGTATTCTAATAATATACTGCATTATTTTAACTCACAGAGGCAGCTTTCTGTACTTTTTTGTTTAAAAATTTAGCAGAAGGATTTGCTTAGACTGGGAATTTTTCTTCCTGCTAAAAAAAAGGGGAGACGAGCTCTGCTCAGCTCCTGATTTGAAACATCTTCAGAAACAATGATAATTTTAAAAATTAACTAAACCAAATGTGTGTTCAAAATTCTGCCTTTCACAGTATCAGCAGGGTGTTATACCTGGGTGCCAAGATTTCCTCTTGGCCAGTTTCTTAGTATCTTGTTTTACAGTCTTTTGTCACCATGCAAGGAAAAAGAGAAAGCTTATTGCTCCTAATTCCTTGTTAGAAGGAAGAAGACATAATTTTCTTTACAAGGGCTTTCCCTCTGTTTCATTGCAGAGCATCAATCTAGAACATTGTTGTCTCCCAGCAAAAATGTATACTATATGTGTTTCATTTTGTTTTCCAGTTTTATAAAGTGGAGATACATGAAGTGTGTTTTAGGATGAACAGCTTTTAAAAAGTGACCTATCTTTTTTTATTATCATTTTTATTTTTCTTTTTTAAAGTAGCCAAGCCAGCAAATCATAACTGGAAATGGAAATGGATTTCTATAGGTATGAAGCATGCCAAATACTAATGCCCAGTCTGGTTTTGTATTTCTGTTTACTTTATCACTGGCATGCCACTGGTTTTTGAAGTTACCTTGTGTCCTGCAGGATAAGATAGTAACATACTTCCCTTTGGCTTTTAAGCTGTAATTAAGTTTGGCTTAGTTTACCATTTTAATGAGGAGAACTCCCTACACAATTCTCTGTGTCATGAATAAACACTGATTCCTGTTTATTCATACTGAGAGATCTGTTAGTATTTTATTATACTAACATCTGTACCTTGAAACAAAACACACCCATTTTAAAAAAAACTGTGAATGAATAGATTTGTAGTTGGGTTTATGGAATATTAAGCCAATGAAAACCTCAAGGGTAAACAATCAGTGAAAGCCACCTGATCTTATTTAATTAACACTCTGAAAATGTGAACCTGTCAGGAGAAGTATTCCTGCATGTTTTGACACATTTCTTTGTTCTTCTACCCATCAAGATACAATCCCTACACAATAGGAGCCCGGCTGTTGTTTAATGTCTGGGTAACTGAGAATAGAATAAAAAGGCTATTACTGCCTTTATATTCTGTTTATATGTTTTATATCTTGGATCTCCCAGGAATGTGCTGCAACCCCTATCTAGCCAGCTTAGGTAGGCTGCCTTCCCGTGGGAGCAGCATTGTGGTGGGAGGGGCCGGGCAGCCACAGCATCCTCCTGAGTGGGGACTGGGTGTGTGGATCCTGCAGCTTAGAATCTCTTCTTGCTCCCATGGATGAAACACAACCCTTGTGAGCTGGACACAACAGCACTCTATGTGGGAGGCAGTGCTGATGCAGACAGTGAAGATGTTTCCATCCCATGTCGGGGCCAACAACAGGAATGGTTTAAATTACAGTTCTTGCATTGAAATGAAGCCAGGGACTATTCCTTAATTTAATGTAATATGCTTGTGTTAAAATTCAGAAGAAAAACTGCATTGCTTCCTGAAATGTCCTGTGATGGAACTATATTTTATTTAGAGACACCTGAATAATAGGAAAGCATTTTCAAGTGGTGGTATATGTGATATTCCCTAAGAATGCATGTAGTCACATCTGAGAATACTTTTATTGAGATGACAACATTAACGTAAAATATTGAACTGGTGAATGCTAGAGTGTGAACAGTGGCTTAAAATTGTCTTCTAGTGAGAAAATGAAAGATAAATTCCATTTACAGGAGAAAGGAGAAGGCTTTATCCAATGTCTTTATTGTAGAGTGTGTGTCCATTTCCATGAAATGACATTTGGAGCATCTGGAGAACTATGATGTGGATACCTCTCCAGAGCCAACATTCCCTATAAGCACATGTTTAATTTAACATTTTGCCTAGAACTTGTTCACTGATTGAACACTGGTAACATTATAGCATCTGCAATGCTAATTTGTATCTATGGAACATTTTTAATTGTTCTATAGGAAACAGCCTTGTGGATGTACAATGTGAGATACCTATGTAACTTTTCTAGGGTCCTGTAAAAATAGAAAATTCATATTTTTCGTGAAATTTGGGTGTCTCTTGAGCAGACATTGCCTCACTTCACAGTAAATCAGCTCCAGTACCTTTGGCACACAAGAATTTACCAAGAGCATCTCTCAGAAAGGTCAGCAAATTGCTCAGTCAAAACCTCTTTCCAAGTTTTAGATTGCACAAGCTTCAATCTTGAGAAATATTCCCTTGAGTGAGTCCCCTGTTTCTAATAATATTGTGTAGATTTAACAGTGCAGTTTCAGTATGTTTCTTCTTGAAACAGGTTGCTAAGACACACTATCCTGTTTTGTGTTCACCATTTGGACAATGCTTCACTATACACAAGGAAAATTACTTTGAGGAACAGGGGCTGCTGATTGATCCATCACCAATGAGCTGCTTGCCATGAGCACCTATAGCAGGAATGCCTCCACCAAGGTGGGTGGCAACATGACTTTATTTAGGTTTTGTTCAATGATTGAGAGAAATATTACATTTTTATCAATGTCTTGCATCGCAGTGAAGAAATCCTGGGTCCCACTTCAGTCAGTAGAAAACACATCTGGCAGTTCAGTGCTGACACTGTAATCATTATTTCCCAATGGCCTGTTGCAGTACTTTCCAACCTCTCATTGTTCATGACTTAATCACTTCCCATCTTAACTATTTCTGCTTCCACTTTTGTGCTCTTAAGCCTCAGAGCTTCTGAGTGTCCAAAGTTCAGGGGCTAAATAATGAATTCACTCAAGGAAATGGTTCCACCCTTCTCATTCACTGTATGCTGGTGCTCTACACAACTTTAAGGACAATTCAGACTTTGCCCTTTGTCTTTCAAACCTTTCCTCTGTAAGCTGAAACACTCTGATGTCTGTGAGTACTCTGATGGTGACTTTTAATGCGTGATGATCAAAGGGGTTCTATGCTATCTCATTTCACATGTTTAATTGTAAATAAAAAGTTCCCATGAACTACAAGCATTGCATTAGGCGTCATTGTGAGAAGGAGTTCCCAAGGGGTCTGTGAACATTGTCTTCTACACATGGTTTTTAGTATGGCAATGAACTCCAGATATCATCTGGAAATCCCTAAAGAATTTAGCTTTCAGTGGTATTGTGAAACTCTGAGATTCTCTTGGTGGCAACAGCTACATATTTAAATATACACAGCCATTTCAAACAAAAAGATTGGGTAAAATTGTGGCCATCTCCAATTCAATAATATTTATCTTTTCCAAATTTGCCTATTGTAAAAGTGGAAACGCTATAATCTAAACATTTAACCTAAGTTAGTACTTCTACAGTTAGCAGAAAGAGAGGCTCTTCAGAAGGAGATTTGGCTAGTTATTTTAGATATGTGTTTTACAGTCATAATATCCTTAGCAGCTAATTTATCTCTTCTTACTGTAGACAGGGTAAGGGATGGACTCAGAACACAACACAGCTGTTTGTATAGCTGTTTTCACTTTTGCCTTGTCTTTCATGGTTTTGTCTGCACAGCTCAGTTCTGCAGTGCGCATGGTGTGATCCTGCCCAGAGACACCCTGATTTCAATGGAAGAGCAGGTAGGGAGTTGGATCACAATCCAGGCTGCATCAACCAAATTATCTATTTTGCTTAAAGCAAGTATAAAGGAATTTTAATACTATTTTATTAGAATATGCAGGAACATCCTGATTCATGGGAAATAACAGGAAATTTTAAGGTTCTCTGTTTACACTTCTAACCACATTTTGTATGATTTTCCGCCAAATGGTAAACCTCATAAATGTAAAGCCCTGCTCAAGATAATAACCTTCTTAAATGCTTTAGTGTGAAAAGCATTAGCAAGTAAAGAGTACACAGAAATTGGTACAGGTTATTTTAGTTAAGCTGTAGTTGCTCTGCAGAACTTTTCCAATTTTACAAATATTTTTGAAATTTAGAGTATATCAGAAAAAAGATGTCACCCATCAGAATTAGAACACCTATCGGCGTGTGTTGCATTTCCATTGGCTTTCACTTTTCAACCTGTGTTTCTTGGTGGTTGTTTCTCCCTTCCCTTAACATTTGTTTCTTGTTTAGGCCATGATTTAGTGAACAAATTATTGCAAACTAGGTGTCAATTTACACTCAAGAGTTGTTTTTTGGTGGATACCTGTGTGCAAATACCAACCACAAGTAAATGAGCTGTGTTTTATCAAATTTCTAGCAATACCTAATAAATTAATTAGTTAAAGAAAATTTTAGAAATTAGTGAAAATGGAAAATACAAACTTTTCTGTGAGAGATTCAGGAGCTATTCGATTATTAGGCTTTACAGAAGTGTTAAGAAGGGGCAGATTGTAGCAGAATGTAGAGGTTCCACTTGTTTCTATAATCTTGTGTTCATAAAATTAGTCATCATTTGCTTCCCCTAGTTTTGCCTTACACAATAGATATAGAGGAATCCACTGGGATAACCATGGAGTTCCAAACCATTGAACTATATTTATTTAGATTACAAAAACAAAAGCAGCAAACCTGACTGATGAACATCACAGACTGAAGGAACAATGCCTTTAGAAACATGCAAATAGATTTCCTTTAATTCTGGAAGGAGGTCTTTGAAATAAACAGGGTGGTAAATTATTTAGACTCTATTTTTTTTTTGAGATTGAGCTTACTAATGTTCCAGATGTGAAAGAACAGGAAGTTCTATCATTTCCTCAGAATATGTTATGTGTGGACTATTATAAAACTACAGATTGATAAAATAATAAGAAAAAAAAGATTAATTTTCTCATAAAAATGTGTTATGGTATTAGTATTATTCATGAGACCATATTTTTTCTACTTTTTCTCTGAATAACATAATTGTTTTCTCATTTTAAGAATCAATCCAGAAGTAGAACCCAATTTTTACTGCAAGTGGGATGAGAAAACATTAGGAAGGTATTTTCTGAACTTAATTACACTGATTACAACAACAGTAATAATAATAAACAGTATTATTTAAATCTGTGTTGAGTATTAATGATGATTATTAGTACATATATGGAAATATATTTTCCACAATACTTACCATAAAATCTTGTGTGGCATCACTGATTAGACAGATATGTGACTAGGAAATATGTGCTTGAAAGCAGACAAGAATAAAATTCAAATTTATATAGGTAACTGTATATTTTTTTCCAGTCTGATAGCAGCTAAAGCAGAGCAGCTGTTCAATCAGCAATCTCCCCCTTAATTCATTTTAATTATGAATTTGTGAAGTTTTTCTTGTCCGATACACTGAACTATTCAGCATTGTGCACTTTTCTTAAATACAGACATTGCTACAGTAAACTCTTTTCCTATCAATATAGATATCTATGTTTATGTAAACTTTATGTATTTTCCTCAAGAAAAGTAGTTAACATGAGGAATTCTGAATGTCATGTTTTGATCACCCTTTTTAGGGTGCCATTCTGCACTCTGATTCTGGATCTGTCAGTAGGAAGACAGCCGTGGTTCCTCAAGGGAAAAAAAGCCTGCTAAGCTTGGAAAAGTTAGTAGAGAAAGCAGGCCAGGAGTGTGGTTAGATAAAAGGTAGGAGAATAGAGACAGTGGTGAAGGTAATCTGGCCCCTAAGGAGTTACAGCTGTGCTAATTATCAAGCATTAAGAACAAGCCTGCTCTTAATAGGCCACAGCTGTATTCAATTAAGAGTGGTATTATAAAAGAACAGGTTGGCTGGTTGAGGTGGGAGATGGAGTTTGTTGGCTGTGTTGAGAAGAAGGAGTCAGTGCTGTGTGGGAGATGGGGTTTGTTGGTTGTGTTGAGAAGAAGGAGGAGTCAGTGCTGTGAGGAGCTGCCCATGAGAAACCACTGAAAAGGTATGAAACCTTTGCAATAAGATAGCAACACAGGAGAATCTGCAGGGACAGCACTGTCTCCAAATATCCATGAGATACTAGGTATTTATAGAATGAAACAACACAATATGAAAAATAGTTGAAAACAGTGACATTTGGTAAGTTTTGCTCTGCAGTTTTTCAGAATCTGGTAATTTTACTACTTTTTAAAGTGTTAAAAAATCCTTCAGGGAAAGTAAAACTTGAATTATGAATGAATTTGTGTATCCTGAAGAGTAGAAGAGGCAAGCCAAGACCTTCCAAGGACACCTTTCATTGGATTCTATTTTCAAAAATACTACATCCTAGTATCAGTCCCTGTTTGGTATTAAAATACATTCACTAGGTCAAATAAATGCTGACCTAGTGAATAAACACATTTCTGGGAATGGTTTCTAGGTAAAGACATGAGAGTGTCTCAAACACAGGAATCAAACTAAATCACCAGTAAATCTTTAAGAGCAGAGATTCCCCTGGGTCTAGTGAAATTTAAACCTGATCATTATTCAAGATGATTTGTGTAATTGAATCTACTGCACAATACTTAGATTTTGTTTCATGCAGTGTCATTATTAATGATTAGACATGCTACAATTGAAGTTATGTGAATTTTGAGTAGTACTGAAGTCATAAGAACTCAAAATCTAGTTCAGGTACAAGTTACACAAAGAAAGATGGGCTGTAGTCCAGCTGTAGTGCTGAGCCTGCAAGAATGTCATCCTGTAAGCATGACAGCAGCTATGTGACACCACAAATAAAGCAACTAGGTGGAAAAACATCAAGAATAGCCTTTCTAACTCCCATTTGGAGCTATACTCAGCCCTAAATTGCACAGTACCTGAAAAAGAATCTGAAGTCTGTAGTGCTGTTAATCTGTGGGCTGTTTTAGTACAGAAACAAAATTTTATTTTTCTTCACCAGCAGACACCTCAGCCCAGGGCACTTCTATAATGTAGGGTAACAAAATGCTTATGCAAACAACGTGGAAAGGGATGTAATAACTCCGTGTTACATTTGATGGTATCAGAATATTGACTATGAGGATAAATATCACTTAATAATTTAGGATTCTCTCAAGCTCTATACTTGCCTGCAGAAAAAAAATTGCTTAAAACACTGCAATAAGACAACATTCATATTTGTCTTGAGTTCATTTCAAAGGGACCTGTGCATTGTAAATTTTCATAAATCCATCAATTTACTGAGATGTGTTTTGAAAAAGCTGCTTCAGACAAGTGCCTAAAAGACTATCAATAAAGGGCCATCAGTGAAGAGCATATCATAAATTTCTTTGCTTCTAAGAGCTTACCAATAGTCTACTAAAAGTTGTGCTGTGGTAAGGGACGTGTCAAGTGTTAAAAAGTGCTTTCTTGGCCTGACAGAGAGCAACACAAAAGATGAAGACATGTTTGGACGTCTACTTCTGTTTCAAGTGGCACCTGCAGTCGCACTGATCACTCCAAAGACTTCACAAACCTGAAATTGTTCCCAGCATTGCATATCAGCAGCATGGCTGCATCCACACTTCAACATGCATCCAGTTACTTTGTGTTGTTTCATAAAATATAAAAGAGACTGGGCCATGGTGACATAAACCAGACGTGATTTAGGGAAATCAACAAGATTGCTCTGAAGTTAGTACAACTTCTGGAACAAGCTGCTTCCCCAATGGTCCGCTTTTAAGAACAGTCTAAAAACAGGAAACTGTATTCTGCAATCCTGAAAACACCTTGGACTGTAGCAAGGAAATAAATAGCTCTTTTCCACTCCAAGTTGCTGGCTGTGCTTGTGCATTGTTTCTTTGGCTGGGTAACAGCTGTGAAGAGAGGAATACCTTCCAAATGCAAATATGAAAATGCCCTTAAGATGTAGACACTTTTATTGCTCTTTGGGAACAGTGCATTCTAGTTTAGACATTAAAAATTCAACATAAAGTACAGAGTTTACACCTATTAACTAGGTTTCTAGTGGTGGTTGGCCTAAACAGGACTGTACATGGCAAGGGTATAAGAAAGAAAAGATGTGATGGAAATTAAATGACCTCTAAATATGTGGTCTTGACAGAGTTACGTTTAAATATTCTCATTCTTTTTCCAGTCCTTCTCTAAGTGAATTCAAAAACTCATGACTTCACAGACACACAGGAAAAATCCTTTGCTTTTAGCACATTATCTTGGAAAAGTCTCCATGTCTAAGACATTAAGGCATGTTTTATTGCCATGTAGAAGAGGATAAAACACCATGAGTCAGTCTTCTCTACATTCAATTTTCTTCTTGTTATGAAATGCAATGTTCTGCAAACACTGAGCCATTAAAAATGAGAAAGATCCCTAGTACAGTATTTGTTAAACAGTCAAACAAGAAGAAATTATTTAATTTTTAATGGAATTCTAAATTTATTATCTGGTAGATATCCAGATATCTTTAAAGAACATTTGAGAAATTACTCATTTAACTATTTTATTCTGATTAGGAATGGACTGAAATTGTCTGAAGAATAATTTCCAAGTGGAATTACAACAGATGCCAGGGCCTCAGTTTGTGGTTAAATGGATCAGTTCAGGGCTTTTATCTAAAGGGCTTGATTTGCTAGAAGTGGTTTGAGCACTCAGGTCTGCAAGGGAAGAGGGAAAGGCAGTGGCCATGTTGTTCTGAAGACCTGGGGGAAAGCACTTCCCTGGGAAGTGGAAGATCTGATTCAGTTTCCTCCATATCCTGAGGAAGGGACAGCCCTCTCCCAGTCTTTTCCCTAGACAGGTATGGGTCACACTCCATCCTTCCTATTGCAGAAAGACTCCTGATAGTCCAGATGAAGCAAGCATGAACCCAAAGAACAGGCAGGCAAGAGAACCCCCATGTGACTTGTAACGTGTGAGCTGTAGGGAAACTTGGCTTCCCTCTTAGGAGTGAACATGTAAACAGCTTGGGAAACCTCTGATTAGCTGTGAATGTTAAAACAGCTTGGGAAGTGGGAATTGTAGTCTAAGTTACCTCTAAATGAGTAATATGTTTTCTGGGCAATGCCACCACCTGTGTTTTGGGTTGATATGAATGATTCAGTGTGACATCTGCAGTGTGCACTCTTCTGAATACATCATTGTTATCAATGGGATGAATATGTATGTCCATTTTGGCCCATTTAGCAAATTAGCAAAAGCTTTGAATAATGGCCATGATACAAAAACATAAGATGACTAATCAGTTGAAATTTTTTTTGGCAAGGATGTCAAAAAGCATTAAACATTTTTTAGATATAAGAAATGTAATAAGCCTCTGGACTGCCAGTAAAGGGCAGTGCTAAGGCAAGTGAAAAATAAAATACTTTAATGCTTATTGCAGAACAGAGGGTGCTGAAAGGTTCATACTTCTCCTAAGTTAATGAGATGAAGGAAACCCGTGCTGAAGAAGAGAGAAATAAAGTATCAAAAGGATGTCATTTTTGGAGACAATTTATTTACTGGGATCCATATTATTTTCTTCATCCTTGTCCGTCTTCCCTTCTGCTCCATCTTCCTCATTGGAGTGGAGCAGGAGGTGGTTTGATATTGTGATTAGTCCAGAATATGGAGCAACTTCAATCTTAAATGCCTCTATGTGTTTATGCATGTGTGCCTGTGAGCATATTAATGCACTTGTACAATATTCCATCTGATGCTGACAAAATACCTCTAAAGGAAGGAGTGATGGTATTTCCTCCTTTTGTTCTTGAGGAGGTTAAGACACATTTTTCTGCACATAAATGCTCTCCTGTTCCTGATGCAATCACTTTCAAAATGTGCTGTCCCACCCAAATGAGAATTGCATCCTACTTTTCTCCTCTGGGGACTGTGAGCTTTAACTTTTAGGGCTTGTCTCTACAAGCAGTCTTTACTTCCCTCTGCCCCCATGCAGACAAAGAGATCAGACCATCTGGTCCTGCATCCACTGCACCTCCCACAGTCAACTGTTTATCTTGAAAAACCAGGGTACCTCTTACAATTGGATGGAACCTCAAGTTGTGTAGAGGGAAGAGTCTGTAAATTTAAAATTGTGCATAATAAATAACAAAAACTTAACTCTGAAATTTGGTGTTGTTTTGTAATGTCAGTCTGAAATATCTTTGAGCTTATGTCTCCAGGGACCACAGTGGTAGGTGCTGAGCCTGGGGCTCTTTCTGAGTCAGAAAGGCACAGGGCCAGGAAAAATGGCAGTTCCCAGCCCTTATTAATGAGTGCATGGGGAGATCTTTCTGTTTACAGGATCAAAGACCAGCTGACACTTGCTCTGGCACTGAGAACATTATAAATAAGGATCCTGCTTTTGTGAGTTCCTGAGCACCTTTAAATCTCTTTGACCTTGATGAAGAGGAAGAAGAAACTGTAAATATAACTCTCTGAAGATTCTCTGTGAAGTCCTTGCACTCATGTGGGACAGCAGTGACAAATGCAGGAATCTGAGTGTCCCCAAGATACCACGACCTCAGGACTCTTACAATAAGACACTTTCTTCCTGAAACCAGCATTTTTTTTTTTTTTAAATACGAAGTTGTCTCTTTTAAATGACCATTGGAAGAAATGACCTTGTGATATGGGTGAAATTGTATTGAATACCTTAGATGATGAATGATGATATATTGTATCCTATTGCATAGTTCCTGAAGAGGCATAGTTTGTCTACAGGAAAGGTATTAGCTTGGATATTTGTTACGGTTTCCTTTTCATATTATAAAAGGAAAAAAATATGCAGATTGGATGTCCATGGTTTGCATAAAAAGATGTGTTTCGTTTTCTGTTATTCATTCATTAAATGTTATAGATATTATTTACAAAAAAAAATCCTTGTCCATGGCTGAACTTTATGCAGTTTTCTACTTTCCCGATCTGTGGCAGAAAATTAAACAAAAGCCTTATCTGGGTTTTTACCAGTAGGGTAGCATACATCCTTTGGTAGCTTGATGTATTTTTGTCTTTAGTTTATTTAGTCTTCTAATTTTTTTTCCAATTGACTGCCATTGATTATTAACATTTTAATTAGTAATAACCTCGTAATTTTTTTTTTATTTGGAATGCCCTGAAAACAGTAGTCAGAACAGAGAAGTAAATCATGCCTGAGCCTTCAGTTCCCTCTTCTTTTGACATCTGCCTTCTGCAAATGAATGTTTTGCATATAAATACCTTTAAACTGCATCTGTAAGATTTTTGTAAGCTATTGAAGATTGAACGATTAAGCATTTCATGAAAATGTTGTTCAACTTAGATTTTAAAAGAAAGAATGTTTTTTTAAAAAATGAAGTGGGATTTTTGAAATCGTCAACCCTCTTTTTACCAGCAGCAGCTCAGTGGCATTTTTACTCACCTGTCCTGTGATTCTTTTGCCTTTTTTTCCCTCTCTATGTTTACTCCCTGTCTCTTTCCCCTGCCTTTGGAGTGTCTCTATAGCTTCTGTTCTGCTCCTGAAGCCCCTGCATGTGAAGCACTTTTTCTTCGTGGGAAAAAATTCTCTTCACCAGGGCAGCTTACCTGGTAGGTGGAGAGTAGTAGCACCCTAATTCCAAAGAAGGGAAATGCAAGCACAGAGGTGGCATTTGGGAGCCGTACAGGAAGTCTAAAGCACTGTGTGGAACCAGACTGACCTCTATAAACACCAGAGAGATTTTGTGTCCCTTCATCTCTCCTCCCACCTTCTGAGAAAATGATCCAAGAAAAAGCAACCGTTATATTGGCAAAGCCTCTGGCAAATTTTGGTTACAGCAGGGTATTTGGAAAACTCTGTAGAGCCTGTAAGTAAATTTGCAGATTAAAAATAACATTCTTTCAGGTTCAGCTCCTAAACAGATCAAATTATCTTAATATCTGCCATGTAAATGTTTATACTGACAAAAATCTGTAAAGTAAAGTTTGAATTGCAAATTCACCTGTATTAAATGTTGACCTCCTGGAAAGACACTTAAATACACTTTCATAAGCGAACCTTGTTTATAGTGCTGGACTGTATAACTTGGAGGATATTCAAATGAAATTGTTTTGGAAGACCTTTCTGCTTCCCCAGTTTTCTGAGCAAAACTTGCAGCAAAACTATGCAGTCAAATACAAATGCATGTTTCAGTGGGAACAGTTTAGAATAGCTTCGTTCTGATGCAAATCTGTACCAGCTTTTCGCTGGTGTAACTGCTGGCTGCAGAGGAGCAACCACGGAAGAGAACACACGGCCAGTCCCTGGGGATTTGAAATGGGGAGAAAAAAGTGATCGGGGTGTATATAATGGTGCATACGTTTAATAAGGCATTTATATAATAATCTGTGTGTTTGTGCAGTATATATGATTTATGTAGAGAGATCCTATATCCATACAGTTGAAGCGCTGTGCATTTATCTTGTGTGGAAGCTCGCTTCTGGCGCTCGGCTCCAGCTGAGACTGGCGGCAGCTGGAAGCGGCGGGCTCGGGATCCTTTTCCCTCCTCCCGGCCGCCCGGCTCCCTGCTCGGGATGCTTTTCCCTTCTCCCGGCGGGCTCGGGATGCTTTTCCCTTCTCCCGGCAGCCCGGCTCCCTGCTCGGGATGCTTTTCCCTTCTCCCGGCGGGCTCGGGATCCTTTTCCCTTCTCCCGGCAGCCCGGCTCCCTGCTCGGGATCCTTTTCCCTTCTCCCGGCCGCCCGGCGGGCTCCCCGCTCGGCCCCGGGCAGGGTCCGGCCGCGGGGCCCCGGCGCTCCTGGCAGAATCCCATCCATCCCCAGGATCTGCTCCCTCTGGCTCCTGCTTGCCCTCCTCGGGGGCAGCTGGCCCTGCCAGGCCCGGACTTGTAAAGAATTAAGCCTTTTTCTGCCCTTGAGCCGAATCCATGCCAGCCGGTCTGAGGGAACTCGCCACAGCTGCTTTTCAAACATCTCTAATATTTTAATCCGTGCATAATAGTTCATGTTACTCCACAATCAATCTTATTCCCCATCCCTTTTTCTCTCTTGGTCTCTGTAGGTTATTTTCCGTTCTCGCAGCACTACCATCTACTCCATGCTGAATTAATGTTCTGTTTACCTTCTAGTCCAGATTGTTAACAGCATGACCCTGGCCCATGAAGTTCAGTGGCTTTTATTAGGTTTAACTCGGCCCTTTAACAGGGCTACTCATTCCTATTAAAGCCTGGCAGATTGACTTCATTTTTTTTCCTAATATCCAAAGAAGAAAAATCAGAAACACCCGTTACCTCTAACACAATTGCATTTCAAGTCAAAACAGGTTGCTTTTATTTCTGGGATTTCCACTAGGTTTTTCTGTCATAACCCCTGGCTCAGGCAAAAATTAATTTTTTTTTTTTTTTTTTTTTTTTTTTTTTTCCTCTCTGGAAAGGGTAAACAGACCGTTTTTCCCCCTCTCCAAATCTTTTATACAGATAATAATTACTTACAAACCTGCAAAATGTGAATGTCAGAGGACTTGGATTGTTCCCACTTACTGGAATGACGCTGCTAATCTCTTCCTGCATCTGATTTATATGTAAATGGAAAGGAGGTGGCTTGTAGGGAGGCCAAATAGGAATCCCTTCTGTTATAGGAAACCAGAGCTGTGAGTCATTCCAAATGAAAACATCAACATCCCTAAAATATTTTTTGGGGAAAAAAAAATCCATGCAAGAGAAAATTAACCTGCTGATTCTAAACCAAATTTTGGAGAGGTTTCTTTCTTTTTT
Source organism: Passer montanus (assembly GCF_014805655.1). NCBI lineage: Eukaryota > Metazoa > Chordata > Aves > Passeriformes > Passeridae > Passer > Passer montanus. The sequence goes on from NW_024371037.1 coordinate 9,345,203, forward strand.
TTTTTTTCCCCTGGATGTTCATTCCCTTTGCTTGAGGTAATAACAGCGCTTTACTGCAGAAAGTGATTTTAAATTGTACCCAGAGCCAAGTCTTTGAAGTTTAACGGCAGAGCAGAGATGAGTGAAGCTTTCATGTGCTGCACACTCAGAGGTTCACTGACATGGCAAACACTGCAGAATGAAGGTGATAAGCAGAACAGGAGAATTACAGAGCTACTGTGAAGTTTGTAGCTTTATTAAGATGCCAATGCTTACACAAAAAACCCAACTGCAAATCTCAGTGCCTTTTTACACTTCTGAGCTCTCTCCACAGGTAATTCTATTTACAGTCTCAAGCTACTCTTCTCCTGGGCTCCTCACCTCTAATTATCATTATATTTTCCTTTTTTTTTTTTCCCCATTCTTTTTGATGTGGCTACTGAGAGGGCCTGGCTGTTCTGGTGTTCCCTTGCAAGGACAGCAGCAACTGTGGTTTTACCATTCTGCCTCCCTCTATTTTGTAGCTGACTGTTCCACATGTCTCCTCCCACAGGTTTATTTTACTTGAGTTTTTGTTTGTTTGTCTCATTGGCCTGGGAGTTTTTCCATACACAAAGGGTTTAGGGGACAGCATTTCATCTGTAGTAAAGTATAGCCATGACACTTTTTTTGTTATTTTAGCAGAGTGTGGCCTGACCATGGCTATGCACAGACTGCAGAGAAGACTAGAACTTCAGCTTAAAACCAAAACTGAAAAATAGCAGGGGAATTCTCATCTACAAGGACATAAGCAGCAGGCTCCATGAAGCTGTGTGGCTCATGGCAGCAATCTGCACCAGCAGCAACTCCTTCTCCACATAAGAGACAGAATATGAAATAAAGCCACCAAGCCTGTGCCTGGGATTTTAGTGCTCATATAGGTATTATGTACCTGTTTCCTAAATTTGTATTAATTTCCCTCTGCCATTTTATTTTTTTTGGTATAGTTGCTTCTTATTATTCATATTTGACATTATATAAAATTGTCAACTTTTGTTTAAAACAATATGCAACCAGGAAAAATCTTATCTTTTTAATGAATAAGAAGTGACTCCTATAAATGTATAAATGTGCAAATGTGTAAATTGCAGTTTTCTGCAGGGGACTTAGCATGTTATGCAGGAGGAGTGCAACACCTTCCAGTCATTTAGCCAATGTCATCTGAAGTTTCATTCATTTGTGTAAGTAATCATCACTTGGAAGCTGCATCAAAACCAGGCAAAATCCCCAAATAAATAATCCTTGGTTTTTTTCCAGGTTAATTATATGTCATTAATCTGATCATTTATTTGGTCTATATTATCTTAACCACCAGATAACCTGAAGCAGAATCCCTCTGGCTGAGGAAAATGAGAGGTCAAATAAAAAACTGTAAATCTGACAAAAGTTTCCTGTGTTACTGCCACTGCCATTTAAATTTGTTCTAGGTACATTTACTGTTTAAACATCCTTCCTAATTTGATTAACAGTGAGATAAAATGTGGAGTTATCTACCTGCCTTTGTGTGCTGTATAGGTTTGTTTTGGCAATGTTTTACAGAAGGTGCATCTTTAAAAACATTAGTGACTGTTCTGCAGTATCTTAATGAACAAAGACTAGATAAATCTAGCAGGTTTCATCTACTTTCCATCTGAATCACAGCTGTAAAAGGAGGCAAACTCAGGACTTTGGCCAAAATTTACTTTAATCTGAAGTGGCCAGCAAGCAAACCCTGAAGGTGAGGAATCCAGCCTCATGGTCACAATTAACATGGCCTTGCAAAACCCAGAGGTGTGGTTTGAAATTCTTGTACCCTTGTTGAAAATCGTCTTTGCACTTCTTCTTCTTGAACAGCAGTATTGTTAGTCTGATCTCAGTTTATTTTTCAGAAGTCCAGTTTAGGTGCAATCCTGTAAAATATTTGGGATTTCTACTACTTTAAATTGTTCAAAGAAGCCATGGAATGAAGTTTAGGTCCTTAGAGTATCTGTTGGCTTATGGTGATGGCAGGAGAGTTGCTTCAGGAACCAAATAAGTTTATGGCAGTTTTGATGTAATACTGTCTTCTTAGTATGTTGCTCATGCCTGCTAATAATTGACTTTTTTTTCCTCTTTTTTTTTTTTTTTTTCCCTTTCCTGTGAGATTAAAGATTGCTTTAGGGTTTCAAGTAACAACAGTTTGCTAGATGCAGTTCTGTTTGTTAATTGTTCTTACTTGGATATTTGGACTATGTTCAGACTGTTCCTAAATCCTTTATTTGGTCATCATTTCTGCTTTGGTTTGGCACTCTCAGTAAGTGATCTGAAATGGCACTTTGTCACTCATTCTGTGGCTGAGCAGTAGCTCTGCCCCAAACAGAAGGAAGGTGTAGCTGGTCACCTGTGGGTCTCCTGCTCCAGATTTGCAGAGGGAGCACTCAGTGTCATCAGCCAGATCACCTGCACAGAAATGTTGTGTGAGAATGAAGAAATCTTTCCTGTCTTCAGATTGTCCTGTCTGTATTCCTGCAGTGGCAGTTATTCTCACAGGACAAAAATTTTTAATTAGCTCTACTGTCTTGTAGAAACTGTCAAATCAATGCAGTCATGAATAAGACAGGACATCTACAAAATGCAGCTTTTTTTCATGCTGTGTGATACATTTTCTAGCTCCCAATCCAACTGAAAGGGCTGGTTGTTTTGTTCCCTTCTCCTTGAAGGCCTGGAACTTTAAAGGTGGAAAGACAATATGCATTAATTACTTTAGAAGACCGAGGAGATGATCCAGGGGCTGGAGCACCTCCCCTATGAAGACAGACCAAAAGAGCTGGGGTTGGTTCGGCCTGGAAAAGGGAAGGCTTTGGGGAGACCTCACATGGCATTCCAGTATCTGAAGGGGGCTTATAAGGAGGGAAAGAGAGTTTTTGTATGGACAGATGGTGACAGGACAAGGAAGACAGTGGTTTTAAACTGAAAAAGGGCAGGTTTAGGTTAGATGTAAGGAAGAATTTCTTTGCTCAGATGGTGGTGAGACAGAAACAGGTTGACCACAGGTTGAAGCTGTGGATACCCGACCCCTGGAAGTGTTCAAGATCAGTTTGGGTGGGACCCTGAGCTATCTGAAGTAGTAAATGGCATCCCTGCCATGGCAGGTGGCTTGGAACCCAGTTATCTTTAGTGTCTTTCCCAACCCAAACCATTCTATAATTTCCATGATTCTTACTTCTGCTTATTCTTTTTAATTTCTGGAAATCCATCCTGCAGCTAGTGTCCCCAGGAAAAAAGTAAAAAAGGATCTAAAAAATCCATTTATTTTGTTGCCAAAAATTGTCAATATTTCCACTAATTTTCAATTTCCACTAACATTTCAAGTCTCATAAAGGAGAATTTCTTTCTCCCCTTCTGTTCTTTAAGTCAAGAGTGTTTGCTGTTTCCCAGCCTTCCAACACAGATCCAAACATTTCTGCTTTTTCCTCTCTATCTGCAGTGAATATGGTACTTTAAGCATCTCTTCATGACATGCTGGTAAAAATTCTGTTGAGCCCGGTAAGATTGATAGAAAATTAGTGTGTAGGTAAAATCTATGTTAGGACAAAAAGAGCTAGGAGCCTCCTCCTGGAGAGAAGTCTTCCTACACTTGCCCTGCCAGCCCAGACACATGAATGAGGTCTTTCCAAGTTCTCTGGCTGGATTCCTCCTGGTGCTCCAGGCTGGGTGACACAGTTTGCAGAGACTCCTCTCTGCTGCTCTCACATTTTTAATTGCAGGCACTTCAGCCTGACCACAACTGCAGCAGAACTATTCTATCAGGAGTAAAGCAATGGTCCAGAAAATGCCACAGGGAAGCAGCTGCAACAACATCAGTGGTGGTGTCCCAGGAGGGAAGGACCAGTTTTTCAGCAGGACGTGAGTCATATGCTTTTTGCTTCAAAGTACTTGTTTGAGAATATTGCCCACAGATTCTGCCGCTGACTTTACTTTCTTCATACTTCACAGTAAAATGTAATAGTAAAATATTCCCTAAATTCTTTGAGATTTTAATTAATGAGTTTGCCTTATGAAAGTAGAACAAATAAGCTGTTACAACTGTTTGTTCCAGTAAGATATTACTTTCCAGATGGGAGGCTCTCTGTTTAGTCCATAGCTTTAAAATCTCTCTTCTAGTAGAGAGATGCTGTGTGTAAATGCTGGCTTTTCTTTCCTTAGCATCAATGACTAGAAAAACCATTTAAAAAGGAGACTTCACAAAATTCCACCACAAAACCAGCAATAGCATCACACTCTTCCAGTCCCCCTGCAGAGCTATGCAGAACACAGCTGCTGCACATGTCCAGCTGCTGCCCTCTGTTCCACAGCAGATTTTTGGGTTTTCTCTTGACCAACATATTGGAAAGGTCCTCTTGGGTATTTTTGTCATCAATGAACATAAATTTTAAAGGAATCAGCAGAAATAGTATCAGAAAAAATATTTGGAGTGGAGAAGGGAGAAACTTCTTGGCTGAAGATTGGCTTTGTCAGAAAGGGGTATATAGTCATGCATTGTAACTGCTGAAGAAATAGATAATATCGTTTCCTTATACAGCAGTGTAAATCAGAAGGTTTTCTGGCAGAGTCAGCATCCCAGATTCAATAGCAGAATGCTAGTGGTTAACATTACTGTGGAGCAGACTAAAGTAAAACACAAAAACTCTATGGAGAATCTTAATATACTGAGTTCTGGTCACATATTACATCTTAATATTTTGACTTATTGCCATTTTTAGCATTGATTGCTGTAAAACTAAAATTTTCCCACAAAAAAGATTAAATTAGCCTATTATATATGGCTGTTTGCTCTCTACCAGCTCACCCAAAATGTCTGCCAAATGAGGAGGAAGAGGAAATATTGCATTTCATTTTAAGCTAAATAAGTGAATTTTAAAACGTTAAGATAATGGATGAGAATTTTCTGAGTGTGGGTCAAGTATATCAGTGTTATTTAGTCCAGTAATGAGTGATGGCAGAATTAACTGCATTTCATAACTTGTGTATCTGTGTCCATGTGTATCCATGAACACAGATCCTCTGTTGCAATTTTGAGAAATACATGGAATTCCTTCCTGCTTTAAAATTAGTGATGTCTGTGACACATTTATTTTCTAAGTACAGTATTACTAAAGGGCAATGTTTTGCTTTTGCTAAAGTGTGTGCACTTGCTTGCAACACGATCCCTGTCATTAGCAGTGGCTGGAGGCTCCATCTGTAGGAGCAGTGTGCCTGGACACCACTCTTCACTTTAACCACTTCCTTGTAAACACTCCAATGGCAGCAGAGCGGGGTTGATGATTTCTTTTCCCTTAAAGAGCTCAGAATTACTGGTTTCTCACTTTGGTTTAGTGATATAAAAAACCAGAGTTATGGAAGACTCCAAGCAGTATTATCAGAAATAGCAGCATCTGTCTATCTGAAAGCACATGCCTTGCTCAGAGAATCATAGAATCATACACACATGGAATCATGGAATTGCAGAATGGGTTGAAAGGGACCTTACACATCATCTAGTTCCCCTTTGCCATGGACACCTTCCACTAGAGGAGGTTGCTCTGAGCCCCCATCTAGCCTGGCCTTGAACATTGCAGGGATGGGTCATCCATAACTTTCCTGGGCAAATTATTCCATTGACTCACCATCCTCTAAATAAGAATTTATTCTCCATATCTAATCTCAACCTGCCCTCTTTCAGCTTTAAGCCATTCTCCCCTGTCCTATCCCTACATGCCCTTGCTGGAAGTCCCTCTCCAGCTCTCTTGCAGGATCTATTTAGGGACTGACAGTCTACTCTGAGGTCTCACTGAAGCCTTCTGTGCTCAAGGATGAACAGCTCCAACTCCCTCAGCCAATTTCCATATAGCACACTGCATGTATCAAGCTCAACTAAGCAGCCAAGTGAATGCTACTATATATCTTAAGTTGTCTATGTTTGAACCTGCATTTCTGAAAAAATATACCACAAAGAGAGGCAGAACATACAACAGATACTCCTGGATATTATATTTTCATCAAGTCACCCAAATCCAAATTGGATTATAGACAAATGTGTTTACTAAATTAAGGAATTTCTTCTAATGTGGCAAATATAATCTGTAGTTTGCCGTTTTACCCTCCCTTTACTTCCATATTTCTTTCCTCTTAAACAGGAAATGGGAGCTGAAGTGGGCCACACCCCAGAGTTTCCAGCATATCCTGGTGACTGTACAGTTCCACTGAGCTGGGGGCACTGATGTGGCCATGCTGCCATGCACAGCTGATATGGCCAGACACATGCCACCCCACTAAACCCCACACTGTTCAGCACCAGTTCCCACAATCCTCTTTACAGGTCTTAAATGTCTTTTCCAACACAAATAATTCTTTGATTTTGCAAATATGAATTGCTGTTGGAATTCTGTCACTGCTACTTAAGGGAAAAGGAAAGAGAAGAAAGCAAGACTATGTGAGGGAACATTTTACCAGCTTATAAAGGATGAGCTATCTGACAACTAGTTTATAGGCTGTCCTGGATTGCTGTTCCTCAGCTTCAATCAGTTTGAAGTGTTTACACAGTGCAGGTCACCAAATTGGATCAGATTGAGCCATTAGGCTTGGATCCCAGTCTGGAACATTTGAGAAGAAGATACTGGTGGGCTTTTAAAATCCTATCTCTTGGAAAGCCTTCAACAAGAGAAATATTCTGTTCTACATTTTTTACATTTAGATCATATCTGGTGTTAGAAAGAGCCAATTTTAAAGACCCACTTGGTTTTCACACATGACACTTCATCAGTAATATCCCTTGCTCTCACAGCTTGCCTTCTAAAGGCTCTTTGCATATCTGTCTCCCATGGGTCTCTCTCATACCCAAATAGACCACTCGCAAAGAGGAAGGCACGTCCAAGAACAAGCAATGCTAAAGGTCACTGCTTTTCCAGGCCTTGATTCAGAAAATTGTAATTTAGAAATATTTCAGATTCTGCAGCCTCCCATTTGAACTTTCCAAAGGAAACTTCAAGGAAATAAGATTTGGCACTGATAGTAACATCAGACTGGTGGGCTGACATATGGACTTGCCACCCACTTTCTCATCAGCCTTCTCAGATGTCATGGGACCTGGTGGCAAGGGAATCAGTTGCTGGGGGCTGGGCAAGGCTGCTAACAATTCTCTGCTTAGTAACAGAGAAGATGAGAATTTTTGATTCCTTATTCTCAAGAGATATTGTTTATATTTTGGGAAGATCTGGAAGAGTGGACCAAAAATGATCTTTTGTGAAAAGTAATTTTTTTTTATATCATGATGCCCTCAGATGGCTGGTAACTGAGAATTTCCTCTGTGACTGTCACCACAAGGCCAATGACAAGCCAGCTTAGGATTTTGGTCAAGGGCATGAGGAGGACCCTGTCATTTATCAGGTCATCTTGGCTTTGTTTTCAGGCCACGCTGCTACAGCAGCTCACATTCTTCCTGCTGTGCTCTAAGAACAACAGTAACTGTATGGAATAAATCTGGTTAGTCCATTGTCTAGTTCCTCTAACAACCACAAGACAATAAGACTCGTCTGACTCTCATTAACAAAGTGTTACACTTACCTTGACTGATCCAGCCTTTCTGGAAAAGGCACAATGTTCTTACAGATTGTTCACTGTGAATGAATATCATCAGGGACTTGGGGAGGGTAACTACTTTCACCCACATATTTGCAGTTGCATTCACAGGAAAGAGCCTTGTCTATAAAATCATAAGCCCATAAACACAAAATGAAGGATATGGTACTGTGTAGTTGTCCAAGCGCCCTTTCAGTTGCTTTCTTCTTTGTTTTAGTTGAATGTTATTTTTGTACATTGGAGAATGTACTCTGAATTCTGTACTTCTCTTGAGGCCTTTGCTCTGTGAGCAGGTATGATGGCTTGGGATCTGAACTGAGCTAAAAGAAGACATTTGATTTTCTTCTCATCATTACTAATCACTCTTCAATCAGTCATCACTAATGGAAAGAAACTCATGTAGGATGCTAGATCTGGAATCTCAAAACCTGCAGTTTTGGTTGGCCTTGGTAGATCTGTTCAGACCCTGTGGGACTGTTGTGTTTGTAAGTCTACAAACACTCCAACATCAGCCCCTTCTCCTACTGTAGAGTGTGTGCCCCCAGCATCTTCCCAGTTACTGGGTACTGTCACAGACATTTCTAACAAACATGAGGAAGGACATGAATGCAGCAGCTTTGCCTCTGAGGCACTGGCAAAAGTCGGGCAAACAGATGCTGGGCTCCCCTTGTACCATGCTAGTGGGAGCCAGGCAGCTCCAGGTGGGTGGGGAAGGAGCCATTCCCAAGGGACACAGGAGGGACAGAGACACCTGAGTCCCTCTTATGGATTATTAGAGATTAATATCAGGGCAAGTGATGTGATCGAGGTCTGAAGTCTTGCTTCTCGTGGCAGAAGCAGGATATTGGCATCAGCTGAGGGTGCAGCACAGGAGTGGGCAGGTGCCCAGTCCTTAAGCGAGGAGGGAGCTTCTCCCAGTGCTGCTGCATCTGCTGCAGATTGATGGAAGACCTGTTCTTCAGTGAGGGACTCCAGGGAAAGTGTGCAGAGTCTTGTTATAAAAGCTCATTGAAAGGGGTGGGGATTTAGCCTGGTATAAAGCCGAGGAGTTGATTTTTTTAATAGCTAAAATGTGATTGATTTGCAGCTGCAAGTTTTCCATGCAAAGCTAAGTAATGTCCACCTTAGAAATCCTGGAGCTGCAGTGTGTGGCAGTTTTTATAGCCTGTGAGATATGGAAATTAATTACAAACAGGGGTTGAAATTCTTTTAGGGTGGGGAAACAGTCTTGTGTCAACATTTTGACTTGCAAATATTCTAAAATGTCTCACACCACAGAAGAACTAAATCTGATTTTTGCAGGCATATAATGACTTGTACTGATTAAAGAACACTGCTTATATCTGGGTCCAATAAAAGTAAGTGAACAAAGCAAATAGACATGCAAATAAAAAAGAGATCTGATATGGCTGGTGTAAAGTTTAATCCAAATAAGGCTATGAATGGGCTCTTCCTAGCGCTTCATTGACAATAAAAAATGCATTTAAGGCAGTAAATGTACAACAGCTGGCAAATATAATGTGCCAAGTCTTATTTTAGATTAGTAAGAGAAAACTGAGGCATATTAAACTTCTGCGGTGATTCCCAGGAGAGCCAGTTGGATTTTTAGAACTTCTTTCTGGTGCTACTAAATTAGTACCCTACTTTAGGGAACCTGTGGCCTTGAAAATGAAAGAATACACAGAAATTGTTGGATTGATGAAAACAAAGCAAAAATTAACCTGAGAAAGGCAAATAGCCCATCCCAGCCTCAGTACACTTAAAATGACTGAGAAGCAGGCAGGAAGGCAATTCATGATATAGCTCAGCATCCTTGCACAGACAGGAGAGTGTCACAGTTTAATAGCCTCTGAAATGTTTTAATAAAAGTTCTGCTTTTAAGTGCTACTTATCATCTGCTTGCAATAGCATGCATTTTAAACAAGTTATAGGTTTTTAAATCTATATAAATGTTATAATACATATTTTTTAGTTTTAATTTAAAAAAACCCAGATGAAAATAAACCCTGCAGAGAAAACAGAAAAAAAATCTTTTTGTTTGTTTGTCTTTTTCACTAATAGAAATAGTAAAACAATTCAAGTTATAACTCAGTCACTACCAGCTAAATGGAAATGACTTTTTTTGAAATAAATTTAAATTTTTGCTGAGATGAGCAGTGTAGCTCAGCCTGGAAAGTGACCGAAGGGATGGACCACGGGGTCACAGAATCACAGAATAGTCTGAGTTGAGAGACACCCACAAGGATCATTGAGTCCAACTCCTGACCTTGCACAGAACAGTCCCAAGTGTCACAACACAAACCTGATGATGATATGATGATAATGCCAATTGTATCAAGCAATGGAGAAGTCCCTGTAAGATTTGTAATCGGTTTGGTTGTGTACAGCCTCCCTGAAGTCTACATGAAGGTGCTGCATGTAGAGGTAAGGAAGTTGCAGATTTTTCCATGCAATAGTTGTCATGTATCCTGCAGCTAAGGGAAGCTCATTGGGTGCAATCTCCAGTGTCTGGATCTGCAGGTTTAGAGCAGTCAGGCTGTGTGGTCACTCAGGGCTGGCTTTGCTTGAGATGCTGTAGAGAGGTGGTGGCCAAGGAGCTCCCTTGGTCCCCTTGATGGCTGGTGCTACCTGGCACACTGTTCCACGCCTGGATTCTGCTCTGAGGTCTCACCTTCCTCTTGAGGAGTTTCTTGCCCTTGCTACTGTTTTTTGTATGGGTTCATCCCTCTAAACTTTATGGTTGTGCTCTTCAATTGTGCTTTAATTTTGCAATGAGTAAACAGCAACACTGGAAAATTTTCCTGGAGCAACCCTGACCTTGAAATTCTCCATCTCTTAACCTGGCAGGGCTGGATTTCACCCACCTCCTTTCAGCATGAATATGCCTTGCAATTCAAAGGGGTTTTAGACAGCAATATATGAATATGAAGTCTGGGTATCTTTGGTTTTCTTTCCAATCTGAATACACAGATATATGCACAAGAATGAATTGGGGCCCTAAGATATTTAAAAAGTGCTTATAGCAAGGACTATGTGTTTTTAGATATAAATACAACACATGACATGCACATTATTTTATTTTATTTTTGTTATTTATTTCCTTTTTTTTTCAGCTTTACAAAGCAATAAACTCCTAACTGTAGAAATGTGGGCAGGAAATATAAAAATAAGATTCAATCTGAAGAGTGGGCTGATACATCAGATGAAAAAATAATTCAAAAAATATATATTCAAGAAGAAAAATAAAAGATAATTGAAAAGCAGTAATATAGAAAAGACCTAAGGGTAGCATCAGACAGGAAATTACAAAGCTATTTCAAAAGCAATGTAATCATTACTTACATGAAATAATAATAATAATATTTTATCAATCTGACTGAAGATCTCAAAATGATTCATGGGTTTCATTCATTGCAATCATTTTTTTCCATCACTGTGAAACATTGGTCTTCAAGGTGCTTTGTCTTACATTTAATATTTTTGCTCCTCTTAAAATGCATGTGATCATTTGTTATTATATTTTGCTGCTTGGGTTTCTGCTGCAGGATGGTGGGAGCCATGGCAGTGCTGCTGGAGGGGTGACAGCAGTGACTGAATTTTGTTTGTGTGTTCAGAGGAGCTGCTGGTGGGAATCACCCTTCCAGGGACTTCCCAGTTTCCTTTTAAAGCTGCCTTAGTTTTTCAGAAAGCATTCAGCTGGAGCTTTCCCTGGAAGCTCAGTGTCCTGTTCCTGCACACAGCTGTTCAGGGAGCCCTGAGGGAGAGGGGGTTTAATTGGCAGAGATTTTCAAGCAAATACTGGGCTGGTTTGGACACAAAATGGCTTGTGCCAGAACATTATGGGTTTACACTTGACAAAGTGTACACAGACAAGCTTTGAGCAATTTTATAGCACCTGGGTGATTCATGAATAGAACTCATTAATTAAAAGCTTAACACAGGACCCATTTTTATTATGCATTTTAAAAAAAAGGCACTCCAATTTGTCTTTTTTTTTGGAGGTGATGAACTTTTGTTTGGTATGCTTATTCTTAATTCAATTATCATAGAGCCCTGTTTGCCTATATGGATATCTAAATCAACCACTCAGAAAACAGCACCAGGGTTAGAGGGACAGTTACTACAGTTTCTCTCTGCTACTTCCTGGGATTTCAGTTAAGGCATAAGAACACTTTTAAATGCCTTTACTTTCTACAGTCATTCATTTTATTCATAATAGTCAAATAATATCCTGTTATCCTTCTCATCAGCTCTATGATTTTATCAACTGGCCTGATTTAGCTTAAATGCATGAAAGTATATTGTAGAGCACACACAGAAATAAAACCTACTCACTTTCTCATGTGATTTTTTCTAGGATTCTTTATAAGCAGAGAAGAATAAGACAGAAAATATGACTCTTGAGGAAACACCCGGTGTTCAAAGACAACAGCTGCATGCACACTGCTACAACGTAGAGAAGAAGCTGTCAAATGGTTTATTCTGAGGAAAATGATTGTTCTGTGTATCCATAAAAAATGTAAGGAGAAAGATTTTCAAATACCTTTATGAGTATCTCATCATTCCTCTGCGGGTGTGTTCCTCTGTGTGTACCTACACACTGCTTTCCGTTTACGGGATGGGGATTTTCCAGAGGGTGGAATTCATCACTGAACTATTTGGATCCTGCAACTGCAGGTACAGCTTTGGATTTAGAAGCTGGAGAGAACCCAGATGCTTCCAGCTGTCCTCAATTCCTGCTCTCTGAATTGCTCTGGATGCCTACTGCAGCTCCTGCAGTTAACACATTGCCCTCCTTGATGTTTAGCAAAGGAAAAGGGCACAGTCTTGGCACTCTTCTGCTGGGCTTGCTTTGGAAGATAGAAAGAGTAGGAAAAGTTTTGTCTTGCATGTTGAAATAACAAGGCCTATAAGGCTTTTTGTGGCCTTATATAGAAATAGGGTATTCTGGAGTGCTTGAAATGCACAAAATAGCTATGGAGACAGACTGGACTCTGAAATGGCTGGCCTTTTCTTCTGGAGGTCTTCCAGTGATCTGTCTAGTTCCTTTCTAACCCCCTGTAAACTTGTAGCTGCAGTAGCATTTTCATAGCTCAGGAAGGCATTTTCCTCTTCATCTTCTCTAACACTGGTGTCTGTAGGACAATTATCAAAACCCCACCAGTATTCTCTGTTCTCAAGCTGAATTCTGCTTGCCTATTTAAGTGTCTTCATTTCTGATACAGGAGATATTCCCTAAGGCTAGGATCATACATGTAGCATTTCTTTGCTTGTTTTCCAGTTCTCCTATACCTTTATAAGATTGGGAAATCAGAAGTGTCCACGCCATTCAAGAAGTGGGCCCTGTAAGGTTTTATACCAGGGACACACAGAGCACTAAGATCACCTGAGTGCCCGTGCTCTGTGCAGGGGCACACCCTCTGCTGCTCAGGGAGCAATCTGGCAGGTCCAGAAAGGTGTTTAACCCATCTTCTTCTCACAGTACCCTTGTATGGCAGGGTCACTGCTGCAGATCCTGCTCCAGGTTAAGGTCCACACTACAACCTAGAAAAAGAGAAGTATCCCTCATCTAAAGAAAGAACCATCATGAGGGAAAACACTATGTCTTTGAGAAAATTATTTGAAACCTGAGTTTGTGTGGTCAGATAAGTTCTAAATTTTCTAAACCATCCACAAAACCACTCACTTCTGACTTCCCTGTGGAAAATAAGTACTAGAACAAAATGAATTAAGAAAGTGAACTTGACAGTGTCATATTTTATGTCTTTATGTTTCCATGTGTGCATTTTTCTGTGGACCACAAACTATTCAGCAATAAATCACTTATCTTGACCTTAGATGTCTTTTCCTGTAAGTTAACCTCTTTCAAGAAATACTGCACATTGGGCCTGCCTATTTGTTTTATTTTATTGCTGTTGTTTTTTGTTGTTGTTTTTGTTTGTTAGTTTGTTTTTTAAATCTGTAGTGCAATTTACAGTGTGGTTGTACACTTTTAACATCATATCTGTCTATGTTAGGAGCTTACCTTTCCCCCAAATGGAGGTAATAGAAGCCTGTGGTGAAAGCTTTTAGCTGTCTTTCCATATAAAATCAAATGCAGTTAACCACAGCAGAGAATCCAAGGCTGTGTAGACATTAATGTGCTTAAACAATTTTCTGTCATCCAAGGCTACTTACTATGTCTTTCCTCCTATGGTTGCCCATGAAAACTGCTTACGTGTCCTACCATAATTCCTGCTCATATTTATTATATGTTTTATCATCTCAGCTTTTATGGCTAGCAGCAATTCAGACAAAATTATTAATTTAAACACCTGATCCTGTGATAAAACATTGGATCCACCTGAAGACTGTGTCCTTCGAGGCTATAAGGCTTCCCAAGATGGCAAAACAGAGGTGCTGTCTCTTCTCCCTTGTGACTTTGGATGTACTCATCAGAATGCCCAACCGTTTTTTTTCCTCATTTTTCTATAGAACAAAAAACTAAGGATAATATATTTAAAAGTGGCTGTAAGTGGCATTTTGATGGTAGAAAAGCTTTTACCTTTTTATCAGTCCAGGAGGCCTTGCCTCTTCTCTTATCAAATTGTAAATAGAAGCAAAATGTCAGTGTTAATAATACCTGTCTTTATTAAACTCAGGTTTAAATGGCATAGTTTCATATTAATGTTATATAAATACCTAAGTTAATGGAATACCAGCTAGCAATGCAATGTGAAACACTTGGGAGTTTGGAGCCATTTCAGGGAAGTTCTAACATGGACCCTTGATGTGGAAGATGAAAAGCAGATTTTGAATTTTCCTGTTTAGCTGCCTAAACTCTGCCTAAACTGTGGATGCCCAAACACCACTGAATGCTGATTTTTTTACTCCAAGGTTCCCCAGGGGCTTTCTGTGCAAATGCAAAACATCTTGGCATCTGTCTCAGGACTGAGTAATTAGTAATTGAGAAATACCTAATGGTATTTCTCTGCTGGGTACTCTCAGGGGGCCATCTCTGCAGCCAATCCATGTGTTATGTGAGATGGGAGAAAGCAGGAGTGCATTTTACCTTTCTTCTTTAAACCGTGTTACTGCACAGAGGGGTGGGGGTGAGGAAGGACTAAGAATCTGTGCAACACAGTGTGCTAGAAGCCATAAGGACCAGAAACGAGGTTTTCCCCCTTTCCTGCACTCTAGATGAGTCATCTTGCTGACAGCTCATTTCCCTCTTTTCTCCTTTCTTTTCCCATGCCCGTCTCTGCTCTTGCCTGCTGCACTACAACTCTCCTTCTCACATAATTTTTTGTTACTGCTCTTTCATTATCAGCTCTCTACCATCAGGTCACTGCTTCTACCCTGCCTTCAGATCCCAAGCATTTGAGCAGTGGGATCTTAACATGCACACAGCTTTCACATCCAGACCTATGGGAGTATGAGGAGCCAATGAAAAAACTACAGTTAAGTCCCAATAAAACTCTGTGGACTCATGGGAAATGGAATTTGTCGGGGGTTTGTAACACGGTGTACTAGTGATTTTCTAAGGGACTTCAAAAAGTACATCCTACCTCTTACCTTTCTGCTAAATTCAAGTCCCTCCTTCCTACTAAGCAAGCAGAAGAATTTCTCAATACAAATACCTTAAAAAATTCTTTAACATAGAGAGAACATGTATTTTCCCTTGACCTTACTCTGGACAACAGCCACAGCTGGGATTTTAAAGCTTGCATGTGGAAAATTAAAAAAGGATCAAATTCCCTATTGACTTAAAAGTGCACAATAACTGCATCTGCTTAAGCTATTGGCAAAACTGGCCTTTCATATCTTCCTCAAAAATATTTCAAAATGATAACACTTTTTAATATAATTCGCAGTATAGTTAGTGAAAATGACTACTTGAATCATGTTGATTTAAGAAGTGTTTGTCACATAGCACTGGCTGTTACAAGTTTTTCTGTAATGGTGTGTAGCAACCTAACCGAGGCACTTTAGCACAAAATGTGTTCCAGACTCTCCCTATTGCTCACTTCTGAGTTTCAATCCATTGAATCATCTCACATGGTATCAGGATGCATTTTTTGCAATCTTCATAACTTTGCCTACTGCTTTAACAGCATATGCCCAGTACAGTTCAAGCTGTATGGAATTCAGGAATAGGTGGTAGGACAAGATGACCCATCAGAGATTTGTGCTGAGATTAGGAAAACTAAGATTGTGCAATTAATTTCTGTACAAAACTGTAAATAAACAATAATATTTCAGCTGAAAATGCTGAAGTTTAAAAAAAGTAATTAAAAGGACATCTTCAAATCCAATGTGTATTTTTAAATTAGTAACACTTAAAAAAGCAGCAAAGAATAGTTGATTTTGAGAGGGTAAGGTGAACAGGGAGTGTACTGCTGTTCACTGGGGCAGTGTGAAGGTCTTTGGTGAATAGGTTTTGTTCCTTGCATGCCTCATTCAGCTGCTTTCCTGGTCTGGCATAAGTTAGCAGAAGTGGAGCTGCGTGCTTCGCTTCCTTTCCAAACATCTGCCCTCGAGGATGTTTGTGTTTGTGCCTGCCCCAGGAGCGCAGGAGCACGGAGCTTCCAGCGCTGTCCCCTCCCGAATCCAAGCTGCTGTGGAGCAGCCATCTCCTCCCTGCCTTCCCCTCCTGCCCTCAGCGCTGGGGACCTGATAGCCCCACTGGTGGCCCTGGCTGTGTTTTCCTGTCCCCTCCGGGCAGTCCTGGCCAGGCAGCAGGATCTCGCTTTGACTCAGAAGGAGAAGGTGGAAGGCAGAGCCTGTCCCTGCATGGGAAGAAGCTGCTGGCCCTGGCACATGTCAGCACGGCAGAGGTGTGCTGGCACTTGCACGAGATGCTTCTGGCTCCTTGCGAGGGCTTGCACCAGCATGGCCCGTGAAGCAAGGTGTCCCAGCCCTGCAGGGAGGTCACAGAACAAATTCCTTCCTCCGGGGCACTTGCACAGCCCAGCCCAGTGTGCCAGCCCTGTGCTGCTACTAGGGAGTCAACAGACATTTTGCAATATCTGCTCTCAGTCCCAAACCTGGCAACACATTTTGTATACTGCAATCCAACAGCACTCGGCAAGCTGTGCCCTTGTCTGGCCAAGGCTTTCCCTAAAGAAGCTGGCTTTACGAAAATATTTGGGTGAACTTCTGCTATGGAGTTGGCCTTCAGAGGTGTCAGCTTTGTTTAAATGTAAGAATGTTATGAAGAGAGCATTGAAGAGCAAGGCTGGGCAGAGCTCTGGCAGCCGGGGGGTGTGAGGTGTGTACCAGGGATGCTGACGGGGAGGGAAGCAGTGGTGCTGCTGCTCTCTGCCTGTCCCCTCACAACCGCTGATACTTTGCTGCGTTTCCTTTCTGTTTGTTTTTCTGCTTCCCCTCTAAACTTTTTGCATCATGCTGGCTGCTTTCCCGAGCTGAGGCTCAGCACCTCGTTTGCTGCTGGAGTCCTCCCTCTGCCCTGGTGCACAGGAGTTAAGCTGTTGCCATAGGAAGGGGCTGTTTGTTACCTGTTGCACCAGGCTCCGAAGCTGGCGAGGACAGGTCCCAGTTAAATCAACACACTGCTGGAAAAGTGCGTGAACTTTTGTGATACACACACTGGGGGAAAAAAAAAAGAAGGCGGATTTTGGCAGCTTTGAATGCACTTGAACTGGGCAGTGCCCATACCACAGCTCTGACTAACCCGCTTGGCATGGCCAGGATCCCCAGGGCTGGGTTCTCCTTGGAGGTAAAGCACAGCACTCTTGAAGCAAAAGTACCTAGGAGGTACTGGAGAGGGTGGTTCCAAATGGCAAAGGTCAGGCACCTGAGCAAAGCTTTTGTTCACCTCGTGGTTTTCAGAGTGTTGAGGAAAGCCCAGCTGGAGCCTGGCAATGCTCCCCGCCTCAGCCACTGCAGCTGAGTGGGGAGCATGGGAGGAGGGAGATGCTGGGTGCAAAAACTCTGATCATGCTGAAATTTTACCATGGAAATTGACTTTGTGCAACTAATAGGAACAGGAAATACTTCTTGTTTTCTCTCAGGAGGGGAACATTAAGTAATGGCTTTATCTTAATTTGTCAGGCTTTGCCCTAGGGACCAAAATTAAATGGCTGGAAGCCAGCGGAGACTTGAGAACTGAAGCATTAACACTCCGATAAATAAAAAAGAATTCATTTTAATTAGTTTTCCAGCTGAAAAATAATGAAGCTCTTCATGCCAAAAAGCTGTAATGGAGTAATGGAAAGGCCTGTGCTTATACAATGGAGCCTGATTGCAATCTCAGGGCTCCATTTGTATTCATTTGTAGCATGAAACAAAGGAAGGTGTTTGGATTCTCTCTCTTTATATAAAGCCTCTGCTCCAGCACTCTGGGCTGGTCTTCAACCAGGCTTCCCACAGTCCTACTGCCAAATCTACAAAATTTTCCTGGCTGACATTCAGGAAAGTACTGCTCGGGCTGTAGGATGGAAAGTTAAAAGACTTTGCCTGGTTACTCTGAAACATACAAACAGTGCTTGACGTATGGCGCTGATTCATCCCGCACAGGCTGTCCCTGCTGCATCCCAGGGGGATACAGCATTGTAAAGTTCCCTGAAAGCCTCTCACTCACTAGTGTTAGAATCTAGTGAGAGGAGTCATCTTAAACAATTTCAGGGACGTTTTCCCTTGGAGGATTAGCAGCATGTAGCTGGACTCTGGCACTCCTCAGATCCAGGGTGGGATTAGCCTGGGATAAACAGCCCAGATGCATTTATAAAAAGCAGTGCTATGGTCAAAAATACCACTCCTTACTGTGACTAAGAGGCTGTCCTGACTGTTGGAGGAGTGATAGACACATCAGTGCTCAGAGCTCCTATTTCCCATTGCAGAGGGCTAGTGGAGCTTGAGTCACAAGCTCATATTTATTTACTGAACTGCTCTCCAATTAGTAACAATAACAACAACAATCTCTGTTCAGGAAAGCAAATAGAAAAGGAATAGGAAATGTCTCAATGCCATGAACAGTCTAACAGATATGCACCTTGTTTATAAAATCACATTGTCTCTGTGAAGTCAATGACCAGCTGGGCAAACACTCCCTGCCTTGCCCAGAGATCACCTCTTAGGAAGCAGGACTTGGAGCCTGATTCTGTGGCTGCCCTGCTGTGCTGGTGTCCAGTGGGGAGGTGCACAGAAGGAGCAGGGACAGCATGCCTACAGCTGCCTGCTTCTGAGGGTTTGTCCTGGAAGGATGACAAGGACTGTTCCACCCCCACCATGCAGCCACCTCCACAGAGGAAGCAATGAACACTGTGCTCTTTGCAGCACTCCTCCCAGCCAGGACAGCCTTGGTTCCTGCCATGTGCCTCAGCATTTCTGTTTGCTTCTCCATAAATGGCCTGGATATATAAAGGCAAGAATTTATCCTTTGCTCATCATTGCTTCAATTTACCTTCTGCCCACAAAGAGCTATGTTTTTCACACTCAAAAAGCACTTGTGTAGTCTATAGTCAAAATGACAATGAGGAGAAGAGCCCAGTGCAAAGTCTGATGTTGTTCTTAACCAGGACCCCATGAGAAAGCACAATGCAAGGTGTTGTCCATACTTGGAGTTAGAAAAATGTGAGTTAAGCAGCAAAAAGCATCAGACTGGCTTAAAACTGAAGCAGTGCTAAGGTTTTTAAACTTTTTTTTTTCAGCTGGCATTTTCAGGCTTTAGGTCAAGTTGTCAGACCTCTCTAGTCTTAAACCTCCTCTTAAAAGTGAATTCAGTGTCTTGTGGACAAACTACATAGTTCTGGAAGCTAGGACTCTCCAGATAAAAGTAAAAAAAAAAAAAAAAAAAAAAAAACGCAACGGAAAGCCCTAAGGTTGGGGCCGCACTGATGTCTGGAGCAATCGCCCATTTTCAGTTTGTTAGGCCAGCTGCAAGCTATGATGGAGAACAAATAGAACTTGTATATTGCCAGTCCCATGGCAAGGGAATAGAATCCCTCCTGTATGAAGCTGCCATGTGCAGAAATCAAGCAGGAAGAGATAATCACCACTTGCTACAACAAGTAAAAGTCAGTCAATAAAGAAGAAACCCTATGAAAGTTAGGAAAAGATAAAAAAAAATTCATAAAATTATGGAACGGTTTGAGTTTGAAGGGACCTTAAGCACCATCTAGTTCCAACCCATCTACCATGAGCAGGGATGCCACTCACTAGGCAAGGTTGCTCAAAGTCCCATCCAGCCTGGCCTTGAACTCTTCCAGGAATTGGGAATCCACAACTTCTCTTGGAAACCTATTCCAGTGCCTAACCACCCTCACAGTAAAGAATTTCTTCCTAATATGGAATTTAAACCTCCCCTCTTTCAGTTCAAAGCCATTGCCCCTGCCCAATCACTACATGCCCTTGTAAAAAGTCCCTCTCCATCTCTCCTGAAGGCCCTCTTTACATGGTGGAAAGTGCTCTCTCTGGAGCTTTCTCTTCCTCAGGCTAAACAGTCCCAACTCTCTTGCCCTCTTTTCATAGGAGAGGTGTTCCAGCCCTCTTTGTGGCCTCCTCTGCACTTGCTCTGACAGGTCCACATCTTTTTTAAGTTGGGGGCCCCAGGGCTGGATACAGCACTCCAGGTGGGGTCTCACCAGAGTGGAGCAGGGGGACAGAATCCCAGAATCCTCAGTCTGCTGGCCACAATGCTTCTGGTGCAGACCAGGATACGGCTGGCATTCTGAACTGCTGCACGTTGCTGGGTCATGTTGAGCTTCTCGTCCTTCAACACTCCCAAGTCTTTCTCCTCAGGACTACTCTCAGTTCCTTCTCTGCTCAGCCTGTACCTGTGCCTGGGATTGCACCAACCCAGGTGCCACACCTTACACTTGGCCTTGTTGATCTTCAGGATCTTCACATGGGACCACCTCTCAAGCCTATCCAGGTCTCTCTGCACAGCATCCTTTCCCTCCAGCATGTTGATAGCACCACACTGCTTGGTGTCATCAGCAAATTTACTGAGCAGGCACTCCATCCCACTGTCACGTCACCACCTAGGTGTTAAACAGTGCTGTAGTACCAATCCAAGAGACATGAGGAAAAGCAAATAAACAACTGTATTCATAAAGTCAAAAAAGGATGAGACATTAGTTTATAGCTTTACTGGGTTGCATTTAAGTTGGGTGTTTTATTTATTTATTGTGCAATATTGTTTGTGAGTGATGGCTGGTACCCAAAGTTTTGAACAAGCACCTTTCTGTTTAAAATCACAAAATATTAAAATAAAGGACTGAGCAGCTTTTAAAGGAATAATGAGCATTTAGGGACAGAAGAAAGCCCCAGAAAAACTGTCCTCCTTAACACAGGTTGAAGTGTTTTCTCTCATTGTTTTGCAACTGATCCTACAGCTTGTCTTTGGTTGAAGCATGTACTGAAAGGGATACAATCTTGATTACAGATGTAGACAGATAATTTATCACTTGACGTGATGACTTCTTTAAATAATTATGTGTCCTGATTTTAGACTATTTTTTTCAAAAGCTACATTTTTCTTTTGACTTGTCTGACCTTCTTCTGTTGGCTCTTGTTGTGTTTGGCCTCTTAGTACCAGGAATGTCTTTCAGTAAGATGTTTATGCCCATGTGTGGCAAAAACATGCTGTTTTTTCAAGGCTAGTGTTTTTCTCAGGGAAAAAAAATAGAAAATAAGTAATTTTGTAGTGGATTCAACTAACCTGTCATAGGGAGCCTTCTGTGTCATGTGTATGAATAATCACCTTCCTGCCACTTTCAGCTCTAGAAAATCTAAACCCTAAACCAACACAGAAGATGTGTATGGTTATTGTCCAGTCAGTGGAGATATCATTTAGAACCTGTGTCTTCCTGAATTGAAAACAGATTAAATACCTTCTACACGATAGAGATCTGTTGACCAAACTGTCTGCTTGTCAGCTGTCATAGAACCACAGAAGATGCTGAGTTGGGGTGGACTCACAAGAATCACCAAAGCTGAACTCCTGGCCCTGCACAGAACAACCCCAAGAATCACACTATGTGTCTGAGAGTTGTCCAAATACTTCTCAAGCTCTGTCAGGCTGGTGCTGTGACCACTTCCCTGGGGACCCTGTTCCAGTACTCAACCACCCTCTGGGTGAAAACCTTTTCTGGATATCCAGTTTAAACCCCTCCTGACTCAGCTTCATGCCTTTTCCTTGAGTCCTGTCACTGGTCATGAGAGTGAAGAGATTGGTACCTGCCCCTCCACTTCACCTTGTGAAGGCCCTGAAGACAGTAATGAGGCCTTCTGTAGGCTGAACAAACAAACAAAATTGTTGTTTTAAGCAAACAGGTTTTTTATACTATTTCTGCAATTCAACCAATGTTCTCAAATCAAATGTTGCATGAAGCCTTGTTATTTTATATGTAGGTGTTTAACAACCCAGTATCAAGTATTCTTAGAGATCTAAAAACATGTTAAAAGTCAACTGAAAATAGTGGAACAATTTTTGAATATTATTTCTTTGTACAAACAATTGTAATGAGGACATCATGTAGCCTTAAATAGAAACAGTCCATGGCACAGCACAAAGAAGGATCATCAAGCTTTGAGCCAGAGCTGCTATTTAGTGCTCCAAGTCGCAGCAGAAGTAAAAATCTTACAGATGGTATAAGTCTAAATATCATAAAAGAAAGATTAAGAAAATGGTGGTTTTATTATAGGCTGTCGCTATTGCACTTACGAAAATGATATTTGACTCAAGACAAGTATAATGCTGACCTGGATATTAGAGACAAAATGAGGAACAATCATCTCCTAAATAATTGTGATAATCTGGTAAGATATGTAAGTCAAATAGTTAGTTTTGATTTGTAATTTTCATCTTTGTGACTAAAGCAGTGATTTCCATGGATAAACAATACATTTCAACAGCACCCTCACCTTCTAGCTTCAAATTCTTGGATTATGTCAGAAAGCCAGGTTTGTAGTAAGTTATGTAAAAAGTTCCCAAAATCAAACTGAGTATATAAGAGCAGTGGCGGGCTTTGCTGCAACATCCCAGTTCTATGTGTCACAGTATAAGTTGCAGTCCAGACAGCCACAATACACAGAGTACCACCATACAATTTCAGAAAGCTTTAAGCATTCACCCATACGGAGTAACACCAAACCACATCAGAAGGCTTCAGGTATCAGTGTCTGCACAGACAGACTAACATAACACCACTTCAGAAGGCTGCAACCATCTACCCTTCTTGTTATTTAGCCTTTTATACCCCTCATGTTCATGCATTGCCCGTGTGCTGTCTGTTTCCTTTGGTTGTTCAGTGCCCCCGGGCACTCCAGGCTCATTGCCATCAGTGCTGCTCACCTGATTCTCACAGCTGTGCCCATTGGGGATGAGGTTCTGCTGCAGCCCCACTCCCAACTTCCACAAACTGTGTGCCTACAGCTGTGCCCAGCAGGTCTGTGGCAGGGCTACCCTGATATTATTTGTGCAAAACACCATGTGTCAGTAAGGTGAAATATTCAGAGAAGGTTCTGCAGTCTTATCGCCATGTGAAGCCCATTATTAAACCTTCTCCAAGACCTATGCCATGTTACTGTAATTCAAAATTGTGTTTCTGGAGTGAAGCAGCCTTCCATCTGGTAGTTTGAGAATCAAAAGGAGCCTTTTTCTGGCTCAGCCAAATGCTGCCTTCCCAATAAATTCATGGCAACTACATAGGCTTTTGCTCTTCCAACAGAATGTTATGGATTTCAGATCCCGCAGCACACATATATGAATGACAAGTTTTTAGAATGGGGCATGAATTCTAATCATTTACTGTCTTCAAATAGGATGCTAAAAAGTTGAGACAATAAGCACCGTAAAAATAACCACAGAACTCATTAACAAAAGGAAAAAATTGAACAGCCAAAAAACAGGAAGTTCTTGAAAATGCTTGTATTTGTAACTACCATTCAAATTAACAATAGACTGTGAGAATGTGTCTAGTGTAATAGCTGTTAGGAGTATCAGATACAGAAAGGAAAACCTACAGCTGAATGGGAGGTCTGTCCCAGCAGTTTTCATTATGTCAGAGAATTCATTTCAGTGTTCAGTTTTGCTCACCATTTGGTCACCATTGCTTGACATCTGCAAGGATCACCTTCTATCTTGCAATCTACAAAACAGTGAACATAGTTTTCTTGCTATTGGCACCTCTGTCATGAAGGAACATTCCCATTCAAAGTCATCTGAGGTGCCACCCGAAAGGCCAAACAAGTTTGGTGTGTTCGTGGCTGTAACCAAAATGTGTTTACTGGCTCACCAGACCTCACTCTTGTGGTCTTGCTATCATCATTTGTAATCTGCTTTTTCTCTGTGGCATTGAGCTGGGAACACTTTTGCTGTGATACTTTCATTTATCATGTTTTCACAGCACCTCACAAAATCTTTGGTTTCTTTATGTTTTATTAAGAAGGAAGGAAGAAAAAGACATAATGCATAAAGTGCCAAAAAGAAGCATTGCTTAAAAATTATATGAGTTGGTATTTTTAAATGTGAATTTTCTATTTCTAAATTTGTAAATTTTGTGCCTGTGTTCCTGAATTCACAGGTTCTGTGTCTCATTCTGGTGTTGCATTCTGTGTTACCATGGGCACTTGGACCTGGACTCATTCTCCCTCTGCTAACCAATGAGCAGAGATGACAAGATTAGGAGAACCTCTTCCCTAAGATCCTTGTGTAATGGGGAGAGGTGAAGAGTGTGCTTGAGTTCCTATGTCTGTCCAACAAGTCTCTGAGCAAGAATCTGAGAAAATGGCTTCCATTATCTTCTACCACAGTGATATAATTAGTGGGATTTATGTTGTCCAAATTTCTACTACCAATACGTAAATATAGTCATAGTGAGGTAAGAAATTGTAATTGTAATATTTGGAACTTTGGCATCACTGCGTAAACTAGAAACTTTAAAAATTTTCAATAAAAGAATGTTTTAGTGCAAAGCTGCTTGGTATATTTCTTTGAAAAAGTATTTTGTATTATTGACTACATATAAAAATGTATTTACAAAATAAAAAATCTTAAAGATACACAAATGAATTATACTATTTTAAAAGAGGACATTATGCTAATTTTATTGAAGATTATTTGATGCAAAATATATATTTTTTATTTGAAACTTCAGCTTATAGAATCTAAACTATCTGTTGGAAAAAGTTTTCTTTGAGATTTTCAGCTCTTATATCTGGAAGCTTATGGTTTATATTACAGAGAGGAAAGAAATTAGTTAGAAAACCTTGTCAGAGCTGCTCTGATAAATTCCTGTTACTGAATTTTGGTCCATGGGAAAGGGAATCTGTGGGGAAAGGATGTAAAGTAATCCAAACCTGTGACAGTACTATCATCACTCCAGTGTCTGTATGTTACACTGTTTTGCAGGTCAAACTATTCTGTGTAGCTCAGGCTGTACATCACCAGGGGCTCTCAGGCTTGCCATCCATCTGTCAGCAGGCTGAGACCAAACCCTTCTCCAGAAAGTGAACGGATTGCCCCTATGAGCCTGTAAACTTCTGCCAAATTGATTGACTTTGTGTGGCTTATTTGAAAGCAACGGATGAGTTTCCTGAGGCCAGAGCCACACTCCAAAAACAGGAGGCACAAATGGGATTTATGGCACTTTTAAGTAGGATCACAGGACTGATAGAAAATGCAGGGTTTTGCTGGTGTTTGGGAACATGCACGTGTTGAGGATGGGGTTACCAGCTCAGTGTGTCCAAGAACATCTGGTCTGGCTGAGGCATCGCAAGAAGCATTGCCACTGCCTAGCACTACACAGGTGACATGAGCAGCCTGGTTCCCCAGTTGTCCTGACACTGAGGAAAAAGGTGCATCCAGAAAGCAAACCAGAACAAAGGGTCTAATGTGTTGAGGAATATGACACTTTCTGTTTATTGTTTTATTTATTTTGTGGAATTAAAATGGTGTGATAAAGCTCAAGGACTACACTCCTTTCCTAATACCCAAATTTCTCCAGTGTAAAATATTTCATTGAAAAAATCTTAATAAGCTCTAGAGAAAATTTGCAGGTCAGGGTAAATAAACCATGGAACAAATTTATGGAGCAGGCTTCTCATAATTTGCAGCCTTTAAATCAAGAAAATATTTATTACTAAAAGATATATGATGCTTTATCTCCAATTAATGGGATTCGGTGCAAGAATTACTGGGTAAAATTTGATAGCCTATGCTATGCAGGTCAGACTAAATGTTCACACTGGCCCTTGACCTTTGCAGCTATTAATCTTTCATGAGAGCAAGCCATAAAAGACAGATGAATGCAATAAAAGGGAACTGCTGTCTCTGGAGGACTATTCAGAAGGTTCTCTTGAATTAGCTAATGTGAGGAAAAGACGTTTTCTGATAGAAAGGCCTCCAAATCCCCAAAGTTATACAGATTATCTTTCATTTTGACATGAGAGGAAATTGCATTTTCATTAAAGATATTGTTTATTAATATCTTCTTGTTTCTGATCATTTGGAATGTGGTCAGAAAGTGGAGGAGATTTAATGAAAAATAGGAAAATGAAAATGTTGCAGGGTTTGCCCTTTCAGAGCTGTAAAAAATTTTTGTCTCTCAAAATACCAAGTCTTTTTGGTGATAAAGTAGAAATGTTCTCTCTCCTCTGGTGTGATCCGGATTTATAGATGCGCTTAGGACATGGGCTGTCTCTTTTGTCCTCTCCATCTCAATCCAGTGCCCTTGAGGTGGGGTTTGGGTGGGAGTAGAACACAAGTGCTTTGCTCACACAAATCCCCAGCCAGGAAGGCACTGCCCTGTGTTCAGGGAAGGCTCAGGCAGTAGGTGCTCAGGTCCTTCGTCCTGGTCATGATGAGTGGAAGGGCACCTTAAGTGTTGCCCAGAGCACTGTCAGCCATATCCTGAGGAAGAAAGGAGCCTCAGGGACTGCTGGAATGTTTCTTCCCTTAAAAACTTTCTCATATCTGTAATTAGGGCTTTATTAATTAGGCTGCCTCTGTTACTCCTTGTCCCTTTTGTTTTTATTTCTCTGCCATGAATTACACTATAATTTAAATATACATGTTGCAATCTAGAGGACAAGCTAGTACCATGGCACCTGACAGGAAACAATGCATCTCTCCATAAGAAACATACATCAACACCTGGCTCTTGAGATTAATTTTCATCTTCTCATGGAATGTTTATAATTCTAGTGAAACTCCTTCTGGGGTGATTATTAAGATTTCTGAATGTAGTGGTACTTTGTGGATAAATGCTATATCCCAAACTGGTGCAACAGCTGGTTCTCGTGAAGGACATGGTCTGACTAATACACAATTTACCAAATAACCATGGTCAGAGACAAGTGCGGGGAATGCAGGTTGCCAGCTGAGCTCACTGCCTGACGGCTGAGATAGAGCTGAAAGAAGTTTTCTTTATGACTCTCCCATCACTAGCCAAAGACCACAGGAGACAGCTCAGGATTTAGTCCCACCATCAGCAGCTTGGGCCCTCACTGATCCCAAGGCTGGCTTTGCTGGCTGCAGGCTTATAACCCATATATCAGTTAGGAGAACAAAACCATTCTTCTCCACTCATCTTGTGGTCCCTAACCTCAGAGTTTCCATCATCACTGTTACATATGTTATTTTCTAATACCTGCGTTGTATTTTTCAGTTGTTACTTAAATAGGGCTCCTCCAGTGATCTGTGCTTAAGGCATTTTGTTGACTCACAGATAGAGCTTTTCCAACAGGGATGTTTAAATGTGCTGAAACAAGAAGACCATGTTAGGTGAACAGCTTTTCTTTTCTGCCTGGTTTCAGTTCAGTTCTGGCTACAAGT
This sequence comes from Passer montanus, assembly GCF_014805655.1. Classification (NCBI taxonomy): domain Eukaryota; kingdom Metazoa; phylum Chordata; class Aves; order Passeriformes; family Passeridae; genus Passer; species Passer montanus. Next base: position 9,372,576 of record NW_024371037.1, read on the forward strand.
GCACTTGGTACATGCTCAGCTCCTTGCTCGTGTTCCTGCCCTGTGGGTCGCTGACTCACCCTTGCTGGCTGAGTCAAGGTGCAGGAACTGTTGCTGAAGGCTGCCAGATGGACTAATAGGAAAAATACTTAGGCCAGAGTTTTACAACAAATACCAAAGCAGTTGAGTCTGTCTTATTTCTCATCCTAGAATAAAAATTTTCATTGTAGAATAAGCTCTTGCACTATCCTCGTGCTTCTTCGCCAGGGCTTGAATCTGTCATTCTGAAACAGAACAGAAAGCACATGGTGAGACTGGAGGAAAGATTTCCTCCAACAAAAATCAAATAATAACTTGACGATGAAGGCAAAGAATAAAAACTATTGCTGGGATTCCCACACTGCAGTGTCCTTTCTTTGCAGAATATTTACTTTTACTCTCCCTCTTGCCTTTTTTGATCAGCATCTAATTTTGCTCTTCTCCATACAATATGTGGGTGAATGTATACCTCAGACTGACTGTCTATGGCTTTATTCACATTTAGAGGTTATTGAAATAAAACACATAAAGAACAAAGTTCTTCAAAGAGTAGCAAAAGGCTGGCAGTGTCATTTTTCAGCAGGGCGAGATTTCTGTGAAGTGCTTGTGACAAGGCTCATTCCTCAGAACACTTTTCATAATGGGGTGAAGGCTCTGGCTTTTCATGTATAATCCATCCCCAGTGATTTGTTGTTCTCCTCTGAAAAGAACACTAGATTTCAGACAGGGCTGCATGAATCTTACCTTGGTTAACGTCAGCAAATAAGCCCGTGTCTTTTTCAACTAAAGACAGAAATCTTTATTCTTTAAACTGAAGAGCTGGTAAATTAATAATTTTTCCAAGATCTCATCCTCTGTTATTTTGGAGCAGTTACACACACATGCCAGTGGCTTACACAAATGAAAAAAATATTGAAACATGATTCCCATTAATCAGGAACTCCAGATTATTACCCTGATTTTGGTATAGGTCCATGGTTTATAGTGGGCAGAGGCTGAGCACTCACAAGTGAATTTATAAACTGTGCATAAGTCTTCAAAAATGGCATGATACTCTTAAAACTGTAAATCACACATAGCTGAAAGGTGTTCCTTGCAGAGAATAAATTCCATATAAACGGTCTTCTTATGAGTTTACACAAAGCTTTGCAGCATTACATGCAACATTTGGGCCAATAAATTACATTGGTCCAGACTTGACGTATTTAGAGACCTCTCTAGTTATTGCCTTTGGAAAGTTAGGTACCTACTAATGGAAGTCTGGTTTGGTTGCAAAGACTGCATGAAAAATCCTGTAATCCTGAAATCAGTGAGGAACAAGGGGGGGACAGTTTTCTCTTTCTAAAGTGTGCAGCTTCTCTAAAATAAGCCTCTTCTGGCCTTTCCCCTTATGTCACACTCTACTTGCTTGCTCACCTCTCTCATCCTGGCTGTTTCTGCTGTACAGACAGGGTTTTTGAACACATATGGCTCCAGTAATCAATGTCTGTGTTTCCCCTGCAGAAACCTGTCACCTAATTTCTTCCCCCAGCAGTAGCTTGCCCTTGTTCAGAGCTTGGTTTTGTTCTTAAAAGTGCTTGTCAAAGTGAAAAGCAGAAATATGCTCAGGATCTGCTCTTCTTTCTGCTCTTCTTCCCCTGCCACTATAATCTAGACTCAAAAATTATACCATGGATCAAATCTGCAAAAATCCAATATCAAGTTTGAAAATATACTTGGTTGGAGTCAGCCCAATTAAAAATAGCAATAAAACCAGTAATATGTAAGCTTATTTTGTTTTATTAATAATTGGCTTTGTCATCATATTATTCAAAGTTGGCTTTAATTAATTACATTTTCTTTTCTTCTCTTGAGGCAAATTGTTAGTACTTCAACACTGCTGTTGCTGCTCCTTTTGTTTGCTTTAAAATTTATTTTTTCTTTCCTTGCCACTGCCCTCTCCTTGTGCCAGGGCCTAATCTGAACCTTATTAATCAGTCCTTTTTCATATTATGTTTCTGGTAGTGTCCATTCAAATGAGCCCTTGCAATATGTTTCCAGTTCTCATGTTTTCTCACATGTACACAGTGATTTGAATACTCCATATTCTTTTCCACACTACTCTCTTTGCCTACAGCTACAGCTCAATTTTTCCTCTAAATGTTCTTTAACTTTCATCCCACTACTGTTACATTACAAAAGGATGAATCACATATATTGGTTGCTTATAGAAATAGTTTGATTGAGTTTGGTGTCATGCTGATCTCTGTGTTCACTACATATGTAGGAATCTTCTTTTGTCGTGAGTTTTGCATTTAATGTTTTAAAGAATATATTAAGGACATATGGCTTTTCTCTTCTGCTAGACCCTTCAATGAAGGTGTGAAAACTCTTCATTTTTCTACCTTTCTTTTAATTTCCGTTGCAATTTCACAACTTTGTGGTACAGAACAATTCAGAAAGCTAATGTGCCTCTTTCCATTTCATTTACTTAAGTCAGGAATATGATATGCCACCCTGTGTTTTCCCCTTTTTGTCCCTATTTAATTTTCTAAGCATCCCAAAAGAATCCTCTTGTCTCAACAAACTGTTCAAAGGCAAGGGAGAAACAAAAGCAAGAAAAAAGAGAAAGGAACTTCAAGGCAGTCAATTAGTTCAGTGTTAGCTGTACATTTTATACTGTTACCACTAGTGAATGTTACTCCAAGCTCTCCTCTCTGATTATTGGGCTTGATTAAGGTTTCTGGGGCCTTGCTGTGTCACACATGCAGAGGTGGAATTTACAGTTCTGCAGACGGAAGACTGATCTAGCTAAATTTTGTTTGGCACAATTTCAGTGGGGGACTTTCTTTTCTTTTTGTTTGTGAGTGTCCCCATTTGTTTATTTTTTCTTTTTCCTTTATATATGCTGCAGTAATCATTATTCTACTTATATTACCCTTTAGGCTGCCTCTCTTTGGTTATTGTATGCAGAGATCACTCCTCAGCTTCCCTTGATCCACACTGCTCTCCTGCTTTTCTCATTTAGACATTGGTTGCATGTACTGCTTTCTTCTTCTGTTTGCTTCTTCTTGGTGGAAGCCTGGGGCTTCTGAGCCACAGACACTCAGTGTTATCCAGGTGACAATTTCAGCATAGAGCTTGAAGCCCTGCAGCTTTGTGCATTATCTGGATTTACAGTGCAGCTCTTCAGGGGCTTCTGACATCTGAAACAAATAGTAGCCAAAAAAGTTCTAAAACCTATAATTTAATCCTCACTGTAATAACATAGAAGTGTAGGCACACAGTCTGTGGTAATTGGGAGTGGGGCTGCAGCCTCATCCCCAGTGGGCACAGCTGTGAGAAACAGGTGAGCAGCACTGACAGCAATGAGCCTGGAGTGCCCAGGGGCACTGACCAACCAAAGGGAGCAGAGGGCACACAGGGCAATGCATGAACATGACGGGTATAGAAGGTTGGGCTAAAGAACAAAAGGAGTAAATGGTTGCAAGCTTCTGAAGTGATATGGTGTTATTCTTTGTGGGCAGATGCCTGAAGTCTTCTGATGAAATAAGGTGTTACTCTGTATGGGTGAATGCTCTGAGCTTTTTGAAATTGTGTGGTGATACTCCGTGTGTTGTGGCTGTCTCAACTGTGATGTAGAAGTAGGTCACCATTCATACAAAGCTGTAAGACAGGACATAACTTTTTCTATTACTGGTATTTTGGGCTTTATCTCTCCCCATTCCCAGGCCTTTTCTAAGTTCAAGTCAGATTCCTCTGTGCATCTCTATGCATCTGTGATCTTGCCCCTGCAATCACTCTTGAGTTTTGGGCACAGCCCTGCTCCTTTAAAGACTCAAAGCCTTGTCATGCTCCACCTTGCTCTATCACCTAGCCCTCTGTGTGTGACCACACATCTGTCCAGATATTTAGTTTGGGAGGAGAGGATGGGATGGAAACAAATTTGAAATTTCCAGTGAAACATGGAAAAATGAAGTCAAGTGACTGAGATCAATAAAGATGAACAGAATAATGGAAACGAGAAAAAGGTTTATTTTCAGGTCAGATCCTCAGCAGTAAACCCATGGTTTATTTCCTGTACCATAGGTCTCTATACACAGACAAGAAGATGAAATTTGAAATTAATTTAACAAGCATCATTTTATTTCAGTCAGTGAATCACTGTTATCTGCCTGCTTATTTTCATGGCTGCCTTCGTCATTGCATGTATAAACTTCTCATATAAACATGATTTGTCATCACAACACTTCTCCAAGCCAGAGAATGCTTAGGAGTTTATTGTGTCTGGCAAACTGAGACGCAGAAAAATTAGCCACTTGCACAAGGTTAGGGAAGGATTTTCAGACTCTGCCCCATTTCCATTTCACTGACTTTCCTCCCCCATTTTTACAGATATATATATATATACACAAAATAACATTTCATTCATTTAATAAAAAAGTAGAACTCTTAGTACTGCTGATAGAGACATTGAATTGGGATTCTTGGCATATGAGTCACAAATTACATGTATTATTCAGAGGTTTCATAGACAGGAATATGACTGCAGCTTATAACCCTGCTCTCCCAAGGGATTTATGCTAATTTGTTCTGATGGAACCACCAGGAAAAAAAAAAGGTGGATATTTATATCTAAACTGATGCTGGCAAGACAGGTGGATTTGGAATCTGAACTTCTCCTACCTTTTTGTGACTGCATAGGCTAAATATGTTTCTGTGCTTATTTGCATATTTCTTTATATTTAATTACATACCCAATTGTCACTGTTAGTGGAAGATTGAAATAATGGTGAAAGATTGAAATTGTAGAATAAACATGGAATTATATACCTTTTTCTTCATTCTCTTCAGTCTCAAGATCAAAGCACTTAAAAAAAAAAAAAGTAGCTTTAATATAAAGTTTCTGGGTTCCCAAGAAAAGTGTCCCAATAAAAATTTACTAAATGTATGGAGCTATACATATAATTTTTTAAGGGCTGAATTTCAAAATTTAGTCATAAAATCTCACTATCTTTAACAGGCTCGTGCTTTAAGTGGTAATAAAAATAAAATTAAGTTAAAAGATTTAATAAAAAGTAAACACTTTGTTGGATTAGAAAAAGGAATAATATATGGAATTTTAAAGAAAACGAAATAATATTCAATAAAAATAGGGTACTCTTTTCCAGTTCAGCACTTGTAACCTTGCTCTCCAAAGTTACAGCATTGAATTATGGTGCAATAGAGAACATAGAAGTATCTGCTCTAACCAGCTTTGAACATGAATTGCAGCTCTTCCACTCTGGTACAGGTTGACATTATTCTGCTGTTTAGATTCATGTAAAGCCTAAAGAAAGTGTGCAGGTATTTGCATTCTTCTCTGTTAATGATTCAATGTTTGATACAGTGTCATTCTTTCTATTCTTCTCACTGGTACATCATCACCAAAATGATTTCTATGATTTTCCATGATAAGTCTTGCTGCAAGGGGTCCCAAATGTCAGGCTGACAATACAGATGTTTACCTGAGAATTGACAACTACTTTCATTCATAGGCAAGAGTTGTTTTTTCCTCGTTTCATTTTAGTTTACTTTAAACTTCTTCTTTTGTGTAATTTCTAAGGATTATCTGTGTACCCTGAGCATGCATGACTGAGGATGCAGGAGTTAATTTTTGAAGTAAAACATAGCTGAATTAAAAAGTGACAAAGATTTACCTTATGTTTTTGAAGACTGTTTCTGTTGAGTTATGATGTGTCTTGGTGGAAAGATCTGTACTTAAAACCAAAAGTCTTACAGCATTAGTTTTGATAAGTAACTAAAACATGCATTTAGGGGATAAGTGCAGGTGGTGAAATTCTGGCACAGTTACCATCAACAGGAATTTTGTCAGTGACTACAATGGACTTGCAAATTCACCCATTAAAGAAATGAAATGAATGAACAAATCCTTTTTATTCTTGTTGTCATTATTTTAACATTTTTATTGCATAATGTTCAAATTACTAAATGACCAGTTAATTTCATCCTGTTTTCTTCAGCCTCTTGGAGAGTATGCTTTTCAAGAAGATCCAAAAAAGCCCCCCAGTCTTTACCTCTGTCTTTCCCTGGACGAGGCTGCCTGGGTTTCCCTGTTGAGAACCCTCCTGTCCGCATCCGAGTGCGCGTCACCGGGAGGAACCTCTGGCCATGGCATGCTCTGGAGGCAGCTCGCCCAGGCAGGGAGGAGGGAGGAGAGGTGGGTGTTTATTTCCATAGTGGCTGATTTGCCAAATGAAGAACTTAATTATTCATCTCCCTTGGTGAGTTTATGCCTGTGAATAAAGCAAAAGTATGTCAGTAGCTGTGATAGGGAGGGCCTCTGGTTCTGGAGAGTGAATGCTGGGGTGGTGCCTGCTCTGGGGCTCTTGAGGTACCCTTGTGTAGCACAAAGGGAGGTTATATTTTTGGGTACATCTTAATTCCTGCTGGTAGTAGTCATAGCCTCGGTGACTCATCAATCTGGCTCACAAAGTAAAAACAGATTTACCCTTTATAGGGTTTGGCAGTTGGCAGATGATTGTTTCCCCTCTATGAATTAGACTTTTATTTATTTAGTGTAATCAAGAAGGAACTGTCTGTTTTGTGACCTTCTAGGTTAGTGAAAGGGAACAAAGGATTTCTCTTTATTATTATTATTTTTTGGCATCATGCAGTTAGCAGAACAATGCAAAACTATGATAAAGAATCATGCTCTGGTTGGCTGGCTGCTAGCACTGTAGCTGCATGCCACATTATTATTCCAGTTGGTCCGAGGAACCTTTTTACATGAGCAGAAATAAGCTATTTATGACAAATAAAGCGGAATCCATACGCTGTAGAATCAGTCAGGAAACACTGTTCCCTTTTAACAGATACCTAGATAACCATTTAACATTAAGGCACTGAAAGTTCCTCGAATAACTTTGCTAAGCTGGACAAAAATAACAAGAGGCTTTTGCAACATGCCTGGCTATTGGATAGAGTACATCCTGCCAGATTACAGACATATCTCATGCAAATTGCAAGAAAAAAAATTTTGGATGGCAGTCAGGGACTCTGGTGAGCAACTCAAGGACAGCAATTTGCCTAACAGACTTAAAATACATTTAGAAATTGCTCAATAATATTGGAGCTGAAAGAAATTAGAATAAGCTAAGCATAACTAACCAGAAATTATAAATTGGTTACTGCTCATTATCCAGATAAGGAGAAAACACCGTTTGGAAAGTTCCTGCCATTCCTAAAGTTTGTATTTTTTTAAAGAAAATGGCTTCACGAGCATGAAGCACACTAATTCACTCCTGGGTCTGGCGCTCTGTAGGAATTTTGCTGAGACCTGTAAATGATCTGCAATATGTTCAGGGAATGCCAACAACCATTATTCCTCACTAGAGCTGCATTTGTTACATGCTTTTCTAAGCTGGCTATTTCTAAACGTTTTTCCCTTCTGCATGTAGCCAGCAGAAGGTTTCACATGCTGTGGAAGCCCTGGGTGCCCAGGGAAGCTGCAGTGGGGCCCTGCAGGCTGGGCTGGCAGTGCCCTTTCCATGAGGGGGACACCGGCCTCCCTGGTGTGGGTGGGACTCTGAACATTGCACCCATGAGGAGACAGCTTCTTGTCCTCAGTGCATTTCTGTGCTGCCACGCTGTGAACGTTATAAATGTGCTGGTTTATTAAGAACCTCGGCTAAGGAAGGCTGTGCTAGGAAGAAAAGTTAGAAAAGCACTAGTTCCTCCAGCTAAGTACTTGAAAAGGTACATTGCAAAGTAACCCACACTTCTTTCAAATCAGCACTTTCTAGGGTATTAAAAGTCTTCAAGTTTGAGATGGGAAATATTTGCATTAATTTTAAATAAAGCATGACTGCCCAATCAGTTTAGCTGGGTTGGAGGCATTGCAATAAGAGCTTCCAGAACAATTTCCTTCTTAAGAAAGATCTTCCTTAATTAGCAGATCTCCAAATTACCAAACTGAGAGTGTTTGTCAGCAAACAGCGTGCTTTGCTTAGCAGTGTATGGTCAATGAGTGACATCAGATGACCAAAGGATGCTGCAGGTTTTTTCTTTTCACTGGGATCTGCAGGCAGGATAAACAATCACCTGTGGGGAATGGTTTCAGTGGAAGGTGATATCTTGACAGATCTTTCATCACTCTGTTTTTATCTATCAAGGGAGAGATAAAATGATGGAAACCATGTTTGTTGGTCTGAATTCAGAGATGCATTATTTGACATGAAAGAAGATTGATTTCATTTCTGTTGGAAGTCAATGCATCTTTGACTAGACCCCAATTCATTCTCAAAGCTATAGTGTTATTGACTTAACAGAAGACATAAAGTGCTTATCTTGAAGAATGTACTTATGGCACATTCCAAGATTCTTCACTCTGACCCTGATAATACCTTGACACACCACTGTGACCACAATTTTAGTGTGGCTTCACCTGAAATACTCCCAAAGCAAATGCTCTTGAACTTCACAGTGTGAGCTATCTTGCAGTAAAATAATCATGAATACAGCTAGACCAAGGAGAAAATTACTTGCAGACACACAAGTGTACTTTACTCTTCCAGTTTCTTTTCCTCAGAAGCATAATCCTCCTGAGACCAGCAACTGTCAAAAATAAAACAGAAAAATAACATGCCATTTTTGTGTAAAGATAAAGTGATTGTAGTTAGTGATATTTATGATTTGATTATAGCTTTCAAGATTTTTGGTGTTTTTCAAGCCTTCTTTTCCCTGATTTTTCTTGTGCCATGTGAGAGGCTCTTCTGTTGCTTAATAAAAAAAAGATTCTAATTCACATAATGTGAAGGAAGACTTTTAGAGTTCATAACCAGATGCAGACTAGAAAGAAGACAGATTGTTTTTCTTTTTCATTTAAGTATTTCAATTTCAAAGTCAACCTGAAAGTTTATTTGTCCTGCCTCTGGGTTTGGGGTCTCTGTATACTAAGAAAAAAGCAGACTCGCTTCCAGTGAACCATTCTGTGTATATATACAAGATAAGCAAAGGGTGGGGGAAGCAAACCATTGTTAAGAATGTGGAAATTAAGCTTAAGGGATTAAACTTCCAGTACTTTCCACACTTGGTTATACAGATAAGGTCACCCAAGAGGGCAGAGGCATCCTGCAGGAGAGCTGGGAACTGACCCCAGCTACTCCTCAGGAGGGGACACAAGTGGCACCAGTGAAAAAAAAAAAAAGCACAACAAAAAACCCCAGGACCCAAAGGTGATAAAACAGCTGCAGAGCTTAGTACTGTCTTAATGAGTGTCACTGTGAAAAATCTCAATGGACTGCCACAATTGTCCATGGTTTTGTCTCTAGGTTAAGGGACATAGATGAGAAACAAAGAGCACAATTATTGTTCTTCATTAAATAGTTCAGCTTGGGAACTGCTTGCCACAGGGTTCTGTGAATGGTAAAAGTTTACAGAGCATTAAAAGGAAACTGGACAAGCCCATGGGTAAGAAATCAGTAAATAGCGCCAAATTAAGAAACACCCAACAAACCCAAGAAACACCCAAAATGAAGCCTACAACATACCCATATTGCACTTAGGGTTTATTTTAATTGAAAATTACTCAAGAATTTCAGTGACATATCTTCTTTTTCCTTGTTCCCAGACCCTTCCTTAGACACTGCCTTGTGGTCACTGCTGGAGACAGGATGTTGGTGTAAATGGGGTTTGTTGTGACCTACTACCACTGTCCCGAGGCCATAATGTTATGGGGAACATGTTCTGACAGCAGCTGGAGATCTAACCCACGAGCTGTTGGAAGTTTTCGTAGATGCTGTGTAGGCTTTGTGGCTATTAAGTAGTTTCCAGAGATGCCTTTTCCCAGAATCTCTTGGCCCTGCAGATAAAGCAGTTCTGTGTGGTTCTATCTGCCTTAGACTCTCTGTGAGTCAGTTGCTGGGACTGTAGCTCATGGAAGAGATCAAATTCCTCATTACCAACGGTAGGCTGCACCACACTGGAAATTTTTTTCCTCAGTATACCCCTGACATTTCTAAAATCTAAGAAATGGGTCTCTACAAATAAACAACATCTGTGTGTTATCAGTATGATCCATCTTCAAGATGGAACACATTCATCTGGGCAGTTCCTGAAAGCCCTCCCAGGAATATTTAATATCTATTTTCTAGGTAAAGCAAACAGATATTTCTGCCCCAGCCCTGCACCCCACACTGACTCCTGCATTCACAAGAACCCCAGTGACCTCTCTGAGTCCATACAGGCTAGTCAGATTGCAGGGCAGTGCATTACCTTTTAGAATTAGTATAGTATGGTTTTTAATTAGTACACTTCAATTTTGTCACTTCTCCCAACAGGAAAATTACATTTAAATTGACATCAATTAATAAATTGAAACGTACCAGGGTAATTTAAAAGAAAAAGTGTCACCTTTAAAAGAAAAGGTATCCACGTAAGCTCAAATCAGATACATAAGAAACACAGGTCTTGAAAAAAAAGGTGCATAAGTAGCTTTATTTCAAAAAAAGGCATTTCTGTGTGATTAAAAGAAAGACCTGGAGGTGATGTAAATAGTTTGCAATAGTTTGTAAATCAGCCCCACTGTAATAATTTATTAAGAAGAAATATGTGTGAATTGCAATGACTTGTACAAATATAGCCCAAAATTGTGGGAGAAAATCACAACAATTTAATCAAACTGTGGCTCAGACTTACACTGTAAAACAATTATTTTCTAGCTGAAAAAAGAAAAATGTAGTCAAAGGGATAATCTTACCATTTCCTCCCCTCAAAATCCACTGGTGAAAGAATCAATAGCTCTTCAGGCTCCCATTTCTAATTCAATTTGCCTTCTTGATTGCAAGCTATTACTGGCTTTCAGTGATCTGGTAGAGTCTGACTGCTCCAAGTGTGTTCCTGGCCTGCAAATGAAACTGGGTTTATAAGCAGTCACCCATGAAGGTTGGTAAGCTGCCTGTTTGCAATGGGCTGGGAGCACATGCACATCCAGCCACTGCCCTTTGACTGACAGACAATTAAGATGTGTTAACTTGAGCTTGTGAGAACATATCATTGAAATGCCTTCACTCCAAAATATACTGTGTCAATTTGTGATGAGTTTTATTTATTGATATTACATGGAAATTAAAATAAAGCCAGGTACCGTGCAAAAGTTTTCATCTCCTATCCACATTTCACTCATTCTAGATTTTTATGATCAAGCTTTCAATTTCTTCTTTTCAGTACTTAGTGCACTTAGATATTATCACAGTTTTTAATGGTTTTTATCAGAATTCAGAGAATCTCAAGACCACACAAGGAGGTCTTTGGCAAACCTCAACTACAGAGTTTTCCACAATGCTGTGTGGCTGCCTTTTGATGATCTTTAGCTGTGATACACTTGTTGAAAAAACTTTCTAATATATAAGAATGGAAGCGCTGTGCTTTTTTTTTTCTCTCAACAAATTATTAATTCATTTTTAGCTGAGACTCCACATCTAGATAAGAGCTCCACTCCTAACAGGCTTCTCACTGCCTGAATTCTTTCCATCAGAGAACTAGGTATAAATTTATCACTGTGGGTGTGACAGAAATCTGCAGATACAGTAGTAGATAAAAAGAGAATAAATTATTTCTCTCTGACAATTTCATGGCCAAGTGATTTCATTCTTGTGTAATATTAAAAAAAAAAAGAGTTTAAGAGGCTGTTAGCATTTATTTTCTCTTCCTGCTTACATGAAATAACAGAGGGACACAGACCTGATCTTTGCATTCAAATTGTATCAATATTTTAAGCTGAGTAAATGAAACCATTACAAATTCTTCAGAAATGGATAGGTAATTAGACTGAATTACTTTAACTCTCAGAAAGTCACATGTGTAGTCTAAGTCAAAGGGCTACCATCAAGAAAGAGAGGAATGAGTGGGGAAAATTCAGTCATTCATAAATAAATGTCTAAAATAGAATCACCCTCTGGAGATGCTTTTACCTCCTCTCTTTAGAACCAGGCTGAGCTTTGATGATTAAGTTCAGATTGACATCTTACTGTTAAATGGCTAAAATTAGGTAACATGAACTTTATCTTGACATTATCTATTTTCACCCAATGCATCAAAGCATTGAATAGCAATCTTATGTAAAAAACCTGCCATACATCTTTTTAAATGTAGTGCTGGGCCAGGTCAAGAGTGCTCATCAGTTTGCAGGATTAAATACTGTATCTCTAACGTTGTTTAGCACTCAAAATTCCTATCAATAACATTGCTCTAATTTGCAGTTACAGCTTTAAAATGTAAGGATCAGATTTGAAAGGATTTGTTTACCACTTGTCTAATCTGCCTTTACCAGAGGGAAGTGAAGGTGTAGGAAAAAGAGCTTGCATACCTCACATCTGGCTGAGTACTAAGCATCTGAAAGTTATTTTCTTTTGTTATCTTAAAAAAGCAGGAAAAGGGAAAAGCAGAGACACTAAAGTGGGAATAGATGTAACATACAATTATTATGTTTACACAGTGATATACTGTGTTTGCTTTAGGCATCTACCTTAGGTGCAATTAAGGAAATGCAAGTTTAGGAATCCAGATTCAATTACAGTCAGTCGGAAGAGACACTCAAAGGGACAGTGGGAACATCAGGATTAGCTGCCCATAACCTCCAATGTTACCTATTTTGCTATTTAATTGCAACATTATTGCCTGGTTGTTTCCTGGCAAGGTATAAAGTACACATGGAAAAATTAGACATTGAAAGAACAGAGAGCACCTTTTTGAGCCCATTTAACTCCCCTGCAAGTTGGCAAGCAAACCCTGCTTTCACTGAAGTCTTGTGTCTAAGCAACACAAAAATGTTTTTCAGGAGGTATTTACCATCTTTTACAGCACAATTTCACAGCAATCCAGATAAGTGGCTTGCATAAACTGTGTTGCAGTTTAACTGTGAGAAGCTAACTCATAGAGACTATTCATGTTCATATCACAAAGATAAAATAGAAGCTACTAAACAATGTTGTGCCTTGACTTTGAACATGGTGAGTATAGCACATTATCATCCGGCAAAAACAAATGCTGAATTTTTGACAAATATTCAGGAAATTAAACTTTGACTCAATTAACCATCCAGTTTAGTTTCCAAAATGACTGAAAGAGTAAACTACTTCTCTTGCCTGCATTACTGTTGTTTTAGGCCAAAGAGAGGATTGGCTTTAGCAGCTCTGCTCTGACTTTTATTATATTGTTTGACTCATTACAAATCTAGTCAAAACAAAGGAAAGAAAACATTTCATAGTTTGAAGACTATTACATACTTATTTGCTGCTAATATAAAACAGGACTTTACATTTTCTTCTCTGACTCTAGTTGCCACAATACATGTTTACCATTGCTGCTCATTCAAGATGGACTCACATATTTTGTGAGCAAATAGCTTCAATATCACCATGATAATTTATGAAAAATCTCTTCACTTAGGATTCTTCTCAGGAGAAGAATCCTGGGCAAAGGGATTTTTCAAAAAATATCATGGTGACACTTCACTCTGAGAAAAGTCCTGCCTGAGATGGTGGCCTAAATCTCCACTCTTCCACCCATAGTGGGAAGTGAAATGTCTGCTTAAGTTGGCAGATGTTGACTGGTCAGTGTGCTAGAGATGTGCTCCAGAAAAAAGGAAATTTTGTGAAGGATGAACCAGTTTTTTACACAAAGAGGAAGAGAAATTACTCCCTTGATCTATTTGTTAATGTGAAGCATCACTTATTAGTCTAAAGAAGTTACCTTATTCTTACGTGCTTACTAAAGTAAACTGTGGATCTTCTAGCAGCTCCTTATAAGACAACACCTAGCACAGTCTAGTGGACTAAGAGACAATTTGGAGACCCAAAAGCAACATTTTCCAAAAGACAATAACTTTTGTCTTCTTTCCAATTCTGTTTTCTATTATTATTCTCCAGACTTTACATCATTGCTTAACTACAAATTGTCCCATACTACTTTTATAGGCATAGAGTGCATGCAGACTCAGTGTTATGCTCAAAGTAAGCTGTTGCACAGTCCTGATAATGTGAACATCTATAAATCTTTTTTTTTAACACTAGAGGAAGTGTCAGCTGCATGCAGATACTCTGGACAATGGGCTTTTTGCCTTTTGTCCTTATTAAAGCAAATTCTTCCCTCACAACATTTTCTGACTTAAGTCCATGTGCAGGTTTGAACTGAGGTATGGTGGACTGAGGCACTGTGTTTTAGATTTGTGCTGAAAACAGTCCTGATAATGTCAAGATGTTTTTGTTATTGCTGACCAGTGCTGGTGAGAAGATTGGGGATTCAAGGCAAGTGGGGAGGAGGCACAGCCAGGGCAAGTGATTCAAACTGACCAAAGCAATATTCCGTGTATTACCATTCAACATAAGGTTCAGTATGTAAAGTGGGAGGATGAAGGGGAAAGGGGGAATGTTTGCAATGATGGCATTTGACATCCCAAGTCACCATTACATGTGATGGAGCTCTGCTCTCCTGGAGATGGTGGAACACTTGCCTGCCATGGGAAGCAGTGATTAATTCCTTGTTTTGCTTTGCTAGTGTGCATGGCTTTTGCATTCCCTGTTAAACTGTCTCTATCTCAATCCATGAACTTTTACCCTTTTGATTTTACCCCCTGTCCTGGTAGTGGGGCAGTGAGTGAGCAGCTGTGTAGGGCTTGGTTGTTGGCTGGGGTGAAAACACAATGCCCCAAAAGAAAAGAGCCCCTCCAAAACCTGAGAACTTCCCTCCTGTACTCAGCATTGGTGATGCCATATCTTGAGTACAATTCAGTTTTGGGTCCCTCACTTTAAAGAGGTCATGGAGACACTGGAGCCCATCCAGTGAAGGGCAATAAGGTGAAGGGTCTAGAAAAGATGTTTTATGAGGAGTGGCTGAGGGAACTGGGTTTTTTTAGTCCTGAGAAGAGGACACTCAGGGAGCAGCTCATCACCCTCTCCTGAAAGGAGGCTGTCATGAGGTGGTGGCTGGTCTCTTCTACTTGCCTCCAGTGAGAGGAAATTGCCTTAAGCTGAGACGGGAGATTCAGATTAGATGTTAGAAAAAAAAAATATCACTGTTGGGGTGATTGGAATAAGTTGCCCAGGGAGGTGCATGACTCACCATATCTGGAGATGTGTAAGAGGCATCTGCATGTGGCACTGGGTGATGTGGTTTAGTGGGTACAGTGCTAGTGCTGGGTGGATGGTTACACTGGAAAATCTTTAAGATCTCTTTCAACTGTGATCATTCTGTGACTCTCAGTCAGCTGAATTGGCTGCAGATTGGTATGAGCAGGCAGCTGGCCAGGTCTCACTTCTGTATCTTCTCTCTGAGAGGTTTCCTGTATAGGTCACTATTAACAATAGAAGAAACTATGTCAGTGGCCTGGGTGAAAGAACCATGCTTGACCAAAAAATTACACCTCCACATTTCTTGTCTGCTTTCTGAGATGTGGGGAATCCTGTGAAAGTAATTTGCTAGATTAGATGACGCTGATGACTCAGTGTTGCCCTGCTTGTGGAGGTCAGCCCTATCCCTATGAAAGTAAAGTGAAGGATATGGGTTAGCTAATGGGGTGGGACTCTGACATTCCTCAGAGGCTTCTAATTCCTGTCCTGTTACTGGAGTCCCTAGAGAACCCCTCCCAAAGAGCTCTGCCTTCCTATTACCTCTGCTAATGGGACTGAGACCTGTGTACCACCACGTATGAAGACTGCTGGCAGGCTCCTCAGAAACGGGAGCCTAAAATTCCACATCCTATTCCCTTTCCACAGACTTCTGTCAGCAGGGACCTGTTCTTATCAGTTTGAAAGATGGAGCACTTGCTGATACAACCTTTTCCTGCACTAATGAGATTGCCCACCCATAGATGTTCTTTGAATGATTAGTAGTGCAGACTAGCATAGTACTGCTATAGCAAATAATACGTCTAGTCATGCAATCCTAATGAGACCATTTGGAATTATGTTGGATTAAAGGATGTTGGGTTTTTTTAAACTTTTATTTGATTTGGTTCTTTGTTTAAATGTTGTCTTCTGGTAAATAAATAAATAGCCACAGTTAACTCAGTATACAAGTTCAATTGGCTGAATGGAGAACTAAAATTTACCTGCAGTAACAGCATCAGGGTATTTCTGAAATAAAAGACACCACACCTTGAGCCAAGATTCAGAGCAGGGAAGCTGAGTGGCAACATGCAACTAGAGCCTCAAGGCCTACATGTAATAGCCAGATACTGTCGGCCAAGCAAATTTCTATATTGAGTTCTGTGAAACTGGAATGTTGAGAACACAGTCACCTGGAGTAAACATTTACTATCTTTCATCTTCAAGTTATTTTAAAACTATTAATTAATTTCAGAAGGTTCCAGAAATATTGGTGCTGCCATTCTAATTAAAAAAATTAAACCACAGAACTAGAAAAGGTTTCACTATCTCTTAGTGATTAGCAGTGAGAGAAAGAAAACCCAGCCTCAAGATGATACCTCAGGATTTCTGGTTTCCAGAACTAGTTTTTGGTAAAAAAAGTTTCATCTCCTCCAAGCCACTTACAATATACTCAATACTGCAGTTTTGCTTGCTAAGTAGAAAGAAATCCTCAGTTTGGGGTATCACATTTGGGTCAGGTTGGGATGCAGCAGAGCCCTCTCTGGAACAGTGTGTGCCTTCCAAGTCTGGTCAGACACACATTGTACTACTGTGCCTCAAGGCAAGTGGCAGTGGTTTACATTAGGATCAGAACTGGGCTTGGGACAGTGAGTTCAGCAAGCATGAGAATAATGCTTCTTTCTTTAGCCATCTGCAGGCTCCACCCCGTTTCTCAAAATTGCTGAACTATTTACAAATGTTTAAGAGAATCTCTGTGTGATGTTTACACTGCCATGCATTTCAGATGCAGGCAGAGCTATACAACCAAGGCCCACCCCAAAGACAAAAGCTGTGCTGTATTATCATAATATGTACTGCTTCTGCTCTCCACTACCATACAAGGCACTTCTGCATTCCTCCACTTTTCTAACCTCCTAAGTTTTCCAGATCACTGCCAGATTTCTTAAACTTTATGGAATGATTACAGGCTTCCTAAATATAAAGCGCAGATTCTGTTTGGCAGTTTTGTATGGGAATTTCAAAATGAAGAGAAAAGGTATTTCAGAAAAGACTGTTACAACCATTTATAGAACTGCACTGCAGTTATACAGTTTACAGATTCAATAAACTTCACTGGTTAGAGTGAACCAGGCCTCAAAATGTCACGGTGAAGTTGCTGTTACACCCATCCCACATAGGATGGGAATCGAGGAACAGAATGCCCAAGGAATTTAGACAATGTCTGTTGCATTCAGCCGGCGACTGGAATTTGATGTTGGCTGTTTCTGTTTTGCAGTCATACTCTGCAGTCTGCTCAAATATGCCAATTCCTTATGCTTTTAGAAAGAGGTAAAAGGATAAAAAGGATTCCAAGCAGTGCATATTGATACTTTCCATGCATTGCTGTTAAATTAGGGTGGGCTTAGAACCTGTCTCTTTGCTATGATTAAGAAACTTATAGAGGAATATTCAGTTTTAGAGATAATTTCCCTAATATATTAAAAAAACCCTAAACAAAATAAAACTGAGAAGAAATGGAATAGATACAAGTCCACAAAAGTGGTCTGAAAAACTTCTGAATGCCTATCATATTGAGAGTTTTTGAAGCGAAAAAAAGTGCATTGAATTCCTGGAATGAGAGAGATGCTGTTTGCATTCTGCCCACAATGTTCTGGCTCCCTATTCTGAAAGGTCATTAAAATGTTTTCTAAGAACTGATGAACTGTTTACTGATTTTATTCTTACTGATTAGTCTTGATTTGTCTCCTGAATACACCACCAAAATTACTAATTAAAAATACCTCCCACCTTGTTTCAGCTGGAACTTTAAGCTATGTTCTTGATTTTTTCCATATTTTCTTTGATGAATATGCGTCCAACTGAGACAAGATAAGCCTCAATAGCTTCCATTGAGTCAAATTTCTACACAAAATAACTAAAAGGTGTCAGTACCTGAATCTTGTCTGTCAGAATGTGCCATTTTTGGGTCCAGAACTTGAAATGCAGTAAAGGTTAGAGCCATAATGCTGGACAGAGGGTCACGCCACCAAAACACACCAGTAGGAAATGCTGCAAATGCTGAACGTGGATTTTTCTGCCTGTTCTGAAGCTTGCTAGTGTCAGATAGAAATGGGTGCAGACCACACTGAAGTGTTAGTTAAGGTACTTTTGGAAAGACTCTTCAGATTGAGTCATGTGTGGATGTGTTTTCCATGTAGGCGGTCTGTGTGTGAGACAGAGGAGCCTCTTCTCCTGTAACCTTAGCCAAACTTGGCAGAGGGATAGACAACTAATATTAAGTTCCTAAAAGTTTCAAAAAACTTGCAAAACAAGTTTTGTCTGTTAATGCTGAACCTCTGCTGAGCCTCAGACTCTTAACAGGCAACATAAATTTCACAGGGGCAAGTAAGATCTAATGAATTCCCTAATCATGGGAAATGCATTAGTCAGAGTATGTATTAAGCCACAGAAACGCTCAGAGTTCTTGCCTTTATGGAGTCTCTGCTACACAGTAAATGTAGATGATAATAAAACTCATAAATACATTTATAAGTATGGTTTCCCAATTAGATTCTTTGAAGTCTACAGGAGAAACTCTTGCTGCAAATTAATATAGTACAATTAGATTGTCAATTAATCACAAAACCTCTGGGAGCTAAGCTGCTTTGGTTCAGGTATTTGGAAAAGCTTTGGCTGTCGTAAGGAAGATGCTATGATCTTTGCTGGAGGGAGAAAGGTAGGTACCTTTTCAGTGATGTGTGACAGTGAAAACCAGAGCAGGCCAGGAGATAAGTAGAATTAAATTACAACTGTCATTGGAATAAGCAGGTTGTGACTATGACTTGGCTGGACAAGGCCCTGAGTAACAATGAACCCACAAATTTTATCCCACTTTCAGCAGAGGATTGAACTGCATGACTCCTAGAGGTCTCTTCAGTTTAAATATTCGTGTGATGTTATGAGCCCTCAAACACTGATTTCACAGTTGAAAGACGGACCCTTGATTTTGCATTTATGTTGCTTAGCTGTTACCAGTGTTCTAATTCCTCCTAATGAGATGTGAAATTCCTCAGAAACAGATCTCCTTGCTAGGAAGAGTCATAAAGCCAACCTGAGGCAGCAGACTTCAGCACACCGCATCTGACTATTAGCACACAAAACCACTTTTTCTTTATTGAAATGAGGCACACTTATTAATCACCATACAGGTGTAACACGTAACTT
The DNA here is from genome assembly GCF_014805655.1 of Passer montanus. Lineage (NCBI taxonomy): Eukaryota > Metazoa > Chordata > Aves > Passeriformes > Passeridae > Passer > Passer montanus. The sequence continues at coordinate 9,391,883 of NW_024371037.1, forward strand.
TTTAGATGTTAAGTGTGCAACATTAGAAGCATGGATTAATGCTGAATCACAGAATCACTGAAAGGGTATGACTGGAAAGGACCAGAGGGGTCATCTGGTCCAACTTCCCTGCTCAAGCAGGGCCATCCAGACCCCATGACACAGGATTGTGTTCAGGTGCTTCTTGAATATCTCCATTGAGGAAGAATACAACCTCTCTGAGCAGACTGTTCCAGTGCACAGTCACCTGCACAGTACTCTCTTATATACAGGTGAATATAGGATGCACTTCCTGAGCATCAGTTTCTGCCTGTTGCTTTTTGTGCTATTGCTCAGCACCACTGAGCAGAGCCTGGTTCTCGTGCCTTTGACAACCTCCCTTCAGTAGTGATAGACATTGATGGTGTCCCCACTCAGCTGTCTCTTCTCAAGGCTGAAAAGGCCCAGCTCCCTCAGGCTTTCCTCATAAGAGATGCTTCAGCTCCTCAATCAGTTTTGTTGTCCTCTGCTGAACCCACTCCAGAAGCTCCACATCTGTCTTGTACTGAGACCAAAACTGGACACAGCACTCCAGATATGCCTCATCAGGGCTGAAGAACCACCTCTCCTCATCACCTGTCATCTTGAAGTCCTCTTCTTCTTATCTCACAACCTTGATTATTGCAGGCTGGTTCTTACCCTTAGGGTCTGACTTCTACCCATAGCAATTAAACAGCTATTAGGTTCTGTTTTGTTGGGTCAGGGTTTTATGAGCCCTCAAAAGGGAACCTAATACACCCAAGGATAGCTTAGCTATTACTTTTGGAGGCGAAGAATGAGCAGGATGGCTTCTTCTGCAGTGTTTGAAACAAAAAGGTTTAATAAAAGGCAAAATAATAAACAGAAAATCCGAGCCAGGTACAGAGGTCTGCTCCTGCTAGAAAACACGTTCACAAAAGCCTCGTGGTCCTTTTGTTCTCTCCTTTTCTACCTTATGGCCCAGGCAGGACTTTTTGGCTTCTATCCAATTAGGTGACCCCAAGGTTTTAGTGAAGTCTCTGGGGTCCTATAAGGTGGCTTTTCACCTGATCGTTGGGAGAAACTTCTGGGCTTCTTTCCTTTTTTGGGGGACAAAGGCTAGTTTGCCACTCTGTCATTAGGGGGCATTCTCCTACACTCCTACAAACAGCATCATCAATTTTCCTTTTCTAGAGTAATTGAACTTCAGCACTCCATATTTTTTAGCTTTTATTAGTAAGTCAAAACTATTTCACAGTCCTTCCATGATTACATGGCTTATTACATGTTTTCCCTCTATTTTCCTGCTCTATTCATGTTAATTCTAAAATATCTTCCTTGTACCTCTTTCTCCCATCCAAATTCCTGGTCATGCTATTTTCCAGTTCTGCACTGCCTTCTAGACTCACTCCTTAAAGCCTTCAGAACATCTTTCAGTTCAAGACTTATTTTCCTGCTGTTTTCCAGAGCCCTGCCCTGTGGATGCAGCTGCCCGTGCGCCGAGCGCAGCACAGACGGCATCTGCTGGGGGACTGAGGAACACCAGGTGCCTGCTTCCAAGAATTCAGTTACTGCCAACATAAAAATCAAGTCTTGACTCATGTAAACAACTCAGGGCAGCCAATAAATAGCCTCAATGCTTTATTGTGACACTAAATTTTTTTTTAACAAATGAAAAGTTAACAAATATATGAAGCTTGATAGTTTCTCATAAACTGGGTGCAAAAGTTTTCTATGACAATGCTGGGCATGAATCCAAAACTGAACAATGCTGGGCTTAATTTGTAGCAGAAACATCCTCTTATTTTTTTTTCACTTGTTTAGCGGGGAGGCAAAGGGGGAAACTGATCTGTAACACTTTGTCGTGATTGCTCATAGCAGTCACTGAATCCGACATTGCAGCTCTGGTGGTGGCACCCTGAGGCAGGTATTGCCTCGGTGCTTGCCAGAGGTAAAACCTCTCTGGCTCAGCTTTTGTGAGCTAGGCAGTGAACACAGGGTGGCAGTCTACAATCTGAGCCTGGCTCAGATGGTTTTGGAGTTGAGGTCCCTAAAGCTCCTTTACCCATCATTTTATGTTAATAAGGACATGGAAAAAATGAACAAGTTATTTTCAGTACTTGTTGATAATTAAATGATATGTTTTCCATTTAGCACTTACTTCTAGGGCCTCTTTGGCAGTACACTTAACTCTACTAAGTACCATTTTTTGGCCTTATGCTTAATTAACAAACTCAATCTACTTTTTGGCTGAAGGCTTGAGTAAAGGCAGAGATAGAAGACCCTGGCCCATAGACTTTTTCAGCCTCAGCACTTTGAAGAAATAAGGTAGTAGATGCAATGAGTGCAGAGAGGCTCCAACTTTATACCATTTACAAGCAGAGATTTTGTCTTTGCAAGACTAAAATCACTAAATCTACTTCTGTGTGATCCTTCTCACTACTGAGTGCTAACAGCATAGCAATACAACTTCAAAGGTGTTTTTCAGTTAACTTTAAAAATAATTAGCTTTTATACTGTGTGTAGTACTAGCTACACATAGTATCATGTGTACTTTAGTTGACTATGAAGTTGCTTTGGTCTATCTACAGTATGGAGCTCCTACTTGGAGCCGACACCACAGCTTCATGGCTGGGATATTCTCCCAGAAGGTGAGAGGGAGAATTTGGAGATAAAATGCTTGAGGACAGCCTTTAATTAAGACTTCCCACTTCTGTAAGCAAATACTTCACTCATTCAGAGACACAAAAGAAGGTGAACAAGTCTTGCTTGTGTTTCACACTGAAAATGATAAAGAAAATAACATTTGCACTCAATGGAGACTGATGGGTATGTGAGGAGCAATTGGAGTGTATGTTCCTGTCAGTTCTAGGATAAAACAGGGCACTCCCCAGTCCTGACACATGAAGAGGTGTGGGGACCTCGCAAAAGATTTTCTCCTGGCCTCTTCTACCCTTTTTCACCACACAAAACCATTCATATATATTGATGTGAATCAGACTGGAATCTTTGTCAGTGTTTTGCTGGGGCTGAAAAAGGAGGACTACTTGGCATGCACAGGACTACTCTTGTGGAGGTGGTTTTTAAAATGGCTTTCCACTGAGATTCAACAAGGTATGGGATGCTGCTGTGGTGGGAGAGCATGCCCAGGACCTGAGGACACCCTACCTGAACTCTGAATTTCTGCCCTTGAACTGCTACATGCAGTAGCTGCCTTCAGCCTGCTCTTAGTACAGCCATTGTGCCCCTGGTCCCTTGCAGAGCTGGCTGCTGGGTGAATTGCTGAGCCTTTCATGGACTGCCAGCCTCCTTCCTGCCACCCATTCCCAGCTCTAGCATCCCAAACCCATGCTAAATTTATCAGAGGCTACTGAGCAAAATGTTACCATTCTGCCACTCCTCCCTCACCAGTTCTGGGAACAGAGGGTCTGGAGTGTCCAAGTACTTCTAGTTCTGCAAGCAAACACTTCTGTGCTAATGGTCATTACTACTACAAAGTCAGATAATTTTGCTTCACATCATTAACTCTGTTCAGATTCAAAACCTATGATTCTGGAAGCAAATGGGAAGTTGCTGTGGTAGTTGCTCTTTAGCATGTCTTTTAATACATAAACTTTACATTTCCAGAGGTAAAAGATTAAAAGATGTTTTTCTTTTATTTATAGCACATGTATAACCATACAAAGTTTGAAATGTAATCCAAATCTCAGTAAAATTAGATTGTTCCCAACATGTATAAATATGTTACTAATTCAAAGATGCGTTTCCTTAGCTTTGTTCTTTTAAAGTTTTTGCAAAGCTTTTACCTGCCTCAATTTTACAGACACACAGGATATTTCTTCCTTAAATAAAAAGATTTAGCTATTAAAATGACTGCTTATAACACTTTCTTACCAAGTTCTACTCTTCAGCAAAGAGCTTCAACATTCAAGAGAGGACACAATTTCATCTGGAAAGTATATATTTTTATTACTGAAGTATGCAAAAGCTTCCAGCTTCTATTCTTAGCTTATTAAGATAAATAGGTCCAAAGGGACTTCTAATAAAATAGCCAAAAAATGCAAGAGAAAAAACCCCAACACTTTACTGCCAATATTTTTATTATGACAGTGACAGAATGAACTCTCCTTAATGCTTGTTTTTGAGCTCCAGTATGTTGACATATCTTTCAGCTAACGAAAGAAAGCATTATCTGCAGGAACATAAATTCCTTTTCAGCTCATTAGAACAGCTCAGCACTCTTAATCATCTCTGACCTATTGTGAAGTCACACAGCACTATCTTTACTCTGTTTATCACCTGTATGTTACACCTGATGCTCTTAAGACATGATCCTTTCCAATTACTGCATGAACAGAAATTAAACCTTGGATACCCCACAGGAGAAACACCAGGGAGGGGAGCCAGGGGGATCAAGCAGGCAAGGGAAGATGCTCGAGTGCTAGCTAGAGCCAGCAAGCCAACATGCTTCAGAAGAAGCCTGGAAAAAGTTAGTCCAAGTTGATGAACTATTGAAATTGTTTGGCTGACATAAATTTTCTCAGCAATTGTGTCTTGATGGAATAAGTAACCCCTGAGGGTTCTCCTGCTCAGCTTTGTAAATGAAGTTTATACAATAATAAATTTTAATACACAAAACTGTTTGAAACAAGATTTAAAGAGAAAAGTATGACCGCTAACAGTCCAACTAATCACATTAATGAGAAAGCTGTTGCACAGCATGGCAAGGAAAGGGCAAGGAAAGGTGCAAAAGATCTTTTCACAGTTCTTTATAAAAGTCAGCGGCGTCTTTCAGAAGGTGCAGCTGACTTTATGTTAGTGAGTGGCTGTGGACAGATGTACTCAGGACACATAAACTCCAGTAACTATTAAGCTATCTTATGGACAGCCATTAAATAAGACCTTATCCCTCCCCCAGACACCATTCTCACAGCATTTCCTGTACAGGTTAAAGTATATAAATGGTGCAGGTAAAGTAGCACTTACATGGAAAAACCTTCTCTTACTGAGACATTCTGGTGTTCCTTAGTTTAAACCTGCAAACGTGGCAAGGATACAAGTTATTGGTATGAGCTGAAATATACTTTTTTGTACTGCCTGAGGATCTCAGAGAAAAGCTGCACAGGCTTCAAGAACATGGATGTAAAGTTTACATCTTAGACAACATATAAAAATGATAATGTATTTCAGTGGGTCTTATAATGTCAAAGCTAAAGTATGGGAATATTGCCTTTTCTCCTCACCTCTCCTGAAGGGGACTGAACAAGAACAGAATTAGTAGACAATTTAAAGTGAAAATCACTATTTTTATTTATAGGTGTTACAATACAATCACCATAAAACTTACAAGAACTGAACATAAGACTTGCATAGACTTTTCTTTAAAAATTAATTATTTTATTATTTTTTTCAGGCCAAAGACTCCCCATTCAGTGTTTGGCACAAAGACGTCTAAGAAGCTTCACTGTAGGTCTATAGTTATTAAATAAAAGAAAGAGCCACACATTTGGTTTATCTAGTAAGCAAAACTAATACACAGCTATGAATTTTTTCACACAAATACTGGAAGTTTTCTGGGAAAGACTTCTTCATGCTTTGGTTCAGAACTTGTAAATCAAAAGCAGGACCCATTTGCATAAATACATTCTTGGAAATGCATACAGTACTATGTGCCACATTCCTCTTGATAGAAGGCACAACTTAGGAAAGGAACATTCATGATATAAAACAGAAGCCAGTTCTGAAAGGCTAGAAGTGACACCCACTACTTCTGGCAATTTTTTTTTTGATCTAAGCAAGACCTGCTCTTATTTTCTAACACCAACACCCCGCACACCCAATCTATAACAAAACTTTAGTATTTGTAAAATTAAAGCTTTTCCAGACATGAACAATTGCAAAAAAAAAAACCATGAGCCAACATTTTTCTACTGGTGGAGTTACTTTCAAAACTAGACATGAGAAGTTACTATTCCCCAAGAACTCACGTCTCGAAACCAAAGAAATTATTGAAGGCAATTTTTTTTAAGTGTCATTCTCCCTGCATACTTAGTCAGGAAAACATGTACTTGGCAGTAAAACTCATCATTTTGTCTAAAGTGCTTGATGAAAGCAGAAAACCTATAAAAATGATAAATTAGTGAAACCAGAGGTGGAAGAGTTAAATTTATCATACAAAACAAGATAAATCGGAGCATTTTCACATTTTCTTGTTCCATTAGACAAGATACAGCAGAAAGATTCTTCACAGTGAAGAGCTCCCTTAGAATGTACAGAGTTTGTAACACATTTTTCTCTTACATTTCTGTGATATGAAGTAATTTGAAGTAAGACTCAGGAACAGTATTCCAAAAGAGAAAATATTATTATAGCTAAGAAATGAGGATTACATAGAAAGTTTTAGACATTTAAAAAAAAATCTTTGGGAAATGCTATTTAATACTTTCAATAATTTTAAATGCCCTGACACTATATATTTTACAGTAGAAATGCAAGAGCCTTTGGAACACAGCAATACTTGATTAGTTCTGTGCATGTCTTCTTTTAGGACATCATCTTTTCCTTACATCCCACTGAGCAGAAAAGCATTCCTTCCACAGATATGAACTTCTGGCCAATTAGACACTTGCTGCAACAGGAGCACAAGAAACATTCCCGCTTAGCATGCCAGTTGAAGTTGTTGTACGTTACACGCTGAACCTCTGGATCTATAGCATTGTGACAGCCTTGGCAGATCTGGTGAGAAATAAAACAACACTGAAATGAAGCACACACATGCTCTCTTCAGGTGCAATAAAAACTGGAATTCCTAAATGTTTTTGGAGGAGAGAGACAAGTATTAAAAGAAGCCTTTAAAAAAAGTCTCCAGCTTTAGATTTATTGTCTTTATTTTTGAAGTGTTTTGATTCAAATTCAGCTGAGGGCACAGAATAATAAAATGAACATGCAAGTTATTTGCTGCTGGGACTAAGCTTAGACAGTTAGGATGGTTAGGATTTCCCACTACCCAAATAATCATAAAAACCTTTTATGTCAAATGGCACAGATCTTCATATATTAACCTAAATATGTGAAGAGATTAGCTGCAAGTCTTCCTGTACATTGACAGCTCTGTGCTTATGCCAAATAATTAAGGGTTATGAGAAAGTCTTGAATGCAATTTATCTTAAAATCTAGTTGTTCACAAATTATAATTTAGATTGAGAAAGTTAAGAGGAAAAAAACAAGCCTCTCCAAAAAAACAATTCCTTACACCTACCTCAGAATATTAACTGCCAACTAGAGATGACTATTTTTTTCCTCTATTCACTATATAAATCACCTAGGTGCACATTAGACTGAGCCCCAACTAGTAGCTAGCTAACTTATAGCTATGAATGGACCATCATCTTAAATTAGTTTTCAGCATAACCACAAATCAAGAATTACCATTCTTTTCCAAACTTCCAGTTTTATCCTGTCCATCACACTCCTTTTTAACATGTGTGGGTAGAAATAAACGAAACAAAAGTACCTGAATTGCAGTATTTAACTACAGGCCTGTATTTAACAACTTGCCTGCCTAAAGTTGTGGGTTTTGGTTTCTTTTTCCTGAAGGGGAAGAAGATAACTGACTCAAGCCTAAATATTCAAATTATACTCTTCAGATACTCCCAGATTTAGAAAAAGTAAAAGTTTGAAGCTCCACAGACTTAAGTTCCCTTCCTTCACAAAACCAAGACATCTGTAAGGACCTTACCACAGCATGGTTCTTCATGTAGCAGGATTTGCAGACTGGCTTGTCATTCACTGTTATATAGGTTATCCCGGCCAAAACACAATCACAATCAAAACAGCAGAAGTGTTTCAGATGCCAGTTCTGCCCTTCCGCGAGAGTATATTCATTGCTGAATATCAGCTATGAGGAAGACAAAACAAGTGTACAAGTAAACAAGTACATTCATTTGAACAGTGTACCTTTCAATAAATCTAGCCTCTGGATGTTTTGTGATTTGCAAGGAACTCCCAGTGGTTCCACCATTGTTTGTTTCCTGAGAGCCTCCATGCTGCTCCCAAGAGCTCACAGATGCCAGAGACCCCAGGAGGACTGTTCCCTGTTCCTGCCCAGGGTCAGTTTGACCTTTAGTGTCCCTGATAAGGAAACAGCTGCATAAGTGTGACTTCTTGGAAGAATTTGCCCTCACATATCACATCCTATGTCCCTATAGATTGTGCAAAATCACCACTAAATCCAAAGCAAACTATGGCTTTTCTGAATGTGCAGTGTCCATACTGGTTTCAGTTCTTTGCAACTAAAATATCAACTATACTGGTGAAGGCGTATCATCTTCCTGCACTGAAATGTTTTAATAAAACTCCTAAACACTTATCAGGGGAGCAAACTTTTGTGCTAGAAGAAAGGACTAGGATATTTCCTACCTCATCACATCCAGCACAGCGGGGTCTTTCACTGTCACAATAATGTCTCCCACAATACAGGTTACCATTCTTCCAGAAATAGATCATGTCTACTAGAAGTTCACTGCAGGTGCAACAGACGAAACAACCTGGATGCCACAATTTGTCATATCCAGCACGTTCTGCATAGACAGCTGGGTCACCTTCCTTCATGTTCCGTTTGCAGTGATAGCAGGACTGGAAAGAGGTTATTACCAAGTTAGTTAAGTCTTTGAGAGCTATATTTATAAAAATTACATACTATTGATGTATTTAATAAGTTCCATCTTTCCAGACCGAAATTAAAGCATTAGTTTAATCCCACAAGTAGACAGCAGTGGTTGAGGATATACCTGTATTGTAGTTTAGGTTTAGCTAAGCCATTCAAGAGGATACACATCCATTGTCATAGCATTAGTGCTTCTTAAAAGGTTTGTTGTACTTTGCTGTATTCACATTCTGCAATTGCAGAGCAGTGTTTAAAGAAAACAACAGGCAATTAAAATTCATGTTATGTTCTGTAAACCTTACATGCTTAGGAACAAGGACAGAATAATGATCCTCCATCCAAGCTAACAACTATGGCTAGAATGCATGACAAGGAAATGGCTGTACTTATAGGTCATGAGAGGATCAAGCCATATCTGCATCACTGATGGGGAAAATAAAAAAAACAGAGAATATTTTAAACTGATTCTGCTTAAAGCTGTGTTTTAGGGATGCTAGTCACTCATGGCTGCTGTCCAACAGTCTGTGATTTTAGGACAGGAGCGTGACTATGGATAAACTACAAAGCACACATACACAGCTACACTACAAATAGTTCCAGAGACTTCACAATCAGTGTTCTGCCCTGTACCTGCCTACAGAGAGGGTCGTGCCATCAAGTAAAAAACCACAGATGATTTATGTTTCTGAAGCAAAATGTTTTTATCTACAGTTTAATCACCAGTTTGGCATTTCCTGCACTCCAGCTGGTCTGTGGACTGGGCTGAACATCCTGGGAAGGTTTTCCTCTATGACTCACATCAGCCACAAATGGCTTTGTGTGTTCATATAAAAATAAAATACATATAAAGTGCCTCGGCTACAAGGCATATTGATCAGATCTCAGATGCCTGACAATTTCAAAATATAGACAAAGCCACCAATAGAAGAACAACTTGGAACAGAAACAGAATGCAGAATGTAGGGAAATTAATGAAAGGGAAAGTTCAAATATACATGTATATAAAGGTTTCTGACCTTTCTACTTTAGACCTCATACTCCATGAGAAGTCCACTGGAAGGTTAAGTAGCTGCCCAGACCTAAGTCTAGGCAATGTGATCCACTTGCCTACCATTTACACAACTTTGTACCAGCTTTGGTAGTTAAAAGGTACATAAAAATTTCCTCCTTTACAAGATGAAAATATGCTAAGTACCTATTTTTCTTTAATTCAGGTTTCAGTCATGGTGAAAAAGCTTTGTATTTGTAAACACTGAGACAATTACTATAGGTACATTTACATTAACAGTGGAGGTATATTTACATTAATAGTGGAGACCTGGTTGTTAGTGTTGTTTGGTTTGCTTTTTATTTTTTATCAGGTTTCAAAGAAGTGCAGTCTATTCCCTAATGAATATTAATTTTTCAAGAAATTCTTTTTAGCACAGCTACAGGAATACAGCTTTCAAACTCAGTCTGAGAAACAAAGGAGAAGCAAATCTGATGAGCAAAAAAGCAGAACCAATAAAAAAAGTGTAGACATGGATGGCATTCTTCTGCTAAGTATTTAAGAGCTCTTCTGTATCAATTTATGCTGAACTGTCAAAAAGCAGTTGAGATAATACTAAATCATACAGCTGAAACAAAATCTTGTTGCAATAATTAGACCCCCCCGCCAAATACTTAAAAATAACATCTAAATCCTGATTACTTAACCCAGTGTAAACTCAGTACCTAACAACAGATAAGAAACCCAAATGTTCACTTATGCTATAAAGCACCTACAAGCCTCTTTCTAAATCACAGCCCACAGTGATAATACATGCTTGGCTTAAACTGCAGGAAGAATACTCAGGTACTGGAGTAAGAAAATTTTGGAAGTGATAAACAGGGGCAATGTAAAAAGCAAAGCACCTTCTGACACAATTACTCAAGAGGACAGAGTGCCTCCTACTATTGACTTATTATAGTCCAAAGCAGTTTGTCAGCAGGGCACAATGCAAGATGTCATTTCTGTAGGTCTTCCTTGAGGAGATAAGTTAAGAATTGCTACTGTGAAACTACACTAAACCAGCAGGAAAGGCTGATGTAAGACAGAATGACAGTAACCTAATCAAGCCATGGTAAAATAACCTGTTTCTTAGATTTTCCATAACAAGACAGCGACAAAAAAAAACAAAACAAAACAAAAAAACCAAAATAGCTACAGGTAACCAAATGGCACAGCTTGAAAATTTTTAGGGTAAGTGGTCATGTCCAAAGCTAAAACCTAAGTGCTGATTTTATATTTCACACCAGTAGTCATATATACTGTCAGATCAGAAACAAACAACAAAAACCACATCACTCCCCTCAATAATACCAAAAGCTACATTCTACAACCAATGTTAAGGAAACCTTTTTTTGCATCTAGAACTTGTATATTAATTTTCTGTAAGCAACCTGCAGACAGATGTTTTTAAGGATTCATACACATATTAGCAACATTTCTAGAAATCAACTTATAGTAGAGCTTTTCACACTCCTAAGTAATGTCTACCTCCACTAAACTGATTTAATGTTCCTTCAGTAATCCTACCCCTATTTTGAATTTTTAATTGGTAGTTGAGGTATGTACAGCAGTAGTTATGTCAGAAATACTTAATTAAGGATATAATTTTTGAAATATCAATGAAAACTGGGTAGTTTTATATACTTTGTTTTTTGTAGAGCTATTAGAAGGAGAAATCAGATGACACAAGAAAAAAAACTTGTAAGAAAATGGAGCTGAATATGAAAAGAAGGCTAGTCAAAAGAGCCATTGTATGGTTCAACTTGTTGGACACAGGATGGAGACATGTTACTTTATTATTCCCTAATTTAATTTCACTTGACAAATTTATCAAGTGGGTAATTTCAGTGCTTTTACAAAAAAGAGGCAAAAACAAGCTTCTAAAATTATACTAACTCTTCAAGAGGAAAAGAATGCAACTATTAGTCCATAAGATGACACAAACTTTTTGATTGTTATTCCATAAAAGCCACCCTAATATACTATCTCCAAGCTAACATGTTTTTGCACTGAGGATATAAGTGTCACCTAGGAAGTTATTTGCTGCAATGTATTAAATACTATCAGAACCCATGGCTCTATGCAGACATTCACAACATTTTCCAGTTCCTTCTTTCCCTCCCCAGATTTTTGCTATTCCAAAATAACAAGCAATCTAATTGGTTTAAAATGACCAAATAGAAAGTATATCAGATGATAATATACCTTTACATATACACCTTGCTTTATGTTTCCCTTCTTATACTTACATATTGAGATGCTTTTTGATTTGGGGACTTTTCCATTGTTCCAACAGCAGATGAGGTACCTCTGCCACCACCGTTTTTCAAGTTATTCTCATCAGGAGCTCTCACTTCCACATCACCAGGGAGCTTTAGATCTCCTACACCAAGTGCCTCTTTTTTGTACTTCTTCACAAATTGCTCCATATGCTTAACTTCACTGGGGGAAAGCTCGTGGCACTTTGAAGGATCCTGATCGTGAGCAGGCAGCTGCTTTGCCAACTGCTTCTTCCTGTATTGCGCGCCTTCCGAGCCAGCAACAGGCTGCTTCTCCCTGGGCAACATCTGCATGTACTGCTTAGCCTGAATCAGGAGGAATTACACATCAGATGGCACTTCAGCTACAGACCCATTCTCATAAGCAAACACAACTGAAGTAATCTCTACTGTTTTTAGCGACAGTCAAATTTGTCAAAAACAAGTTTTTCCATAAACATTAAGCTCCTGAAAAAGTAATAGAGATAAAATACAGCAGATGCATTAACTGGCTTCTTCCCAGAGTAAGAGAAAGACTCCTTTTTAAGCCTTTTACAACATACAGAAAAGAGTTATTACTTCTCTGAATAAATAACATTTACATGGCACCTTGTCTCTATCTATGAATACTGATCATGAGTACAGTCTTAGAAAAGTAGAAACTGAAATAATCTGCTTGGGGCATACAGCTCATTGAAGAAATAACTCTAGCTAAATCAAGAGAAAAAATAAAACCCCTAGTTTAAATAAAACCATGACAAGGCTAAAAATCAAATTGGTAACTGAATGTTAAATAAGTCTTAGATGCACAAGGTTTGATTAATTCACTGAAAAGGAATAATTTCAGATAATGTAATTCTGACATGGACTGCACAACATTTTGGTACAATAAATTAGTAATCAAAGTTTGAAAAGTGAAGCAAGATCCTCAGAAGGCTATCTACCATCTCATCTACTTCAGCTGAAAATATACTGGAAGAGAGCTGTTCTTTCAGATGTCAACACTGACCTTGTTCTTGCCATATACAGTAAAAGCCATAAGCAAGACTAAATGTTCCCCTTAACTTCAAACAATGATATAAATTGATGTGGTGTTAGGTATTGGTTTTTTTTTTCCCTTTAAGCCTATACTCCATGCAAATGTTTCAACTTCATTAAAATAAAAAAAGAAAAAAAGGAAATAAAAAAGAGAGCAAGTTACAGAAACTGGACTCCAGGGACTTAGTAGATAACTCTTAATCCTGCGTATTAAAAAATACCTCACCTCCCCAGGTTTTTAAGAATTTCTACAGAAAAACTTCCATAAAGCAAGATGACAGATGCAAGACTCATTAAACAGGCACCCTATTTTCAGTTTTGAGGAGGAAGAAAGGAAGACTACAAGAGGCAAGGTTATCCTTCCAGTAAGCTTTACTACTTTATCTCCCACCAACTCTTGCATTGAACACGAAAAAATGTGAGTTGGACTTACAAGTGTCTGATTCTGAACAGGAGGAGCCCACTCATAAGTCACAGTATCGATGGTTATGTTCTTCTTGGCTGGCACTGGGCTGGTCAGTATCATAACATTGCGTTTATACACGGGATTGCCATCATTCTTCAGCTTTGCAATGAGGGTTGTGTACTTTGTATCCTCAAGGAGTTTCCCCACTTTCCGATCTTCCTCACTGCTTGACGGGATATCATGCTCCTCCTGGCCACATTTGCAGTTGCGACATATTTTCCTGAAATTCACGGAAACAGCAACAAAATTACAATCTCACACCATCTTGGTGTGTAGTAACATCACTGGAACCCAAACCTTTGTTTTCAGTGCTTTGTTTAGGAAATATACACTTTTTCTGCAATATATCAAACACCTCCTTCATGTGTCCTGTTGTATTATTTACATTGTTTATTTACAGATACTGTTATCAGATAGATATCAGTCAACTACACTAATGCATTTTTCATATGAAGTTATGTAATTTCTTCAGTTACATCTCAGTACGGATCAAACACATACATATCCATTATCAGTCACCTACCAGATTTAGTGTAAGATAACTCCATACATCAACATGATTCCCCCAGCAATCATTTGCTTGGGATTTTAGTTTTTCAATTGCTCTTCATACATTCAAAGTTACACGCACTATACTATTTTCTTCATATGTATTTCACTGTATGCATGATATTTGGTTATCACTGGGTTGCTATTGCCTGGAAACAAATATTTCCAAGAAAGGAAGAAAATGCATAGACATATGAAAAGTATAATTGCATCAAGTTCTGTTCAAAGCACAGAATTTAAAGAGAAGATGAAAGAAAAGTTAAAGGCTTATATGGATAAAGGCTTTCAAAACAGCTCTGAACCAAGTCAGAAGTACTCTGGCACATGCTGCAGAGAGACTTTTCACAGAAAACAGCCTTAAAAGGTAGAAGTATATCTACTTCCTTGGATATAAATTATATTCTTTCATATACAACATACTTCAACTGCTTTGGCTAACGAATATTAGAAAGTAATTTGTTACCTGAAGTATAATTAAACAATTCACATATAATGAACAGAACCTTGGATTAGACAAGCTAGTTCACTATTTATTAACAGCACCTCCAGAACTTCAGTTCAAAGCAGTCAGCCAGAAATCAGTGAAACTAGATGTTAACTAAAGGTTCTTATTACAGACTAAGAAAACATACCAACCTTCTGGATCTCTAGAGTTTGAAGGGGAATGAGCAGTGTTTCACCCCATTATTTATCCTTCATACAACAAATAGAATAAACTATTAGCTATAAAATGCTTCTGAATCCTGCCTGCCAAAAGTCATCAAACTCTAACATTGTTCTGCATCTTGCTTTATATGGCCTTGAAGGCAGGTTAGGTACCTTAAGATATATCACAGGAACACAACAAGACCATGCCATGACTACAGCAAGCCCCTGAGGTAATGGGAAAGGAAGGAGGACCTTTAATTGGCAACCTGAAGTGATACACAGCCAGCCCCAAACATATGCTCTCTATGTGAACACCAGTTTAGAATGTGGGGTACTAACATTTCAGTGTGGTGGATGCTGCACTGGTCATTTGGATACACAGAAAACATACATTGTGGTAATTTCAGTTATAAAGCCCACTCCAAATAAAAATACCTAAACTCTAAAAATGAGCCACTCATGCAAAAATAAGAATGTTAAGTAGAAGTGACTTCACTTTGCAACACAAATACCTAAAGAGATCACTGAGATGTAGACTCAGCTTCCAACTCATTTTCACAACAGGAAAGATGTACAGAATTTCAAAGCTGATACTTACCTGAACAGCTACTATACACTAATCACTTTGCAATCTCCCAGTTTACCAAAACATTCCAGCATGAACTAGCATTTCCCACTAAGCTTAAGCTTCACTATGCATCTCAAGCACTCGAAACATTAAATCTTTCAAGATCTTCAACATCTGTCTACACAAGTCCTTTACATAGCTAATACTTAAAGACTATTTAATATACTAATAAAGCAATTCATATTCACTTTGCTCATCTTTTATGGCATGCATGTGATTATACCTTATTACCAATTCTCAGTCACATCTTTTTTGAGATCTAATACCAGGTGACAGAATCAGACCTTGCTTTTTGCAGATTTAGTGATTTACATCATGATCACCATGCAGCTTTATGCCTCAAAGCACACAGGCCACTGGAATTGAAGCAGTTTGTCCATCCAAACTAAACACTTTATTTACTCTTATAACTTAAGTCTTTAGCAACAGTAACACTCAGTTTTAGTCTTGTGTCTTGATAGGATGTGATTTAACAACACTGGTGAAGACCAGACATTCTTTGGCTCCCTGCACAGACTTATGCAATTGAAGTACAATCATGCTGTCCAGAACTGCTCTGCTTGCAAGACAGACCTCAGTAAGAACAGTTCATACTGCTGTATTGCCTGTGTGGTCAAAAGTGCCACATGACACAGGCTGCACATTCTACCCCCACTACAGCATCCAACCACAGCAAAGCAGCATTGACAGCAGTGAAAGACCAGACCACCCTCTACAAGCTGTGGTGGAATTCATCCTAAGACTTTCATGTGTGCTGGGAAAGCCATAAGAGCACCTTATTTTTGCTCATGTTATGTCACAAAATTGCATCTTTACTCCTAATAGTATTCCTTCAGAATAGCTTAGAAATCCTGTTTCTACTTTCCATTAGATGAACACTGTAACTCACTACTGTTATTATTCTTGGTCTCACAAGAAGGCTTAACATTTCACTGACTGCAGTATCTGTGAGAGATTTTTTTTTTGCTTTCCTCATAAAGAGGTAGTGGTAAAGAAGTGAAAGCATGCAATTTATTTTTAGGTCCTTCCTGCGACTCACTGTGAAAACTGGCATAAAACTACTGTGCTTTATACTTGCATTGAAAATAATGAGGTACTCCCTAATCTTCCCCACTAGGAACCCACTGAAATTAAGAATTTGACTGTGTACATTTCAATCAAATCTCCTTGCTCTTTCAAAATGAAATGAATAATTCTTTGCAAAGGTTTGCAAGAAGCTGTCACAGGGGATATGTTACAAGCGTAATAGTGGCCTTGGCATTAGAACTTGTGCACCATTATGCCTCTCAATACAGGACAAAACAATACAGAAAGAATATGGAGAATGCTGAGTCACAACCGATGTCAGCATATCTCAGCAAATCCCCCATGGCTGTTACCATTTCCCATGCTCCCCAACATTCCCCCTGGACCTCAGCCACATGAAGATGTCCATACAGGTGCTAAGAGCCCAAAAAAGTATCCTGTCCTGATTTATAATCTTTCCTCTTGAATAATTTCCTGCACGAGAAGATATCCAGTTGATACATACATAACTGTTCCTGAACAATACTGTTCACAATTTAGTCCTAACTTCTTCACTAGTTGCCACAGCACAATCCTGCTCATTAGTCACTCACTGTCCCCTCTGAAGAAGGTATATGGCCAATGAATTCTCTTTAGAATAGATTGGCTGGTAATTTTTTTTTACTGTATATTTTGGGGTATCTAGTATATAGTAAGGAGGTGTTGGGGACTCCTCCTTCTGTTTTCACAGCTCTCGGGACCTCAAAGCACAGCAACATCCTGTCGTCCCCCCCATTCCAGCAATTTAAAAAGCTTTTCTCACTCAAAACATGGAAGATAGGGAGAAAACTTCAAAATCTGTGGAATGAAAAGTTTGGTATCGCTGTAAAGACAGGTCTATTAGGTAATGCCTTGATAGCAGGTCTTCAGTAGTTAGAAAGAACAAGGAAGAAAGGTATGGAGATTCCATTCTCTCTAGTGATGAATTCCTGTGTCCTGAATGTCTACTGACATGAAGGATCAAAGACTTCCAGTTCCTTCTCCAAAATCAAATATAAGTCATCCTCCTGATTGCCTACGTTTCAGTGTATGGAGAAGAAAAAGATGGATCATGATCCTTTCTATGCTGGCTCCTGGTGACAGGAGGCAGCAGCTGCAAGCACAGAGAAATCCTCAACAAAGACCTGGCAAGTTGGAGGCTTGTGCCCTCCATGCAGAATGGCTAATCTCCTCCTATCACAGAATCAGAAATCCAGATGGTCTGAATATCTCCAGTGAGGGAAACTCCACAGCCTCTCTGGGCAACCTGTTCCAGTGCTTGGTCACCTGCACAATAAAGAAGTTCTTCCTCATATTTACGTGGAACTTCCTGTGCAGCAGTTTCTGCCCATTGCCCTTTGTCTTATTGCTCAGCACCACCAAGCTGAGCATAGCTCCATCCTTTTGACACCCTCCCTTAAGATACTGATAGACATTGATGAGGTCCCCTCACTTCTTGAAGCTGAACAGGCCCAGCTCCCTCAGCCTTTCCTCCTGAGAGACTTGCTCCAAGATGCTCCAGCCCTTTAATCATCTTTGCTGCCCTCCACCAAACCCATTCCAGGAACTCCATGTCTCTCTTGTACTGAGAAGCACAGACTAGGACATGAAGAATGCACCTCAGAACACCACTGGCCTTCTTGGCCCCCAGAGCATACTGCTGGCTCAGGGAGAGCTTGTATTCCACAGGATGCCCAGGTCCTTCTCCACAGAGCTGCTTTCTAGCAGGTCAGCCTTCAGCCTGCGCTGGTGCATGGCATTCTTCTTTCCCAGGTGCAGAACCCTGCATTTGCCTTTGCATTTCAGATGGTTTTCCTCCACCCATCTCTCCAACCTCTCAAAATCCTTCTGAAGGGCTGCACAGGATTCTAGCATATTGGCCACTCCTCCCAGCTCTGCATCATCAGTGAAATCAGTGAGAATGCACTTTGCTTCATCATCCAAGTCTATGATTTTATGATTCCTTCTGTTATGTTTTCTTGCTCTTTATGTAGCTATAAGTAATTGCCACTGCTTTGAACTGCATCTCACTGCTTCCCTGTCAGCTGTAGTATCAGAAAATCTTAAAGCCAACTTATGGCTCTCCTGCCTTCCACATACTCTATCTGTGCAGAGATGCCACATGATGAAAATGATCATTCCCAAGCTTAAGAGTCTTGTTTTCAGAGATTTATTTTAACATCTTGGGAAGTCACAGAGGGGACAGTTACCACTTTCTGGTATATATGCAACCAAGATAAATCAGAACCTTCTCTTCTGTTTTCAGCAACTTCTCACTCCTGTCCCCATAGTTCCCTCTAGTGGGAAATACATTCCCAAAGAGCAATATGTAACTGAGAAGCGATCTCTTACATCCAGCCTGACCCACTGGACATGTGTGGAGGCTGTTTTGCAGCCTAAAATAAATCTAACACCTAAATTAAAAATACCTTCTCCACCTTCTGCTGCTGTTATACTTGGACAGAAGCATGATTATGAAGACTATTTTAAAAGCAAAAGCTGTTAACACACTAAGATAAACCAGACAATTGTTAACCATTCAACTACCATTGTAGATCACATCTCTGATTTTATTCATTTCTTATTCAGCTTGCAACACTGAGGCTATCAGAACTTCAAAACTTAGGAATAAATTTTACTAAAGGCTTGGTTTACCACTATTTCTATACTAGCCTCAATTTACAGCTCTGTGCCTAGAAAACCTGCCCATACAGCATGGCAAGATTTATAGCACAAATGTCTTAAAACAGTATGTTCCATCCCAGGAGAGATCTATTCCAAATACTCTCAGTATACAGAAGAAGGCTGTAGTAACTCCTTGTAAAGCTCTGCTACTAGATAGGTACATGTGGGTTTTTTTGTGCACTTTACAATCTGACTCCCTAGAGGAAAAATTGAGGGTCTTTTGTATGGAAGTACAAAAAGAAATGACACGTTGGCTCTTTGAGGAGCAGCATTTTCCTGCATCAGACCAGGAGCTGCGCGATGTGCCGAAGCTCCTCGGCCGTCCCCAGGAGAGGGCAGTGTCAGCCTCGCACAGCCCGCGGCAGCTCCGCGCCCGGCACACGCTGCGCTACTGCCCCGCTGGCTGGGCTGCATCCGCCTCCTGTGGAGGTCACTGTCTTCACAATGCCCTACAGAGCTGTGCTCTGGGCTTCTGGCTAAAACAGCCCTGACAGGACTTGTTAGTACTGAGCACTTCCGGCACAAAGTCAAGGCTTCCCCGTTTCTGAACTCTGCCCCCACCCCACCTCGGCAAGTGGAAAAGCTGGGAAGGAGCACGTTTGACTCAAATTGGTCAGCAGGGTTTAAATACTCTATAATGAAAAGCGATAAAACAGAAATAGAGGATGAAGACAGCATTTCTGACTTCTTAAGTCCTTACTGCTTGGAGACTGGCTGGGCATCCATGTGCTGGTGGGAGAGGGCCAGTGATTCCCTTTGCAGCACTTGCTCACCCACCACTGCACCCATTAAACTGACTATTTCAACCCATGAGTCACCTCACTTTTGTTTCTCCTTTTTTGTCTCCCACCCTGATGTCTGGGACAGACAGTCAGCAGTTGTATGGGTGTATGGGTGCTGACCAAGGTCAATCCCTACCCCCAATTATTCTCCCAACATGTAACTGTTTCTCTAATTACAATTCTTACTTCAACATGTGTCTTACAAGTAGCAATTAAGTAAGTGGGTAAACTTGAACTGATTTTGATTATTCATGTTACAAGACAATACTCTGTCCATTTGTGCTAGTAGTTTGTTCCTACTTAAAACAGTTTCAGATTTAAAGGCTAACAACTAAGTAAAAAGATATTTGGGAAGCAATGTGATCCATTCAAGTGGTGAACTAAGGAAATGTATGCATCATGCAGAGCATATTAATATATTTTTCCCTTTGAAAACTATTTACTCTACTTTCGGTAGAAAGTAACACAATTTCTCATCTAACAATGGATAAACACTATTAACTGTTGCACTTTTGAAAAATTCTCTTTTATTGCAGTACTTACATGAATTCTGTTTTATTTAATATTACTTCTACACATGACCCCTCAGTGATGCAGTGGATATTGAAAAAGTCCTTCCATAAATTATTTCTTTTATCTTTAGATGATCACATTTACCTACTAGTGCATAAACACTTCTTGGTATTTGTAAGTTGTTTCTAGTTGTTTCTATAGCTACATATTACAGATAAGAATACAGCTTCTTCATTGTGTATCAACTTATAACACTTTTTTGCTAGGTTTTGGGGTTTTTTTGCCTGATTATTTTCTAAGCAGTCTCATCTGCAGTCAAATATTTGGGTGAAGATGTAAAATTTCCTAGGCCTTATCAGCACCTAATGTCACTACAGCTACCTCATAAAACAAAACAAAATTCTACTGCAAATGCAACTTTCACTCCAGCTAGGTAGCACTGGTTAAACGCAATAATTTTCATTGATAGTATGTGCTAGTATTATTAACAGCTATTTTTCTGTTCTTTTCAGGCTTTTCCCTTTGAGAGGGACCTTTTTTCTAAAAAATCAGAATTACTAAGCTTCATCTTAGAGCATGTCCAGTATTATGAGTGAAATGGGCTAGCAATACATAAATGCATTAATATAAAAATATACATATTGTTTCAGTAAAGCAAGAAAGTTCTTAATGGAATAGAAAGTTTCTGCAAAAGTAAGGACAGACTATTTACTGTGATCATCAGCTCACTGATTTAGGAACAGTACACCATCCAAAGCTCAGTATTATCTAATTTATCTGAATTTATGTGACACACAAGTGACACCTCCTCCCCATCTAATAAGTTATAGGTGTACACAAAGTTACAAATATTTTTAAAATAATTTTACATAGCATCTCAGATCAAAGCTTATGTATTTGGTCAGGAGTTGAAAAGCATTTTATTACAGAGAGAAAACACACTTCTTCCCTGTCATGTCTCTTACAGTAAGGCTGGACATTTTTACAAATCTACTTCAATTGTTTAGTCAGCTAAAGCAAATGCTGCAGTAGAAGTACCACCATTCACTTCAGGGCAGATAAAATGCATGTTCACAAGTGATTAGATACACTGTTGTAATGCATCTGGGAATTTCTGGCCCTGAACCATTGTCAGCTTTTCAGAAACATCTTAACAGTTTAATTGAGAGAGAGAACAAAAATAGTTACTTAGACATTTGCATACACATGTCAAGGTCTGCATTGCTGAATCACAGCTTAGGATACATTTGGTGTCACTTACCTCCAGAAATGAAGCTCAAATCCTTCACACTTTTCCTTGCATTTTGCTGTTGTAATGCATCTGAGAATTTCTGGCCCTGAACCATGTCAGCTTTTTAGAAACATCTTAACAGTTTAATTGAGAGAGAGAACAAAAATAGTTACTTAGACATTTGCATACACATGTCAAGGTCTGCATTGCTGAATCACAGCTTAGGATACATTTGGTGTCACTTACCTCCAGAAATGAAGCTCAAATCCTTCACACTTTTCCTTGCATTTTAAGCAGGGGGCACCAAATCCTTCCTCATGGCCCAAGCCCATCTGTGTACAGATAAAGATGACTACAGTCAGCTTCAAGTATTATGGTGCATGAATGATCTTACTGATGCCTTTATAATCTGCAATCAACAGCTAAAGCAAAAGATAAAGCATTTGACTAAGCTGACATAAGGACAGCATGTGGGGTGCACTCACCTTCCTATTGTACCTATACAAGTAGCAGTGGAAATCGACAGCTAAAGCAAAAGATTAAGCATTTGACATAAGGACAGCCTGTGGGGTGCACTCACCTTCCTATTGTACCTATACAAGTAGCAGTGGCCACTCAATCCTCTACACAGGACTGAGCTAAGAAGGCAGAGGTAGCCTTAGTACTTTTCTGGTGATGTTTCTCCCCAACCCAACTTGCTCTACAAACTTCACACGAGCAAAGAAGCAGATTCTTTGCAGCATTTCCTTAGGTCTAAGGCTGTGAATCAGAGTAACTGAGGTCACAAGACCTCAAGTCAAAGGACATTTAATCCAGTTATCTGGACAAAGTAATTTACAGTATATGACTTGGCAAAATACAGGAGACCAAGAAATAAACAGACCCTAGATTTAGTTGCACTAACCTCGAATAAAGGAAACAACTAAGTGGCTTGTCTAGTATTTCCAAGTATATTTGAGGCTACTCTGATAGTGACTGAGAGTAACATATACCTTTTACAATTACATTTCAGCTGGACTCATACCAGCTGACTTTCTGAGGGGAAAGAGAAACAGCACAGTTAGCAAAATCAATGACCAGAAGCGGTATGTGAAGGGTTTCAAAAGGATTGATGACCAATTCATAATGCAGAGGAAATATCACAGACAACAGTGCAGAGTAAAAATGTTCACACAATATATTAACACATCGCCAAATTTAACTGAGTAACAGCCACTTGTAAGTTTGAGGTGATAAATATGAAGCATGATAACTTACACATTCATATAACACAGTAAAATTAAAGTGTCTCACTCCAGCACTTAAAACCTTTGAGGAACACGGCTCTCAAATCAGACAGATGAAGGACTATGGAAATGTGGCCACAGCTGGGTATGCAGGCTCATGCCCAACATGCAGAGAGGAACCCATCCCTACACCCCATGCAGCAGGAGGAGTGCTCCCAACTAGCTGCAGGTAGAAACAGCTCGCCTGCACTTTAGCTTTTACCATGAATGGAAATGGAGCTAGAACTGACAAGTTCTGGTACTAACTTTAGTTCTGGCAACAACACAATGTCAAAGTTAATTATATGTGGTGATAGTGTTTTATTATTAAGTTTTCCATTTACTGAGAGAAATCATACAATTATTGTTGTATGAACAAGGATATAAACCAGGACAACATTTCAACTTGGTTGCTGTCCAAAATAAAGAACAGATTATTCACAAACCACTTGTTTAAAACAGAACACATGGTAAAATGCAGGGAATACCATGTTTTCGGTTACTTTATAATTAAAAGGATCACTGCCTCAGCAATCATCAGACATCCCTGAGGAAAACTACCCTGAAGATCGTGTCTAAATAAGAAGAATGAGGTATGTTGGCAGCTATTAAGCTACTGCAGGGATGGACAGAAGGTCACGACATTATTTCTTCCATATCTGAAAGATGAAATACAAGCTGGCTGTGATCATGGTGACATCTTCATCAACCTAAGGGCTTATGAAGTCCACATGTTATAGGTGCTAACCTGAATCCTACCAGTATATGTGTAAAATAAGCATAACTTTGAAGATTAGGTTCTTCATTCACTACGCTTTTGAGCTAATTGGTTAATAAAAATTCATCTGAAGATGAGCATTTATAGGACACTTTTCATCTGGAATTCAGAGATCTCCCATATACACATACACACACACACACACCACAAATCACAAAAAAACTGAGCACTCTTCCCAATTCACACTCAAAGAGAATAAGATATTGACCAGGATGTTTTCTAAAGGAAAAAAGGAAGATAAAGCAAAGCAACACAAAACAACTTCTTTTTTTTTGAGGGGGTGGTAGGGGAAGGAGGAAAAGACAGGTTGGTTTTCATTTGGTGGTGTTTGTCCTTGATTTTAGTGTCATCCTCTCTAAAAAGTTGTTAAACTTAAAATATGATTGCACTGCCCTCATAAACAAACAAAACTCCCCCAAAACCCCAATCTGCCCTCTTCCCCCCCAAAAAAGACAACATGAACTCATTCTCTCTTGCTGTTGCTTCAGTTACAAACTGTCATTACTTCTTTATGCTCAGGCTCTCCCTTCCTTCAAAAAGAGTGGAATGAGAAGAAAGAGAAATAATCATAAATTCATTAGTACTGCAATTATATTTAGAAACATAGGATCACTTGTAACACTTATACTGTTTTATACTACTGAGGAATAAGCTTGGCATTTCAAGAATTCCCAAAGCAGCATCTAAAATTCATGTAAGAAATATAAAAAAAGTGCAAAAACCAATTTCCAAGCCTCCTAACATTTAAGGGTTTATTTAAGCTAAAAAAAAACCCTCTTCAGAAACAAATTAAGGAGAGGAAATATGTGCTGTCTAAATGCTCCACCCAGAACATACCCTCTGCAGACCACAGGGACAACAACCAGTCAGCCTACTTGCACTTTCACAGCCTGCAGTCTTAGTACAGATTTCTTTAGATATACTGCATTCTATATCCCCTCCCCAGAAATAAAGAGCACACCATTAAGTAAATGCTTGTGTAGCTCCAGACAAATAAACTGAATTAGCAAATGAGAGAGATTTGTTTTGAAACGGGCTTTTCAGTTTGCTATGAAACAGAAAGAAGGGAATTACCTTTCTATACACAATGGCTGGGCACCTTATGGAAAAGGTTCAGCTCATGACTGAAAGGCACATTAAAGACCAAACTAGATGTGATTCTAGATGCACACACAGCCTCAGCCTTTGTTCTGACAGAGAAACTACATGGTTGCTTGCCAAAAATTAAGATATAAAACAGCCAAACTCAAAAGCACTGTGGGGTATTGTTATCCACCAGAGTCCTGTAACAGGACATCCTTCAGCTGTAAGAAAGCATCAGCCTCAGAAATTTTCTTCTTCAGCAGCCAGTTCAGCTATAGTTTAGGAAATTCAGAAAGCCTAAAACTTCAGTGTGATCCTTCTTTAGAGCTACCCATATCTATCTCCATGTCTTCTGCAGAACATGGCCAGCTCCAAGCAGAAACACCCAGAGATACAGAGCAAGCTGAGCCCTGGAGAGGTAATGCATGTCTGGAACAGCAGGGAACCCATTTTCCCTATAAATGGAGTTATGGGAGAAATGGCACAGATAGGTCAGCTGAATCCCACCAGAAGGCGAAGGTACCTGTCTGTCTACCACCATTAATTTTCATTTTACAGCAAAAGCTAACAAAACCCATCTGGTATTACTAAAATACCCAGCACTGATTTAAACAGCCTGAGTACAGAAGATGATGTAACGATGACTGAGAATCATCCATTGCACGCTGCTTCAAGATTCCATAGTACCCAAGGGCAAAAAGCTTTAAGTGGTTACAGCCAAGTGACAATTGGTGAAAGACTGTCCATTTCAGTTCACACAGGAATCTAGTGACAAAAGCTGGCTCACTTTACTGTAAGGAGGGAGTCATGCATAGAAGCTTACTATCATCTTAAAAACCCAAATGATCATATTCAAGTGTCTAAGAGTTTGTTCAGAAGTGCAAGAGAAACAGCAGTTTCCATGAAACAGTTTAAACCTGACTTATCAGAAGGGCATATTCTTAAGTTTATTGAACATTTTTTATCTCCTCAGTCCCACCATGAGACCAGAATTAGCTCAGGCTTCAGCTGCTTTTCCTTCCTCACTCCAAGAGGACTCCTGTACCACCAGACAGGTGAGCTTCACCCTGCCACAGACAGTAAGACACAATACTTGTACTTAGCCTCTGCAAAAGACCAAAAACCCTTCCAGTGTTACAGATCCCTCCAGAATTTGAAAGGATGCGGCTATACAGTGAGAATGCTGTCATTAACTGAGAATGCTGTCATTAATGGATTGCAGCAATTAATAGTGAGCCTCAGATCAGAACCAAATCCTCTTCACTATCCTTTTTGCAGAGCTTTCTCCTGTGCTTGAAGGTGCTCCAAGCACAGAATTGAAGTGATCCATGCTAAAGCTATTCTTAGATTTATCATAAAATCCTAGGAATGTTCTGGTTTGAAGATTAGTTAACTATTGATCTATTTGGATGTTTGAGTGGGAAAGCACCTGTAGAGAACAACAGATTTCTAGTACATCTTAATGTGCTTTAGGCACTTTCAAAGAAGAGAAGGTAAAGCAGGAAGGACAAACAAAAAAAACCCCCAAACATAAGAAATCTCACTGCTGTGCATGCTCTGTTGCTGAGATCTGATCTAATATCACTATATTCTGTACCATCAGAAGTCTTCTCTAACAGGGAAACACAACAAATGGAAAATTGAAATAGGTTACAGCATTTAACTTTAAAAACAGAAGAGCAATGATACTTCTTATGATTCCAGAATGAAAAAAAGAACAAAACACTACAAAAGACACAGGAATATCTGGACAATGCTTGTAAAAAACTTTGACAGACACTGTATGAGAAGGAAAAAAAAAAATCACATCTGTAACGAAGAGCAGTATGTTAGAAATCACTTTATATTTGTTTTTAGCATGTCTATTAAAATTGATGGCAAGTGTGACCCTGTTTGTTTTTTTAATGTGTGTTTTGATTTAGGGAAAGGTTGACTGGAATTGAGAACCCTGGGTACAGAAGTCCATTTTGCACAGAAAGAAGGATGCCAAAAAGTGGTTCCATCCAATAAAAATATTTGGAAGATGATCTAGACAGGCAGAGGAATAAATCAAGGAGCTGAAGTAGCTGGATAGTACAAAAGTCCCAGGAATTTATTTTATTGTGGTACCCTCTACTAAATACCAAATAGCTCAGAATTTAAATATTTAAGACACTGCTACATAGTGTACCTTCAAAAGGCTAAGAGCTATCAAAGACAGCTCAGCTGGATAGAAAAGAAGTGCTGTTATTCACGAAGTCCAGCATTACACTAAGTTTGAATGCAGCTGACACACACTCTAACACGATCTGTAAACCTCCAACACAACACTACCCATCATGCAGAACTGCAGAGGCTAAATATTTAAGACACTGCTACATAGTGTACCTTCAAAAGGCTAAGAGCTATCAAAGACAGCTCAGCTGGATAGAAAAGAAGTGCTGTTATTCACGAAGTCCAGCATTACACTAGCTAAGTCTGAATGCAGCCAACACACACTACAACATGATCTGTAAACCTTGAACACAACACTACCCATCATGCAGAACTGCAGAGGCATTTTCACAATTCTCCATGTATTTTGTTTGGACATCAACACTCATACCCAGTTGTGTTCTCTAACATTAGGTTTTGAGAAGCAGACCTGGAAACCTACACATTCATTTTTAGGAGCTTTAGTCATGCAGGGAAGTGCATGCTTTTTTTCTGCTTTTAAAAGCTGTAGCTAGACAACCTCACACTGAAAACAAGGCACAAATAAAGAGTTAAAAACAACAAAAAATTCCCCAACAAAACCAGGAATACATACACAGCAGTACTGTGGTACAGTTAGATCTGGTGTATTCTGGAAGTATCATGACAGAAGCCTCCTCCCTCCTTTACCCTGTTCATTTGACCAAGTTTGAGATACTATCTAACATGTGTCACATGCTCTCATCTTAACAGCTCTGCTCTTCCTGAAGGTCTCCAAGACCTAAAAGAACGCCATCAACTTTGGTCAGCAAAAACTATGTATGTGAGGGATTTGTACATATACATCCCTATAAAAAACCATCCACATATATATATACACACAACCCATACACATAAGTATTAGTTATACATAATTTAAACATACATATCTATTTAGATTGTAAAATGCAATTTTAAAATATACTACATTATAGATATTTACATCTACACCCTCTGAACTTTGTATCTGCTAGGAAGAAGATAGTAATTTGCATGACATGTTCAATATACTTTCTTGAAGTAAAAAAAGTAATTTTAAGCAACTTTTACCAATAAAATTTCATTGAAAATTGCTAATCATCATTACTATTACTTACGTAGAGAAAAACAAACTTTTTTTTTCCAGAACAACTGCAGAGTCTGATTTTTGTTACTTTTATGACAGAATACTGCAACTCAAAGTAAGTTAATTTTCCTCCTTGCTGCAAAATACTTGGTTTATAATTATATCCTATCAAAGAAACTTTCATCTGATCTTAAAAGTCATGCAGTCCTGCATTCAAACAGTTTCCTGACTTGCTATTCAGGCATTTCATGATATTTTATAGTCAGACACCAGGGGAGTACTTTTACTATAGGAAAAAAATATTAAGAGTCAGAAAGTTTGCCATATTTGCCAAGCTGCTATCCAGGAATGCTGGACAAAAAAATATCTAGAGGTGTGGACTCAGACAGGTGCTCCAAAAAATTATTCACATAACTTTTTTTAAAACGTTGATTGGGGGAAAAACCCTCAAACCCCACAACTTATCCAGCAAGCAGTTAGTTTCTTTGTGAACAAAACTGAAGTAGATTTTCTCATATCTACAAAAATGATTTCATTCTTCCACTTTCAGGCAAAACTCACCCCTGAATAGAAGTACACTTCCTTGATCTTACTATACACATGAAACAGCAAAAAAAGATCTACTATAATGGGTTTCCATAGCAGTAACACCAAAACAAACAGTGACCTCAACAGGAAGTGCAGCTCAGCAGACATTACTAAATCATGCTTTGCAAAACACAGAAAAGTGGACTTTGCTAAGTCATCAGCCTTAATGATCTTTGATAAATGAACGGTGAATAGAGTATGTATAGGAGCAATGTCTAAAACACTCAGTGTTTGGTTTTCCAACTGTAACAGAACAAACTAAGTCTCGCGCCATTGAAAAACAGCCACACACAAATTCCACACTAGAGGAGTTGCACCTCTACCCTCCCCCCCCCAAACTGCCCTGCCTCTTCTCCATTGCAGGCAAATTTCTTTTTATAAAGCAAGTATTATACTGTGAAAGTTTATAGAGAACAGACTCACTGCCAGATTCTTATTTTCTCTAGTGAAGCATGAGACGGTGCTGGCAGCACGGCTGAAAAGCAGGACCGTGACCTACTGATTCATTTTACCAAGTTCACAGAGGTGGCAGACAGGGCAGGAATCCAGGCTGTAAGAACAAAGTTCTGCTAGAGTATTCAACACAAAGCATTAAATCTTTATGTTCCCAATAGCCTCAAAGCAAGGTCTGAGAACACAGCATATATTGTATTTGGGAGAAACAGTGGTCTGTTTCTTGCACAAGTACTTTTCAAGCTGGAGATCCTGTTCTTACCCTTCAGCTCTGTTGTGCAATTGTTTTATACAAATGCTATCTTCAGGATCCTCAAATGCAAGAGCAAATCTAATTCCCCCTGAGAAAAAGGAGAAAACTGTACAGTTTACCGTAAATTTGAAAGGAAAATTGTAACAGACCAGGAAAGTCTTAGACTTAGTATTCACAAGGCAGCCAAAAAGACACTATTCACTGCCTAGATATTTGCCAGTTACTTAATAGCTCTAAAAGGCATGGTGAACAGAGTACAAAATTTACATGACCACACATTTGCATATGTTCTGCATACATATTGCTCAGTGCAGAAAGTTCACGCTGAGATTTCTGTTCTGGCAGGCTGTGGCTGTCCAGAGCCCAGGATTCAGACCAAGCGAGACATCTGGCTACACAGCAGTACTGATTCCTTTGGCCACTTATTAAGACAGCAAGATGAGTTTTACAACACATGAAAGAAACCAAACAGAAGAGAAATTAAAAGCCTGAGCCAAAGTAACTGTGCCCTTAAGTTTCCTTCAGAAGAGTATGTTCAACAGGGCTGCTGCTTTTCTGTCATGAGACAAAGTATGTAAGGTATCCACTGCTGGAAGGATGGGTTAGAAATTGTGGAAGGTGGGGCAGTAGCTCTTCCTGCTAAAGAACAGGTACATTGTTGGAGTCCTCGTGGTCTTGTACTGGAGGGAAGCAATTCCAATCAGACAGACTCTGATAGTACTGCTGCATTTGGAGAAAAAAACCCCACCAAACCTAATATCAGCAATGAAAACAGACTTTCTCTGAGTGCTTTTTTTTGTTCGCACAAACCTAGACATGTAGATATAAATGTATGTAGTAGCTTTCCAAACAGAAAATACAGAAGCTCAAAAATGAAGAATGGACTCATGGATTACTGACACTTACAGAAATCTTAGGAATGTCACCTTGGAAACTTCATCTATCAGGTTTCCCAGAAACGGAAAACATTCCATCATATTACCCTGTACAGTTATAAATTAGCAGTTGTGAGCAGGGGAAGAAGCTTTTCTACAGCACCAGCTGAGTGTCTGAGCCTCCACACCACATGCTGTTCCAAGAGGCATTCATTTCCTTCTGCTCTGCTGAACACCAGGGCTACAGAATAGCCAACATCTAAACTCAGAGTTCAAAAATGCAATGGAATTAGTTATCTGGGAACAACATGACAATTCCTGCTTTCTTCTGCCCAGTGTTACAGGAAATTCCTGCCCAACAGGCAGATTAACCACTCACCATTCCATAATATTTAACAGGTTATTTGCCAAGCAACAAATACATACAAGTCACTAGAAAAGAAAAGGTTACATAAAGTACATTTTGGAGGAGAACTCAAGCTATTTTGCTCCAGGGTGCAAGACAAAGACAGGTGAGAACTACAGAATGTGGTAAAGCAACCCATTGCTGCTAATGGACTAAAAATCTGATACAGGCATCTCCACCTCAGGACAAGTTTCTTCTAAAAGACAAGTAGTTCACTGGTTCTGATAATCTTGACTTGACAGTTCTCAGAATGTTCTTCCACCTTTCAAGAAAGAAGGAAGTTCTCAAAAAAGGAGGGAA
Source organism: Passer montanus (assembly GCF_014805655.1). Classification (NCBI taxonomy): domain Eukaryota; kingdom Metazoa; phylum Chordata; class Aves; order Passeriformes; family Passeridae; genus Passer; species Passer montanus. The sequence continues at coordinate 9,422,674 of NW_024371037.1, forward strand.
GCATAAAGATAAAACAAACAGGTTGAGAATTGGAATTAAAGGACAGAAAAGGAAGACATGCAAGTTGACAAGAAACTGTTATTCTATTCGGTGTACAACATTCAAGACATTTTGATTGAATAAATTTTGGTAGTTAAAAAAGAAGACTTTTGTACCAAACTCACTGGTACCTAGTAAAGCTTCCCAGTTCTCCCTGTAGGAACTTTCAGAGAGCCTCTTCTATTCTCCTGGAAAATGAGCTTCATCCCAGTTACAAAGAGAAAGAAGTTGAGAAGATGTGAGCAAGGGAGTGGAGACAGTGCAATAATAGACAATTTTCTCAATATACATGTAGCAGAAACAGAGAAAACGTGATGGTTTTCAATCATAGATATCTCTGCATATTTACACTAAAGCAGAGCAGAATAGAAATACTACTTTAATAAAACAGAGCTTTGCTGATTTCTTTTGTGACACTAGCTTTTGTGTCTATTTGAGCGGGTTCAGAAAAGTCTTCAGGAATCTTCGAAGTTGATGAAGAAAAGAAAGAAAAATATGGCAAAATAGTCAAATAAATTTAAAACACACACAACTACCCAATAATTACAGAGTAATTTCAAGCAAATGTTTAACAGCTACAAGTTCACTTAAATCAAGACTCCATTATCAGCAGAATTTTATCAGTCACACCCCATATTTATTTTCTCTTTAGATGAATAAATTCTGAATTAGAATGCTCTATCTTCCACAAATATGCGTCTCCCACCTCCTGGACTTCAAAAACCTTCCACCAAACAAGCTCTCTGATGCTATCAAGTTTAAGTTCTAAACTGTGCTTAGAAAATACAAGCAAATCTACTCAAAAAGCTTATTTTCACTGTATACAAGGAGTCACAGAAGGGGAACAACTCTGTGCACACAACCAGCTTCTAAAGACAGCAATAGTGTTCAGTACACCCATTCATACACTGACGATGACTGGGGATTGAGATAGGCAGTTCCTCCAAAGCAGGATCCTCACCCAAGTGACACTATCACATGGTGACATCACTTGAAGCAAGCTGTAATTCCAGGCCACCCATTGCTAGCATTTAGCCTTAACAGGTAGCTTTCCACACTACACAACTACTTCCACCCCCGAGTCAGTTTCTAGCCTGCAAGCTGGAAAAGCACACAGGTATACAAAAGTGCATATGTGTATTTTAAAACAAGTCGCTGGCTTTAAGTAAAACAATTCAGGAATAAACTCCCCACACATTCATACAAAATGCATTTCAAAAGACTACTTTTCACATATCAGTGAAGATTATGTACAGATTTAAGCCATGTTCACATCTAAAACTCCTTTTTCCCTTATCAAATAGTATCAAAACAGATAGTACAAATGAATTTTTAATTTTAAAAAAAGTCAGTGCTTTAGCACTACATTTAATTTGTGGAAGAACTAGAAGCAAAGACTTAAAAGATTATCCTACATGAAGTCAGTTTTACATGGTTAGTTTTGGAAACGGATTCAATACAATTGGGTTACCTATCACTTTCTTTTACTTACCTTTTGTTTCTTGCCAGTTTGATGCAACTAACTAGTCAATATACATTTAAAAATAAAGAAAAATCAAGCCCAGGCTTCTCGCTCAAGGTGATAATCCACAGGAACGCTGATAACACTTGTAAGGAGTCAGTCACATCACAGGTCTGAAATGAATCACTAACATAACCACAGAGACTCGGCTGTTTGTAATTTACGTTTCATACCTGCATACACAGCGCACGCACATGAAAACAACCACCAGATCCCGGGGGCTCTCTGGGGGAGCGCACACACGTTTTACCTGCATGACAGCGCAGCCGTACGTCCCCTCCCGGGGCTCCAGCCCGCGGCGGGGAGCCCGGCCGTGAGCGCAGGGGGCACGGGCAGACCGCCCTCCTGCCACGGGGCCCGGCCGGGAGCGCCGGGAACGGCTGATCCCGGCGCCCGAGGCGCGACCCCAGGGCAGTCCCCGCGGGGGCTGCAGCGCCGAGGCGGGTCCGCCGCTCCCCAGAGAGCGGGCAGCGGCGTGCGCGGCAGATACCCCGGCGGGCAGCCCCCTTACCTTCTTCACTTTATTCTCCAGGTTCATGGCGGGGCGGGTCGGGCTCTGAGGCAGCTCCCACGGCGGAGTCCCGGCTCGCGCGCTCCGCGGCGCTCAAACTTCCGCTGCCCTGCGGCAGTGGCTGCAGCCGAACAAAGGCCGCGCGGCAGCCAATCCCCGCCGGCCGCCGCCGGCCCGGCAGCCAATCCCGGCCCCGCCCGGCCCGGCCGTGAGTCAGCCCCGCCGGGGCGGGAGGTGAGGGCGCGGCGCCGGTGCTGCAGCCTCCGGCCGCCGGGTACGGACCGCTGCAAATGCGGAGCCTCCTGAAGCTGAGAAAAGAGGAAATCCTGGGCTATAACGCGAGTGTGCCCTTGAGGCCAGGAGGGCCAGTGGTAACCTGGGCTGCATCGGGAGGAGCGTGGCCAGCAGGTGCTCCTGCCCCTCTGCTCGGCCCTGGGGAGGCGGCATCTGCAGCGCTGGGCTCAGTTCTGGGCTCCTCAGCACAAGAGAGACAAAGAGCTACAGGAGAGGGTCCAGTGAGGGCCACAAAGGTTATTTGGGGTCTGGAGCATCTCTTTTATGAGGAGAGACTGCAGCAGCTGGGCCTGTTTAGTCTAGAGACCACTGCGAGGGGATCCCATGAATGCATATAAATATCTGGAAGGCGGCTGTCAGCTGGATCGTGTCAGGCTCTTCTCAGTGGTGCCCAGTGACAGAATGACGAGCAGTGGCTATAAACTAAACTACAAAATGTTTCACCTCAACGCAAGGAATAACTTAGTCACTTTGAGGATAACAGAGCACTGGAACAGGCTGCCCAGGGAGGTCGTGGAGTCTCTGGAGACATTCCACCGGGCCACGTTCCTGTGCCACCTTCTCTACGTGACCCAGCCTTGTCAGGGAAATTGGGCTGGATAATCCCCAGAGGTCCCTACCAACCCTGCCAACTCTGTGGTTTATTGACTTGAGGAGGAGCAGGAGGCAGCAGGGGCAAAGTTCTACCGTGGCCCGCCTGGGCGAGCCTGCTCCCGAATTCCCAGCGACTTCCTGGGCAGGGCTGTGCCCCAAGGGCTGCCTCCCAGCCTCCCCCTTCCTGCCTGCCGGAAAAGAAGTTGAACTCTGATCCCAGTCTTCAAACACGTATGCTGTGCTCAGTCCGGGGATGGAACTGATAATATAAATTGTATTTTACCTATAATGTATGCGTAATGCAAAATGACAAAAAATTGAAGCATTTGCAAGACTGAATACTTCCATAAATATTTTAATGTTTCATATTTCTTTTATATTTGGAAAAAGTAGCAAGCATTCATACAGACTTTATAGCTACCCTAGGAAGTGATGGTGAAAATTTTGTTAGATTTTTTTTTCATTCACTTGCAGAATCTAGTTACCAGCTTTTCTCAAGTAGATCTTGGGTAATTTTGTTTCTTCCCCAGAGGCCAGATATACTTATATTTCAGCATTTAACTTTTTTGTCTGACACCACTTGTTGAAAGATGTTTGCAACAAAGCAAAAATGTTTTTGTTTGTTTGTTGTCTGTTAGCAAATAAAAGCAAAACTGACTTTTCTGCTAGGACTGGCATCGTTGTGTATGGCATGGGCCAACAGCTCCTGTAGGTAAATCTGTGCAGCAGATCTTGACCAAGAAGTTCAATAAAAACTAAGAGAGGGTGGGGTCAAGCTGTATCATTAGAAAAAAAAAAGACAGAACACAGTCACCAAGTTATACTGCTGTATTTAGAAGTGAACAATAGGAACTGTTGCATGTATTTTGTTTGGTTGGGTTTGACATTTTGGTTTTCATTTCTGGTTCTCACTCTGTTTTGTTTGGTTTAGTGGTTAATTCCTGGTGGTTTGGGGGCTGAAAGAGAAGGGGAAGTTAAAAGTGCCTGATGTTGGTGTACCTGGGACCCTATAGTTTGAATACCATCAAGCCTCATAACTTCCTCAGGCTAAGATCAAAGGAGTAAGCAGGAGATTATTCCTGTTCAGTAAATGTGCTGTTGAATGCCAACAATTACGAGGACTAGATAGGTATTTTTGACCATACTAAGCAGAGAAATGAAACCATCACAGTCATCATTGCATGCTTTTCATTTGGGAATGGATGTAGGACCATATTTTCATTCTAGGAAACAAAAAAGAAGTGAAAGAAAATCTTGTATGGCTTAAGTGTATTTTGCTTATCCTTATCTTTCTGGGTATAATAGTATAGTAATGGTTTTGATAATTTAATTTTTCTTTTTTTTCCCTACTAAGCTATAACACTGCTAGTTAATAATAATAATTTCATTTGCTTATATTTTTCCTAAACTTCTTGAGTTGGAGATGCTCTGGTTGTGATTTGTGCATATTTCAATTGTGAAATATGTAATATTTCATATTTCATCTAGTGCCAGAATATAATAATCTTTTAACAACTCTCCTATCTGCAGATTCACATATGAAGCCTACAAATCCATCTATCTAAGGAAAAATGCAGACAGTAATATAAAACACCTGGTTTACAAACCAGCAGGTTGCTGTTGGAACGCACTTTCTCTGAGACCTAGATCAATAAAGGATGCATTTGAAGATTGTAACTGTTTTCTGTGTTTTCTATGGCTTTAATTTGCCTATTCCATGAATATGATCCTGTATGACTCTTCTACTTAACGATTCTGAAGTTGCCAGGAGAACAACATTGACATGCCAGGGCACAGAGCTAGGCTTTATTATAACAGTCTGAGAAATATCCAATACATGTTTTAAATATTAGTATTATTATTTACAGTATAGTATAAGAGCATGATGTATCCCAGCACTAAATTTCCCACAGCAACGTTCATGAAGCCAACAGGCAGATGGGAAAAGGCTAATACTTCTGCCATATACATTTCTGGGAACAAGGACAGCAGAGAGTGGATGGTCTGTCAGATAATTGTCCTGGTTTTACAATCTTCTTTGCACTCAGATACTATGATGATAAATGTAACTACATTTCTCCAAACATTAGATATGTAGATTATATAGGTGATTTATATGTCCATCCTCAGATGGAAGGTATCATAACTGAGCAATGCTGAAAATTTGTTTCCAGTAAAGCTGTTATTTAATAAACAGTTCTTCTGTTTAAACTTTTCAAGCAAATACTTGAGACTAGCTTCCAGTTAAATTCTAGTTTTGCTGTTTTCTCAGTGCTTTATATGTTAGAAGAAATGACACTGTGCTTTTAAGATCTTTTTCTGTAAATACAGTCTGAAGTGTGATATAAATATAAGGAGTCTGTCTTGCTTCAAAGTGGCTTAACACACTAATTTAGTTTTGAAAAAGCATTTCAGGCTTCTTATGTTAGGAAGTTTCCAACCATGCACAAAATAGAGGCTGAGTTAAGAGCCTTGGTAACAGCCATTGCCTTTTTAAAAGAATGTAGAAAGAAGAGGCTCTGCTCCACTTTTTCTATAAAGCATGAGTAGATATTGAACCTTCCCCCAAGTCAGCATACAAAGTCTTAAGATTTCATCAGCGTGATGGGGAATCAAACTACAGCTTCCATCTTTAGGACTGTGGCCTACCTACCAGACTTTGGCTACATTGTTTTAACTCTGCTTTTAAAGTAGTTCCACTGTACATAAGAGGAAAAGTGCTGTGACAGAGTGGATCTGTCTGTGTGGCTATGCACTCCCAAGGCGTACACTGGCCAGATCTTGGGTGAACTTACAGTTTTACAGATGAGGGCTTGTTATCCAAAGAGCACTTAACACAGGCTACAGTCGTGCTCTTTCTTGTTCTCCCTGACTGTGCCTGGGACGTTTCAGTTCTTGAAACAGTGGCAAAGCAAATGGTGGAAAAATGTGGTGTAGCTTAATGATTATGACACTTGCTGAGAAAATCAAAACTTCCTTCAACCAGAAGAGGAACTTGAACTTTTCCACTTTGTGGACAGTTTTAGGAGCATAAAGAAAAGGGGAGAAAACAATATAAGAAAAACCTCTTCTGTAAGGAAAGAGTAGGCCGTGCTCTTTTCTTTGAAAGAATTGGCATAGAAGGAGTCTCTGTTTCCTAACAAGCAGAGATATTTTCTATCAAGTATGGGTGATTCAGCTAAGTTGGGAAACAGCTGTTTGCTGACTATAATTTCTTTTTTGCTCAGTATGCTTCATGGCTTGGAGTCTGTTCTGAGTTATGGGACTGCTCCATGACCTCTATGTGCCTTAGGTCACCTAGCATAGAAACTAAGCATGTCACTTGTTTTTAGGTTTCTAAGTCAATTATTGGATATAACTCAGATATGATGTACTGGAGAAGGGAGCTAATTCTATTATTTAATCTCTGATTCTCAGTCCCTGTTACAACATGTAGTTACAACCTGAAGAAGGTTCCTGCATTATTAAATCTCTAATAGAGGTAAATTTACTTGGGCAAAAACCCCTACTCAACACCTACTCAAACACTTACTCAAAATGTATTATAAATGATAAGAAATTAAATGCATGGTACCAGAAAAATACTAAGTAAAACCAGAGATGCACTTCTTGTTCCTTGAAAAGCTTATTATAGTAAGTTTCCATACTTATTCATGGAAGAAAAAGGAGCTCCTGGCAAAACATATTCAAACATATAAAGGGAGTTTATAGAAGGTGGAAGCAGGGATGGGTAACCTGAGAGGAATACTGAGGCACTGTCTGGTGCAAAGATATGCCTATGAAAGGCAAAGCCCACTTGTAGATGAATCTAAGAAAGGATGTCAAAAGAAGCAAGATAAAGTTCTTGAGTACACAAGTAGCAAAAGGAAGAGTAGGAGAAGTGTGGACATGCTGCTGAAAGCAGGGGAAGTGGCCCTGGTGACATGGACATGCAAAAGGCATGTCTTTACTCATAAGAGTGGCCTTCAGAAATCCCAGATACCAGTGGGAAAGACTGGAACGAGGAAGACATACCTTTGGTGGAAGAAGGTGAAGCTGGGGCGTACACAAGCAAGCTGGACATTTGTAAGTCTGTAGGTCCTAATGGGAGGTATCCATGTATGCCAAGGAAGCTGGATGATGCCATTGTGAGACCAGCTGATAGTTTTGGATTCATCATGGTGACTGGGAGAACTGCCTGAAGACTGGAGACAAGTAAATGTCACACCTATCTTCAAAAAGAGCAGGAGAAAGAGGACCAAGGGAACTACAGGCCAGTCACCCTCACCTTTATTCCTGTGATGTTTGATGGAGCAGCTAATCCGGGAAATCATTTCCAGGCACATAAAGAACGAAGGTAGTCAGCATGGATTTACCAAGTCATGCTTGACCAACCTGATATGATCCTGAGGTGCATCCAAGAGACAACTGGCTTGGTAGATGAGAATAGCATCCTCATTACTGGGTGATGGGGCAGAGCATATTGCAGCAAGCTTGCTGATGATGCAAAACAGGTGGGTGTGGCAGACACATCAGGGGGTCCCCACTGCCATCTAGAGAGATCTGGACAGGCTGGAGAAACCGGCTGACAGAAACTTCTTGAGATTCAACAGGAATTGCAGAGTCCTGCAGCTGGGGAGGAACAATCCCAGGCACCACTGTCTGCTGGGGGCTGAGCCACTGAAAAGCAGCTTTGCAGAAAAGGACATGATGGTATTGGTGGACACCAGGTTGATCATGCACTAGCAATTTGCCTTTGTGGCAAAAAAGACATAGGATATCCTGGGCAGCAGGTTGAGGGGGTGATCCTTCCCCTCTATCCACTGATAATGCCTTATTGGATAATGCCTTATTGTGTCCCGATCGGGGCTCCCTGGGGCAAAAGAAACAGGTATACTTTGATTTGGAACAGCTGTCTACATACTTGTATTTTCCATCTGAAGAGAGAGCAAAAATTTGATGTTAATCTATTAGCTGCATGGACTTCATCTAAGCCAAAGTGGGGGATTTTTTGTTATTTTTTTGGGGTTTTTTTTGGGTTTTTTTGTGAATTATGTCAGAGGTCTCTCATCTAGAGAAAAAAATTTTGAAAACTATGGTTATTTAGAAATTTTATGGCAAAACAGTTTTTTATTTTGTCATTACAACAGAGCAGTTCTTTGAAATCAAAATTTTCTACAGGAGTTCAAATACTAGGAGTGGAATTTTTGATGACATTAGAGAACACAAAAAAAATTCCATCTCATTAGGGTTAAGGTATCTACATGAGTTGCAGAAGTGCAATGTCTGATGCTGCTTTGCCTAGGTCACAGTGTAGAAGACTGCAACCATGGGGAATACTTCCACTCTGGGAGTAGTTAGTTCAATAAAGGATAAAGGCTGTTTCTGTCAGGTTTCTCACTTGGAACATTCTTGGTTTTGTTCCAATGCAATGTGAGATAATTTTTTATTTATGCTCTCAAAAAAACTGTGGAATGGAACTAATTTCCTATACAGCTCTGCTGACAATATAATGTTATGAGCTCTTGTTTGGCTTCTTTCCCATGCAAGAGAGCTCCAGCAGAGGTTCTGTGGTTCTCAGATTTTCCATTAGTAATAATTTACATAAAGAGTGTATATGTCTAGAGAAGGGTAATTTAAGTACCATCTGGATAGAATCATAGCAACTCTTTTGCTATAATTTGTATTTAATAACTTCAGCCTATGGTTGGAGAGATGATGTCTAATGCTATTGAAAGAAAGTAGTTATAGTATATGAAATCATGCTTTTATGACTGCAGATGCCAAGGAACATTAATAGGTAAATGAATTCTTTATGTGTCTGTTCATAATCCAGTATCCTGTGACACTTGCCACCCACATCTGAGAAAAGCAAACCTGTAAAGTCTTAGGAAAAGGGCTCTAATGATCAGACTTTCTGCATACCAGCCTCTTTTCAGAGTCATCAAAAAAATTTTCTGTCTTGGTTCTGCAAGCACTATTTTTTTCTATTAAATGGACTAAAGTTGTCATTAGGGTCATAGGTTTCCAAGCTGCCACTTTGATAGATCAAAGACTCTTGCTTTGTTTTACTGATCAAACCTACTCTTAGCCCAGCCAAAAAGGTACCGACTTGAGCTCTTACTCAGTAACTTACAGGTTGTCAAAGGACTAGTTACAGGGAATATGATTTATTGTTTCAGATGGTATATATGGTATACAGGAAGAAAAATTAAAATTAGGACAATTATCTGAACTACAGTAAGTAAACTCCCTGCTTGGGCTTGCCACTTCTGTTTTTATCAGTCCTGGAAGACTTTCTACTGCACTCTAATCCTTCTTCATATAACAATGTCATAATATAATATGGCCTTGATATGAGTCTAGCATTTGCTGCCTCTATTGAAATACAAGTTTAGGCTCTGATCCTTTAGCAGATGCTTGCTGAAAGTTATACATCAGCCACAGAGATAGTTTTCCTACATCTGTGCCTTCATTTAAAATGAAAATACGTGGCATATAATTCACTTAGGCCATTTTATTCTGCTGTTTGACTTAGAAGCTTTGGGTGTAGAGGTTTTCTAGCTCTGAAACAGGTGAAAAGCATGGCTCAATATGCAGGAATGCAGCTGTTGTCTCAAGAATCAGAGCAAACTGCTTTTTCAACCAATAAAAATTTTTTTCAAAAGTTTTCAGAAAATCTGATTTTATTTCCTGTGACAAAGAGCCTACAGAGGCATAAGTTCTGCCACAGGTGGATGCTTATATTTGCTTACTGAATTTGGTCTTTCTTAGGGCTTGTCCTGCAAGTAGTTTGCCTATGCTTTTAGCTTTACACAGCCACATGGTGAAATTGATATTAAGTGGAATAATGACTTGCATAACATTAACAAATGGGAGAGAAATAAAAGCATTTTCACATGATTAAAAAAATTTAGTAAAGGTGGCTGTGTAGCTGAGGAGCAATGAGAGAAGACACTGGTTGTATCTAACATCCATTTCTGGCTAAAGCAGAAGTTCTATATGATTTTTCCTTCTTCCTTTTGCCCAGTCTAATGACCTTACTTGTCACCTTTGGTTCTTACCTGATTCCTTGAGTAGCCAGTTCAACTCTGTAACCAGAAGAAATGTATTAATCTTGTAATTATTTAATTTTATGTCCTCTTAGTGAGCTGAATTTAGAGACCTGAACTGGCTATGGAAGAAGAAATCAAACATGAGAGAAAGCAGGAGAGGAGCATGATGGTGTAGTTGTTAGCAGAGAAGTTCTCATGGAACTTCAAAGTGAGGGAGACTGATAATGGGAGAAGTCATTGCAGAAGCAGAATTGAGGGAGACTGATAATGGGAGAAGTTATTGCAGAAGCAGAATTGGAAGGACTGTTAAATACAGCTTTGAGACAGCTTTGTGACAAAATTATGTCCAAAAGGGATTAGCAATTAGCCCTTGAAGATGAATAGATGGAGGCAAGCATGGGGGGCTAGTTGCTCAGGAACACCCTAGAATTCCTGTCTTCTGGACAGTATCATGGGGAAACAGTCTGTTGTGCATACCACAGACCAAGAAACGAGTTTGGTTCCAAAGATTATCAGCATGTTTGCACATCTTCAGTTACAGTACTGTCCAGATTCTGGCTTGTTCAGTAGGAACTATTAAAATTACAACAGTGTGAAAGCTAAGAACTGAAAACTGTATCATTCATTGGTTCAAACATTTAGTACTAATGAACAATGAGTATATTGTGTCTCAAAAGCTGTTGGATAGAATATGATGCACGAGTGTTGAGGAAAACAGAAACTGTTGAAGTTGTATCTCATTTTAAGTTTTTCACTTGTTCATCGCCTGTGTGGTGTATTTCTTCTTTTCTGTGTAGAGTAGGCATGAAATTACAACACAATTTATCACAGCTGTTTTAGGTATGCAACAACTGTACTCCTTTACTGGTAAAGACCACAAAACATTATTAAAAATATATTAAAATCTCCAATCTGAAGAACCATGTTGTATGAACAACATGGTTCATCAGATTAGAGATTTTCATATATTTTCCTCATTCTTCTCTATGTATGCCTTTTTTCTATGCTTTGCTGCTCTGTTATTTGGTTTCCATCTTCTTCCCACTCCCTTATATGGAGCAACTGAAGTCTTAGTTTACTTTTCTCATCCATGTTTTGCCTTCCATTCTCAAAAAGAGTATTTTAATATAACTCAATAGCATTTTGTATTTGTCTGTTACTAAGGCAATATATACAAAAAAGGTACCCAAGAAAAGAAAGTCAGAATTCAATGTGCCCATGTATGTACCTACTTCTCAAATGCTTTTTTTCATTCATTTCATTGCTTATTTTTCCGCCAGTGACAAAATACAATACCAAGAGCCAAGGCTAGCCAATGCTTCCTGGTACAGGGTCTGTTTTTAGCTTGTTATAACTTTATCAAGCATCAGCCATTTGAGATAAAAGCTTTACTGCTTCACATCCTACCAAGTATAATAGCATAATTATTCCATTCTTCTTCTAAAATTTGTTGACTGCTATTTTTTTTTTGGTAGATGTGGAACATTAGAGAAGAGAAAGAAGTTTATTTGATTTCCTGTTAATGCCAGATAATTGTTTCCTAGAACATGAATAGTGAAGAATATTTTTCTTTCTTTTGCCAGAGCTAACAATTCTTATGCCTGTTTCCTTGAAAATTTTTCTGACAGCTGGAGTCTCATTTTGGAGGCATTTTGAATAGAAGTCAGTGGCTATATTCAGCAAACAACCTAAATGGATGTACTGATCTCTTCTTGGATAGTCTTGTGTTTATGTCCTTCAGCTGTACTTGAAGTATGGGACAGCCTTGTCTAATACTTTTTATTTTTATACCAAATCTCCCACACAAATCCTGTAACCTCAGATGTTATGCAACAGTCTGTCTTATCATGTATGTACTTAAAATATTTTGTATGGAACAGAACAGCTTTGAAAATAAATGTTCTTTTAATAATATATCCCTTTCTGCGCAGAATCCCTGCTGTGAAGAAGTAACCCCTGCTTTGGGATATTTACCCATTCCATTTAATGTGGAATAATTGTGAGTCCAGTCACACTTAGAATATAAAAACGGGGCCATTTCTATATTCCCTGGCAACTTGATTATGCACTAGTGGATAAAGTTTGAGAAGAAAATATACCTTTCTTTTCTGGTTTTGTAAATGACCTCTGAAAATGGCTGTTTTGGTTTGGGTTTTCTAATAAAGTGTATTTGTCAGATTCAGCCCAGCATCATAGATGCCATTACAGAATGTAAAATTGCTTTTTTGTTAAATTGATTATTCCCTCCAAAAGTGTATCCAACTGTAATTCTAATATTTATAATCTGCTCAATGAATACTTGAATTTTTGCAGAAAATAACTCTGGGATTTCTTTTTTCATGTTTATTAAAGAACAGATGAATTTAATTATGACTGTATAATTGTTATGATATGATTATTACGATTATTAGAGAGAGATGCCTCTGCTCAAATTAAGATGTAAGTGAGACCATATGCCAAAGCCAATAGTACAGATTTTATTTAACTGTAAATGTGAAATAGAGAAAGAGAAAAAGAAATAGGAAAGAGAGGGCAGGAGGGAGAAGGAGAAAGTAGAACTTAAGCAGAAAGAGTCACCACCCCTGTGGATCCGGGGGCGTCCTGTTGGTCCTTTTCACCCTGAGCTTGTCAGTGTTGGGGTCCCATGGAACACAGAGTTCTGTGGATAAATATAGTTCAGGTACAGGTGGGAATGCCCCAGCACCTCCCCTGAGGTGGGGGATGTTTTGCACTGCCTTTTGCAACAATGAATCTGTTGCAAGGTGTGAATCAAGCGCAATCCTCTGGTGGAAGGCCTCCTCAGGAGTGAGTAAGGATGCTTTCTGGGTCTTTGGTGGTTTGTGACACCTTTTAGACATGACAGCTGCTGCTCACGTCAGGCACTTGAATGTCCTGTGAAAATGTGACCTTCTGGGAAGGTGGGAGGGAGAGTTTTACAGCTGGAAGGGAAGACAACTGGCATGGTAAAAAGCACCATTTTGTCTCTGCTGGGTCTGCTTCTTATCTGGCCCAAATCTCAGCTTTTAGCCTTCAACAGTGGATGTTCAACCTCTGTTTTATGGAGACCAGAGGCTTTGTCACCATTTATCTGGCCCAGATCTCAGCTTTTAGCCTTCAACAATGGATGTTCAACCTCTCTGTTTTATGGAGACCAGAGGCTTTGTCACCACCTCCCCAAAAACTCTCCTCCTGCTCCCCCTTGGTTTGTGGGAGGAGAGCATGCAAACCTGGCCTCAGCAAATGAGTCTGTGGGCTGCCCAGTCTTGTTTGTTTCTCCTCAGACCTGAGATACTTGGACAATAGTATGGCCTTTATCTTATCTGGAGTTCCTGTCAGGTGGCTTAACTCACTGTCCACTTTCCTGACGTCAGAAGGCGTGTATCTGGAGTGTTGGGCGTCAGTGGTTGTAGATGAGCAGTTTCTTCTTTGCACAGTTTGCTGCAGTGGGCAATGTCCTTTGGTGGTCTTAACAGCGTTTAAGGCAATTATAATTTTTAAGTCTCTTATAATAATAATAATATTAGCATTTGGAAAATTGTGTTCTCAAAAACGTGTCACGGTTTGAAACCTATCAATACCATGTAGTTTAGCAACCATTCACTCTAAGCTCAGTAACCTGAAAAGGATACATGACTCTGAATAATGTATTGGGGACAAAAATTTCAGAAGTAGAGTCAGCTAAGTTAATTTCTTGAAAAATCTGTATCTCAGTATTCATGTCTAAAATATGAAAAATAAGTCTTCCTTAGATCCATATGACTGTTGAAAAAAAAAAAGGATTTAAAAAAACAAGAATCCAAGAGCTTTATATGCAGCAAGGGACAAACTTAATTAATACCTGAAATAGATACCTTGCTCTGGAGCAATTAAATAGAGATTCAGTTTCAACATCTTACTGTTTTCTGATTTTAGTTAAGTCAAATAACTTATATTTATTAATTTCTTATGAATTACCTTATCTTTCCTATTGAGGGGTGCCTTGTTTAAACCAGATCATTCACTTCAGATTTTGATTCACTGATACTTTTAACCGAAGTTTTTCTGTCACCAGTGTGCCTTGCTTCTGGTGGCCAACTACACCAAACAACAACTAATTGTTTTATCAAGCATTGCTATGTTTTTAAAGTTCTCTTCCGCCCTGAAAATAAAGATTCTACTGCTTTTGGCAGGAGAATGCTGAATTTTCCTTTAAATTCAATTTGCAATTCAAATCATGTCTTCAAAACAGGATTATCAAACATCAGGTTCATGCAGGATTCCTAAAACATCTTAACGCAAGTTGGCAGTCGCTTATCACACATTATTAAGCAGTTTTCAGAAATCACAATGTTGTCACTGTAATTAGAAGCCTCTTTATATTGTACTACATAAGTGGCTTATTAATCTGAAAAGAAAGTTATTAATAGAAGGGTTTTAATTGCTGTAATTACATTAAAAGTAGTCTTGCTATAAAGCCTGAGAAAGCTGTAGCTGCTTTGCAGACTTCTGTGTTTTTGGATGATCATTATGAAATGCCAGTGATTTTAAATTAGCTTTCAGAGATAATTATTATTTAAATTGTAAACTCTGCATTACTTCGTGTAGTATAGCCTGAAAAAACCTTCTGCTTTGAGATTCTAATGTAGCTAAGGATAAAATTCTACCAAGACTGCCATCACAATTTCAGGGGTTTTTATTTTTTTGTGTTTTTTTTTTTTTTTTTTTTTGTGGGGGGGGGGGGGGGGTTTTGTTTTTTTGGTTTTGTTGGGTTTGTTTTGTTTGGTTTTGGTTTTGGGTGTTTGTTTTTTTTTTTGGTTTGGTTTTTTTTTGTTGTTTTGTTTTATTTTTGGGGTTTTTTTTGATTTTTTTTTGAGTATTAATTAATGATTGTTTCTTTTTTGAAGGGTAAGTGAACCTGGTGAGTAGCACATCATGCAACTACCAACTACAGTGTAATCTTAGAATTACACAGATTGTAATCTGGGCATAATTTGGGGGTCAGCCAAGGGGAAGTGAAACTGTTCTAAAAAGAAATTTTTTTGGTAAGAATTTTTAAGGTTCTCGCCTATAAAGAAAGTAAGAATTGAATTTGAAATTCTTACTTTCAAAGCCAAATCAGATTTCCAGAGCTGATGCTGCATGGATTTGGAGTTGCAGAGTGGGATTTGCAGTTGTGTTCACTCTCATTCATGGAGACATTACCCATGATTTGTCACAGCATACAATTGATGGAGGGGAAAAGAGTATTTCACAGAGTCATTCAGATTGGAAGGGTGCTCCTGCTCATCTACTCCAGCCTCTTGGCCAGAGGATTGCTCAGGGCTTTGTCCTCTTGGGACTTGAACATCTCCAAGGATGGATGTCCCACATGGGTGGATCCCAACAAGCTTGTTTATCATGTGGCTCTGAAAACAAGGTAATTGGCACCAGTCAACAGGTATCTAGAAAGCAAAATGGAATGAAAGAGTGAGGATGGTAACTTCTCAAAAGGGTATTGGGCAGCTCTGGCAGTGCTGTTCTCTGTTCTAGAAGTGTACTATCCATTTCATTTGAAATTGCATACATATGAAAGCTCCAAGAGGTGCCTTGCTTAAAAAGCTCAATTTTCCTAAAGCTTTATTATGTAAACAGCTTGAGTATGTTACATCTCACGTGGGAAGAAGGGAGAGGTATGAGGGAACCACTGATACAAGATGTAGTACTATGAAAAAAACACGTTTTCTATTCCTAAAAAGGCAATCCAAAGATCTGTTTCTAGCTCTGAAGAAACTGCATGACATCATAGAATTTATTTCTGTCATTGATTCATAGAAGTGCTGAATAAAGACATATCTTTCTCATGCCATGAATTTTATTACATGTATAAGTATTTCTGTATTCAATTTATAAAACAATTCAGACCACTGAATTTCTTTAGGTTTTATTAAACCATTCCCTAAATGTGAATGTGTTAAAGCATGAATATCTTCCAGTTGCCTGAATTCTTGGTTATATAGAGAAGACATTTTATTGCTTATTTTGCATTGCCATGAGAGACAAGGTTAGTTTATCTTTTGATCAAACTCCAAAGAAAAAATTATAGTGCTAGCTAAAGGTCAGAGTTCTTCCATGTGGAAGCTCTGTCGATAAATCTTCTTGACTAAATCAGCTCAGTTCTCTGACAAGTTTCTGGTATTGTATTTAATGAGCTGATGTGGGACTTGTTTAATTTCTTGTACTATTTTAATTTAAAGTAATGTATAGTCATTAATATTGGTGCATTAATTATGACAAAGTAAGCTACAGTCTTATTTGATCAGGAAATTGTAAAACCAGACAGCTCACAGTAATACATGAAATGCATATAAAAAGAATGTTTTTTGGAAGGTCAAAGGAATATCCTGACACTGGGGGTTTCTTTATCAACATAGTGTTCATTGATCTCTTTTGTCTCAGCTGACAAAATGCAATGTTCAGTCATTGTTTATGGAAGCAGAAGCAGGGAAAACAGTGCCTACTGAAATGTACAAGAACTAAGGAGAGGCCTGGGAATAGGAAACACCTGTGAGAAAGTCAGGAAACAGTAAATTCAATGCTCCTTGCTCATTCACTGGCAAGGGAATGGTGATAGTTGTTAAAGTTGCATCTGTAAACCCTGTGGACTGAGACAATGTGATCTAGTTCGGGTTTGCTTCCACTGTCTTCTTCGTCTTACTGTTAATGGATGTCCACAACTTGTTCATTCATTAGTTTGTTGATGAAGCCAAGGAAGGCTCTGGCAACTCATAAAAGCAAGTCTTCTGCCTTGCTTTGTTTTACAAGGGGAGCAGCTTTTAACACAGTTTGATTTGCAAAACTCCAGGTTCAGATTGTAGGTAGCAGGCATAAAAATCATCTTTATTTGGAAACTGAAGAAACAAGCTCTTGCTTGTCTATATCGTTAAATATAGAATCCAGTAATGTGGTTAGGCTAGCGTATGCTATGACCAAAATTAAATGTCTGCTATAAGCACTTAAGTTTTGTGTGTGTCTGTCTGTGTGTGTGTTAGTGTGGTCTATGAACAGTGGGTGCTATGGGCTAGTATTTGTACAGGATCAGAAAGTATGATGAAATGATGGAAATATCAGTGAAATGTAGATTCAGTGAATCAAACACTTGCAGAAGTACCAGGTGAATTGTATGTGTACTGAGTTTAGGAATGTCTGTGCAGAGGGGGAAATACCTTTTTGAAGGAGCTCTATTTTTCCCTACAACTGCCTGAAAGAATATTATGGGCAGATTGGGGTTGGTCTCTTCTCCCAAGTAAAAAGGGCCAGAACAAGAGAAAATGGCCTCAAGTTACACCAGGGAAGGTTTAGATTGAACATCAGAAGAAATTCCTTTACTGAAAGGGAGGTCAGGCATTGGAACAGGCTTCCCAGTGGAGCAGTGGAATCACTGTCTCTGGAAATGTTCAAAACACATGTGGATGTGCTGCTTGGAGACCTGGTTTAGTAGAGGACTTGGGTGCTGGTTTAATGGTTGGACTCAGTGACCTTAAAAGTCTTTTCCAACCTAAATGTTTTTGTGATTCTATAAGTACCTGGGATGTGTGTGAGGCTAGACATGTAGCCATTACTCTGTGATTTGCAATCCTTTACAAATGTACAGTACCACTGACTCTGCCTGGACATGTTTTCAGTGGAAAAAGATTAAATATAGCTGGGAACCCCCAAACATATGGCATCTTGTTTCCGGCATCAACCAGATTTGAAAAACAGGACAGGGCTGGTAGAAGACACTCGTTCAGACTTGTCAGCCCCACAGATATCATGTTTCAAACATAGACTTGTAGATGCAATGACAATGATAATATTTCGTATACAATTCAGCTTGTTCATTTCTGACAGTGAACTTCTAGCACACAGATGGACAGATTTCTTAGCTGTAAACATGTCTGTGAAAAGTAACATATTTTCCAAGCTGCTTGAAAATATATGCTTTCTGGAGACACTGAGTATTAATGAGGCATGGGGCTAAGTAATGTGAAAACTTAGGGAAGGGGATTTTGTTGCAATGAGCTGTTACATAAGCCATGTTGTTCGTTCTGCTTATTCAATAGCCAGAGCACTGTGGTCAGCTGATGTATCATGAAAAGAAGCTACCAGTCAGTTCACAGTGGGGCACATTCTGTCCCTTCATTGTGGGAGGTTTTATTGTTTGTTTTTTTTCCCCAAGGTTCTAAAGATCGTTTAGTTTTACTTTATTAAATATTAAAGCATCTGGTTTACACAGTGAGAAATAAAGCTTTTTAAATAAGAGGAATACATATGCTACTGGTGTACTAATTTTAATGTTAATTGGACGATGAAGAGGTGGTATTAAAACACATCACTTGCATCAACTGTGCAAAAGAGCGGACAGTTACGGTTTTCAATTAAAAAGGAGTTTGCTGCCACCTTATGGGCTTGTGAAGTATTTATTTTCCTAAAAGTAGTGCAGCACTATTATGCAAATTCTTTAAATTATTTTCCCTAATCTGTAGATGATGAAAAAGTCTGTCCTGTCTAAGGTTTTTTTCAAGGTTTTTTTTTTTTTTTTAAATTTTAAAGTCTAAATTCTTTTTAATTAAAAACTGATTAATTTGGTGCTTTTTCTCAGAAAGTATTAACACCCCAAATGACATAATTTTAACTTTTATTAATTTCAATTATGTATATTTTTTGTATGTTATGAAAACATTAATTATTTTGTGGAAATTATTTAAGTATCCTAAATTAATATTTTTAAAACCCCATTAGCAATCTGGATGACAGGCTTTTAACTTCCCTACCACTATACTGCTTTACACATGTAGGCTTATCTGTTGATGGCTTCTATATCTTCTGAAGATATATTGGTCTTGCCATGTACTCTGGGCTGCCATACATAGGGAATGCCCTTCTCTTTCAGCAGGGGTCAAGATCATGTAAAACTTTTTTCACATTATAAACAAATCCTCGTATTAAATAGTAAGGTTCTCTATGTCTTTCAACATATCAGTAACTGGCCCAGTAGAAATCCAGTAGAATCAAACAATCTAAGACTTAAAGCTACAGACTTTTTAAGTGCAAGGGAGGAAAGATCAACTATAAGCAGAGCTGAATTTTTGTATTTCTGTAAGTATGCTTCCCATTAGACAGTGAACCCCAGATATGGTACTGTTTTTGACAGCTGTTGGGGGGTGTTGATCTGAATATGGAAAAGATTTTCTGTTATACAGAATTTTCTGATCTTTTAGTGCTCTGTGTTGTCTTAGAATAGACCAGAAGGTAGAAATATTTTGTAGAAAGAGATTCCAGAACAGTAAATATGCTTCTAGTGTAGTGCATTGAACTCATATGGAAAGAACTCCTGCTTCAACAGGTTTTTTCATTTGTTTATGGAAGCAGAAACAGCTTCTGTAAGATAGTTCAAGTCAATGTGCGAGCACTTCTTCTCACCTGGGATGCAAGAATGTTTGAAAGGAAGGCTTCTCTGGTATTGCAATTTACACTTTTCTTTGCACAGAAATTTCATGGAAGCTGAAATTAAGAACCTACTGTGTCTAAATATGAGTTTCTTTCGGGAAAAAAAAAATGTAGTGAGTATTTTCTAGTGAGTATTTTCTGTTGGGCTGCTTTCCTTGA
Organism: Passer montanus; assembly: GCF_014805655.1. Lineage (NCBI taxonomy): Eukaryota > Metazoa > Chordata > Aves > Passeriformes > Passeridae > Passer > Passer montanus. Next base: position 9,442,274 of record NW_024371037.1, read on the forward strand.
AAAGTCCTCATCCAGATTAATTTACAAACAAGTTTGTGATATTGCTGGGCTTTTCCGCAAATCTGAAAGAAAATGGAGTAGATTGGGTTATAAAAAGTTGAATTGCAGATGACTTCTTTTCACTTCAAACGATTTCCCTATCACTTTCTTTTAAAACCTCATTACTGTATTTTTCTGGCTTGAAATGGACCAGTAGGGGACATTTCAGAAACATTATGTAGGCGACAATTTTGATAAAAGAATTCTAAAAAGGGATATAAGAATGAAAATGCAAACGTTTGATTTTCCTGTGTTCCCAATTCCAGCATGCCCGTGTTCCCTCTAGTGGCAGACTGCGGGCTAGGGCAGGGCTGCTGGCCGTGCTGAGCCCAGCGCGCACTGCTGCACGATTGCTCCTAAATATCCCTGGGTGCCTCACCCCTCACTCCCTGTGTGAGCTCCCACTGAAGCCAGAACCCTAAGCCTTTACACCCAGTATTTTCAGTGTGTTCTTCATTGCAGCTGGTTGTGCCTGCTGAGGACAGTGGTGTTAGGGAGCAGTAGAGTCTGCTGTCTCTAGGGTAAAGCTGCCAAAATCTTACCACATATGGCCCATATTAAATACACTCAGAGACAGGAAAGAATCATGGACTTCACACTGGTCATAGAAATACATTCTTGTGTCTAATGCTCTTCCATATCTTCACCTGGAAGGTGTGGTGAAGTGGGTGGTTTGTTTACAGCTGTATTTCAGCTACATGAATTTGCAGGAATAATTTTTGTACTTTAGCTATATGATAAGCCTTATGAATAACATTGCAAGCCAATAATAGGATAACATGAATGTCACTGTATAAGTTTCACTCCAGCAATCTCAAAAAGTAGTTATTTTTCCTATTCTAGTATGACATGCAGTTATTTATCATCAAGAAGGAACTTATTTGTGATTAATTTGTCATTTCCAAAGATAGAATTGACTGAGTGCAACATGGCTAATTATTCTCTTATAATTCTTGTTCCTTCTCCTCCTAGACTAGGATAATTTAGAAATCAATGGAGAGCACATAGAATTTTTTTTTTTTAAGAATGCAAAAAGTTGAATTGCAGGTGACTTCTTTTCACTTCAAACGATTTCCCTATCACTTTCTTTTAAAACCTCATTACTGTATTTTTCTGGCTTGAAATGGACCAGTAGGGGACATTTCAGAAACATTATGTAGGCGACAATTTTGATAAAAGAATTCTAAAAAGGGATATAAGAATGAAAATGCAAACGTTTGATTTTCCTGCGTTCCCAATTCCAGCATGCCCGTGTTCCCTCTAGTGGCAGACTGCGGGCTAGGGCAGGGCTGCTGGCCGTGCTGAGCCCAGCGCGCACTGCTGCACGATTGCTCCTAAATATCCCTGGGTGCCTCACCCCTCACTCCCTGTGTGAGCTCCCACTGAAGCCAGAACCCTAAGCCTTTACACCCAGTATTTTCAGTGTGTTCTTCATTGCAGCTGGTTGTGCCTGCTGAGGACAGTGGTGTTAGGGAGCAGTAGAGTCTGCTGTCTCTAGGGTAAAGCTGCCAAAATCTTACCACATATGGCCCATATTAAATACACTCAGAGACAGGAAAGAATCATGGACTTCACACTGGTCATAGAAATACATTCTTGTGTCTAATGCTCTTCCATATCTTCACCTGGAAGGAAGGTGTGGTGAAGTGGGCGGTTTGTTTACAGCTGTATTTCAGCTACATGAATTTGCAGGAATAATTTTTGTACTTTAGCTATATGATAAGCCTTATGAATAACATTGCAAGCCAATAATAGGATAACATGAATGTCACTGTATAAGTTTCACTCCAGCAATCTCAAAAAGTAGTTATTTTTCCTATTCTAGTATGACATGCAGTTATTTATCATCAAGAAGGAACTTATTTGTGATTAATTTGTCATTTCCTTGTCAATACATGATCAAAGATAGAATTGACTGAGTGCAACATGGCTAATTATTCTCTTATAATTCTTGTTCCTTCTCCTCCTAGACTAGGATAATTTAGAAATCAATGGAGAGCACATAGAATTTTTTTTTTTTAAGAAGAGGCATATGGAGCATGTATTAGTCAAGGGAACTAATACAGGACATCAGGCTTAGAATTTCCTTGATTGGAAATTAGGTTGAAAATTCAAAGGTGAAAATTAGGTTTCCATCTTTGAAGGAAAAAGTGGGACAGATAGTTTACTTAAGGCAGGCACATAATCAGCGTGGACTGGTAGGTACATACTGGAAATGTCCAGCTATTGCAGGCTGTATTCCTGCCTCTCTTTATTCTCTAGAGAGGCAATCTCCAGGAAGTGCTGGGGAGGTGCTCTCTATCTTACATTCCCCTCTGCCTGTCTGTCCTGAAAACAGAGCCTGTGGCAGCACCCAGCCTTCAGGGTTTTTATGGAGTTTCTGTGTTCTTTCAGGTAATTTTGGAGGGACAGAGGTCATGGATACTTTGATAATCTCTTTGTCTTGGTAATAATTTTTTTCTTCTATTTATTTTGATTATTCTATTTGCTGTCCTTATCATGCATTTGATTTAAAAATGTATGGTTTTGAATAAGCAAATCTGTCTCAATACATTTCTAATGAAAGCAGTGCCAAAAAATGTTGTATCACCTGTGTTCTCTACATTGAGGACTGTTAGTTGAGGCTACACATCTAGAATTTTCTTCCTTCTTAAGTTGTAGGAATGCTCTTTCCTAGCATAAGGTCTCTTCTGGAGAGACAGGCACACACAGTCCCATCAAGTAGTGGCTAGGATGCTGAGACACTTCGTCCTACTAAATATTCCACTTCTCTGTAAAGGTCTGGAGCATATTTTCTTAATCCTGAGTGCTTTATTGTACAAATATAGATCCAGAATAAAGCATTTGACAAGTATCTAGTGATTTTGTTTTAATTTTGATATAAAACTGTAAATTTGGAAGTAGCTTTTTACATAATCATACGACACAATGACTCAGCAGTTAAACCCCAGCATCTGTTGCAGCAGCACCTCTTGGGAGTTTCTAACAAGAACTAGGTTGCTATCTGTTTATAAATCAGTCATATTGAATAAAGAGGAAGTAACCAGTAAGTCAAGTGGGGAAGAATAGAAAAAATTCCTATAACAAAGTAGGTAGTAACTAAAATGTCCATAATATGTCCTTCTTCTAACTTCAATATGATTACTGAGACAATCAAAAATTCTGGAGAAAAAAGAGACAAAGTGGTCAGAAGCTTTGTCTCAGAGAATGCACTAGAAATGTCCTGTCACAGCAGCCTCTGTGTAATATTACAACCTAGACATTCTGGCTCATCTCTACAGGCTTACAATACATAGTGATGTTGTATGTAGGACTGGACACAAACCAGATATGTTACAAAGAAGGAAATTGTTAGGCACTATTAACAGTGTCCTCAGTTTCTGCCATTTGCTGATAATCCTTTACAGCTTTTTTTCATAGCTGTTATAGTATGAGTATTGACTTTGCAGTGAGGTTAATCTATAGAAAAGGGATGTTTGAGGTTGGGAGAATGCTTCCTCTTAAAGTTCTTTCACAAGATTTTGCAAGCCCAGTGGCATCTTGAGGCACAGTATTTGTATGTGTGGGTCGGAAGTTGGGCATCTAGTCAGGGAATTTTCCAGTGAAGCAATATAGTGAAATCGTGGGAGTAGAGAAGGGTAGCATGGATGCAAATAAACTAAAATGACATCCTGGGGGTCTATAACTCACATTCGATCAGATTTTGTGATATGTAATGTTAAGATGGGAATGTGGCCTCCAGTGCACTCTCAGCAGGGGTTGGAGGAACCCAGGTGGTTCCTGTACACTCATGGGGTTCCAGTCTGGCACCTTTTGTGGCCTGTGGAAAGGCTGTGGCTTTGGCCTGACTAACAGCACTACAAAACTACAAAACTCTGTCAATGTATATACTGTTCACTTGCCCTTCAATGTCAAAACTTAGAAACAGCAAACAAACTGCGTGTAGCAAAGGATTTAGAAAGGATTTATTTGGTTATGGTCTCTTGACCTTTGGATTTGGATGTTGTTGGTAGGTGTGAAGACCTACAAAATGGTTTGTATGTCAAAACCTGTTGATCTGTATTTAGAGGAAGAATAGAAGCACTTGAGCCGGGAATTTCCAGGACAGATACATTACTTCTTATAAGCATACTCTAAAAACTCAGAAGTTATGAAACAGAAGGTTCTGAAGAGCACTGAAGTACTGGCAGCTGATAGGCTTCTACAACTACATATCCTAGAATTTTCTAATGTGGCAGCATATTTCATAAATATAAATTTGCCCTGATCACACTAGATCTGATGTTTCTAAGAAACCCTCATACTTCAGAAGTATCCAGACCTGACTACCTTTTGAGTATTTTGAAGCATATATTATGTTCTAAACAAAGGAAAATATTTTGGGAAAATTTTGTCTGGAAAAAAGTTTCCTATGGAAAAGATAACATGCCTGAGGAAATGCATATGCTTGACAACTTTGGAAAAGTTGCCACAAACTCAGAAAAATGGTCTGTAAACCTCCATGAAGTCCTTTTGTAGTCAGAGGTGCCTTTTTTTTTGTGTACAGTACACATAAGATTAGTGAATAAATGAGACTTGACATCAAGAGTTTATTTCCTGAAAACTTCTGAATTGGTTAGAAAAACATCTAAAACTCATAAAGACAAAAAATATATTTCATCACCAAATGCAATAGAGGAAAAATTGGATTTAGAGCCATTTGCAGAGCAGGAAATATGTTTTCCATCCTGAGTTTTAATAATGAAATTGCAAATGTTATATTCTGGATCTAACCATCACAATGCCTATTAAGCATACCCACATTTTACTGAAAAATTGATCAAATATTATTGTCTGGAAAATGACACAATGTGTGTATTGATTTGCTGCAACACGTAGAGTGATTAAAGAGACAAATAATACAATTATTTAGAATGCTATTAAAATATTAACATCTTTAATTTTTGTAAATACAGTAGATCTTGTAAGAAAATAGTGATCAGCTGTATTCCTTTAGGTTTGTGTTTTGGTATTGAATAGTGTTGCTATTTTTTAGGCTAACATGTATTTGGTTTTTTATCATATGCAGTGTTGGACACTTGCTAAAAGATACGGTGCCATTTTTCATGCATTCAGCAGAATTATGTTAGAGGAGTAGCATTTTATAAATATTTCTTGTTTCTAATCTTAAAGTAATATCCTGGCATTTCTTTGAGAGGCTGACAGTAGTCAAAATAGTTACTCTTATATATTAGTCATCACTTAACATCTCTGTTTAATAAATGGGGAACAAGTTTTCTTTAAAAAAGAGGAAGTAACTGGTTCATATAGCATGCCCTTGTCTAAGGGGAGACAAAGACACTCATTTAGAACTGAAAGAGAACACGCTCTGTTGTCTGAAAAGCCAATACAGAAAATGCATACAGCAAATAATGTGCCTGCAGCATTACTGAAGGTAATATTTTTTCAGAATATTTCATCAAGAAACAGAAACAAGTAAACAGATTTTAATGATTGAAATATATTACTTACTGATTAAAATCAAAAGAGATAACTTCACTGCAGCAAGCTCTGGCAGCTAAAATGTTTTTCAATTATGTGTTTGTATTACAGTGATGTCCAGAGGTGTTCTGAATTGGCTGGAGGTCATTGTATTAGACAAACAGGAAAAGAATTTAATTGCCATAAAATGTTTTGTATCATAGTTTAAGGTGCTAATAAAGTGAGAAAACGAATGTGTTAAAGGAGAGAGTAAGGTTTACACCAATGTGTTTATCTGTTTTATGAAGAGGCGGTGAAGTTCCGTATTATGTATAAATTTTGCATGTGATATACTGAGTACGCTGATGTTACTACATGGCTATTTTAGTGTTTCCAGAGGTTGTGTTCACACACAGTTCTGGTGTTCTTGGCTGAATCACGTTCTTAGATGTATGCTGCTAGGAATCACAGTTGCAGCAGTGTGTGCAGATGCACTCCTCAATACTTGGTGCTGGCTGATGCTCAGGTCTGAGTCAGCTTCTTGTCCTCACTCCAGCTGTGCATCCCCATCTGTGCTGAGGGTGGGAAAAGGGAAGAGCAATGAGAGGAAGAGCCGTGGCTGTTCCTGTGCTGCTGTCTGCTGCATTCCGCAGCTGGGCAAGGCTGATGGCTCGATCCTGTTCAAGCTTTTTACAAGGACATGTAGTGATAGAAGAAGCAGGAGTGGCTTTACATTTACGCAGAATTGGTTTAGATTAGATATTAGGAAAAATTTGTTTATTGTAATGGTGGTGAGGTGCTGGCATAAATTGCCCTGAGAATGTTGCCTGGAATATTCAAGACGGGTTGAATGGAGCTTTGAGCAACCTGGTCTGGTGCAAGGTGTCCCTGCTCAGGGCGGGAGGTTGGAACTAGATGATCTTTCAGATGTCTTCCATTCTACACCGTTCTAGGATTCTTTGAGCTCTGGTGCTGTCTTTGGGGCTACACCTCTCCAAATGAGTTTTTCTGGAGGAAAGACTTACAGCCACATAAAACCTATTGTGTGGAGGTGAAAGGATAGTTAATGAGCCTTGATCCATCTTCTGTTCATTTTTTGTTGTACTTTTGATGAAAGAACAGCAAATCTGCTGTGGGATTTTGAAAGACATAGAATCTGATGCAACAATTTTACACTTAGTTAGGCTCAGGCATATTGAAATCCTCTCACCTTTTGGCTACCAGTAGTAGACATAAACGAAGGATGTAGAGGTGTATCATTCTTGCTGATGTTGGTTGGAAGTTTTAGAATGGCGTAATGACAGACACAGAGTGTTATTTACCACTTGTAATAGCTGGCCTGGATACAAGGTAGTAGGAATGTAATCTCTGTCAGAAGTTTCTCAAGCTGAGAGAAATGAAGCTAGATAAAAGACAGAGAAAAAAATCAAATGAAAGCTTGTTCTATAAAATCTCTGCTGCGGAGGAGGTAGCAAGGTCCTGATTCTTCTTTGGTCAATTTAAACTTAAAGTCCATTATTTAAAAAAACCAATCCAGCCTCCCCCCCCAACCACCCCCCCCAAACTTGATGTTTTATTGGTATTCAGGCTCTGCAAATTTGACAGAGGCAGGAAGCCTATTAATGTGCTACTGCCCCCAAGGTGTCCTTAGAACTGGATGTCTCATAAAAATATACATGCTCAACAATTTATCATGAAATGCTAGAATTGCTTTCAAAAATCTGAGATGTTTTTTCTTTCTTAGTAGTTACTTCCCTCATATTTTCCAAAGTACTTAGGACATATTTTGCAATCGATAGCCATAATTAAAAAAGAAAAATCTTAGCTTATCAATGCATCTGAAAAGCATTATCTTTCCATGACATACCTTACCATGATTCAAAGTAACAATTTTATTATTTTACTTGGCTAAAAATTTATCAATGATTGTTTCAATTTATTTATCCTTGAAAGGAGACTTCTTCCAGAGTAAAGCCCCAAAAATGGAAGCATGTATTTATATCTACTTATGTTTTAAAAGATCAGTGGAGGAATTTAAAAATAATGCAACTTTAGGCTATGTTTATTCATATTGCATAAGTGCTATTACTGACATAAGTGGAGCTACTCCAGAAGTGAAGCACTGTTAAACATGAACAAAGACATCAAAACCATGTCCAGAATGTGTGGAAAATATGCAGTGTTCTGTAATTGCTCAGTTTCTGGTAACGGCTCTCTGTATATGGAACAATGGGTGTTTGGTTTTTTTATCATAGTTTTTAGCAGCACAAGATGACAATACTGAAATCTCCCACATCTATATTTGGACCATACTTCCTTCTTTCAAATGTCACAGTGTATTTTTAGACATAAAGAAAGGGGGATCTAAATTCTTTCAACATACTGCAAAACATGTGATGTTTAAACATGCCCTTTTAAAATTGACCCTAAATGTAGTTATGATTCTCCACCAATTCCTACTGGGGAAATAAGTTTTGGAATCTAGAGTGGGCATTTGGACTCCAAAAAGCAAATTTCTGTCTTGAGTCCGAGGGTTTATTTTCCCAGAGTGGAGGTGCCCCTCCATGTGTGTGCCATGGCCACAGAGGTTTAGCCTGCACTGACATTGTTGTGCTCCCTGCCCTTTTTGTGCATGGTTGGTGCATGTGCACACTGTGTCAGCACTGAGCTCAGTGTCACCCAGCTTGTGACATGGATTGAGTACCTGGAAATGCATAGGCAGAAGTAGGCAATACACAGGTGTACAGGCACAGAATGCATATATTCATCTCTGTGTGTGTATAGGGTGCAGCACATCCAGCTCTTTATGGCTTTGGAAGGAGCTTTGGGTGGGAAGTGTCACAAATCCTACTTTTCTCTTTGCTTACCCTCAATGATCAGGAGCCTTGTCCTCCTGGTGTAAGAAGGAAGCAGGGTTATGTATGCCTTTACCTGAAAAAAATCTGTGCTGTTAGTTGGAGAAGAGATTATTGGAGGACTGGATGCTAAACAGCTAATATAAAAATGAAGTTTGATGTCTATATAAAAAGATCTTTTAATGTCATGTATTTGAATTCCAAAATAGTATTCTTTTTATTGCTATTTTTGTGTGGACTAACTTTTTTTCTTAACCACATTTTTGTGAGTAGGTTTTTCCATAAAATTGGCTCTATGTTGTGTTTGAATGACTCACCATTGTTTTAGGACCTTTATGACCCTTTTCACTCTAACTTTTGCAGTCTAATACAGCAAGTTTCTGCATTTATGTTGCTTATCTGAGAATATGCAAAAAATAATTTGCTGTGTTCTTTGTGAGACTAAAGCTTTTGTGTGGTAAGCTAATATATGGAAAATGTGGGAAAGAGAAAGATATAGAGTCTGGAAGGTAGAAGAAAAGCTAGAAAAAAAGTTATTTTGTGCATAGGTGCTGTCTGACTTATGCAATAAAATAGCATAATGATAAACTGAATATGTACATAAGATATGTTTATCTTATATCATAGATTTTAACATTACCATTTTGTTTTAACTTAATTTTACACTCAGTTTTCATAAATAAAGGTATATAAATAAATAGCATCAAAAAAGGATAAGTATAATTTCCTTATGCAAACAATTTAGCTTGGTATATGCATGCCAATTTTTTTTCTGATGAAATACCAGTTTTTCTTTATTTTTTGTGTGTATTTTGTGTTTGTATTTTGTTCAACTGGTCTCAAAATTCTCAGTGACTTTGTTAGTACCCAAATGTGTTGTATCTGCCTTCTTCCCTGTGTGAAAATTGATAGTGGTTGTTCCATGCTGTGGATGCTGTTGCTCAAATAAAACAGCTGGTTACTGACTAGATACCACTCTCCAGTTAATAATAGAGAAATATCTATGACAGTTTTATTTTAACTAGAGCTTAAGGGTGATGTCTGCGTTTGCACTGACTTGTGGCTTTCACTCTGCCACTTCCAAGTCATTCTGCCATTTTAGAAGTCACTGTCATGTTCTTGCCTAAATACTCTCATTGACTTTTTTAAAATTAATATTGCCATAGTTGAATTTCTAAGTTTGGAAATATCCCATTCTTTTCCTTTAGGTTGACCTGTTTTTCCTTTTTGCAACATTGTTACTGATGCCAATTGTTAATTTATAGTTATTTAACTTTTTCCCTTCTTCTGAATAGTCCTACTGAAAATAAGACAGAATTTGACTCCTGGCTTTTCAGAAATTACTCAGTTTTCTCCTCTCCTGATTACATCAGTTTTACTGCTATGAGTTTTTCTGTCTTCTCAGATTTCTCACCTGCTCATGACACAGAATCAGAAAGATGTGATAAAGATGGCACTTTGTCCCTTTTTCAGTGTCCTGGATATGGCCTGTTCACTGGAAACTCTTTTTGCAACTACAGCTATCACAGTAGTGCTCCTTTGCTTTTTTATTTTCCCATTCAAACTAAATTTTAGGGAAAAGAGGGAAGACAATAACCTCATTTGAAAGTACATAAGGAATCCACTGATGGAGGAAAAATCTTATGTTGGAATGGCTGAACCAACTTAATGTCTCTTGAAACAAGTTTGAGGGTAGGATTCCATGTTGGCAAAATTTTCTTCTCAGAGCGTTATGTTGACAGAAAGTGAAACTAGAGTGAAAGTGCAGATCTAAGACGTTTGAGGTATAAAGTCTCTGGGGTAAAAAGTTGTGTATAGTATTTTTTCTGTGTGAGCACTTGAACATCATGTGAGTGAAAATGACTCAGAGCTGTCTTTCCTCAACTGAATAAAATATCATCACATTTACCAGTAACATGTGTCAGCCCTTTTTGGTAAACTTGGCTTATTTGTTCTATTGTGTGGCAGGTGTTAATGTAAAGTAAGAAAGCTAGTATAATTTATAGAGGAATAATATTGTTTGTAGGTCTGCATGCTGTTAGAATAGTTGAGATTAAAAGAAAATAGTCACTGTCTTAAAATCATGATGTGCAGCTTCAAAAAAACACTTATTGTTTCTAATAGAGACATATTTGTCTAATAAAATTAAATATCCAGGAGAATTTTCATATTATAAATATAATTATAAAGATTATAAATATACTGTATAATATGCACAATTTTAATATATGTTGCTATACTTTACTATATGATATGAATATGACTTAAATATAAAAGTAAAATAAAAGAAAGTGACTTCTGGTTTAGCAAACATAGTAAGAAGATGATAATAAAAACTGAAGTTATGTGTAGGCTAGGAGCTACACATGTTGCCACTGAGAAGTGTCTAGTTTTCTGTGTAGGTATTTATTTTACTAGAGTTTTTAAAAAAGATGTAATACAAACATCCATTGGGAATAATATGGATACAGTTTATCACATAGCACATCTGGGGAATGGATGAGGTGGTTTCCTGATGGCACTTCAACTTGTTATTTTTCATGATTTTGTGAATGAGAGGCTCTAATGTTTCTGATTTTTGTTGAAGTGTTGGGAAATAAATTAGTCTGAAGAGCTTAAATAAAAAATAGAAAAATTACTGCAAAAATTCTGTTTGTGCAAGACAAACAGAAAAGGTCAGATATTTGTGTAAAGAAGGCAAGATTTAATGTCTGCTTGCATGAACTTCATTCAGATTTTTAAACTCTGAACTTTTTATATTATTTTAATGTTTTTACATTAATCTGCCATCTTGCTTAGGCTCTAACATCAGAAAATCTGGCAGCAATCAAATGTATGTGCTCTTCATTACGTGCTTGGAAAAAAATATCTGGTAGATTAAAACCAGTTGCTAAAGAACTGTGTGCCTTTGATTCTGTAACTTTCTGCTGCTTCCTGGGAGGGTTATTCCTTGGGATGCTCTGAGCATCCTACCTGACTCAGTTCCAGTCTTTTCTATAAGCACCACTTTCCCCATACACTGATCAATCATGGGCCAAGGTAAAGAGTATCACTAAACTGCCTTCAATATGCATGGACTCTAAGGATTTAAGTCAGGAGGTGCTTTATTTTTTGTTTTAGTTTGTTTTCCTCTCTCTAGCTTTCTGTGGTTCAAGTATGACGGCGTTCATTGAAACTGGTGCTACCCTGTCAGTGAAATGGCAATAGCAGCTTCCTTTAAAGGGTGCTTTTAGTAGCCCCTTCATGCTTCAAATTGCTTTAGGCACCTGTGCTCACTCCCAGCAGGATTCCCAAGCACAGCTGGGTACAGCAGAAGCACTATCTTTCCTTCAGAACGACAAACAGGCCTATCTCTTTGCATCAATATTCACACTTTGCATAAGCCCCTTAGAAGAAGATTTCCATTTTTAATGGTTTTAATTAGCATTTATGAAAAACTGGTCTCACATGATATAAAGCAACAGATTAAATTTGTTAAGTGGATAATAATAAAATGTGGGTTGATTTGTTTCACCGGAGTTTAAAAGCTTTTGCTCAATGGGGCCTCCATGTTAATTCATTAAGCATGCTTTAGACCTTATGGAGATTTTTTTTTATTTAATTAACACAGATCAAACTCCCAGGAGATTTTATGTCCTCCACAGCAGTGTGTGATAGAGACAGTAATTTAAAACTTATTTATAGGTCTTTGTGTTCATTTACTTGAAAAAGGGATTAAAAAACTCTATGAAATCATTCTAATATGGCAGAAACTACTGAAGTACTTCAGAGTAGGAGCCAAATGTGCTTATAAATGATGGAAGAGCAGTGGGTAAGACTGGTCTTCAGAAGTCTGGGGGTTTTTTTGTGGTTTTTTTTTTTTTTTTTCCTGACAGCAATTATGGCTAGTCCCTACTAAGGAAACCAATTGAACATTTTGTCCACAGATGTTTTAATCCATTATGCATAAACAGGCCCTTGAGTTGGGTCCCAACCAAGACCTGTACCCCTCCTTCTCACAGTGTTCATCAATGGGCCTGGCTGAGCTCTATCTCAGTGTAAAACATGGGATGAAAATCTGTGGTGTGGTTAGGGCAATCTCCTGGAAAGTAATGGGCTGTTCATTTCAGCCTCAGAAGCCTAAGGAGGTCCTGAACAGTTGCTGGAGCACCGTTACAACATCTTATATTTTCTTAATAAAAAGAAATCATGTCTAGAGACTTTTTTTTTACTACTCTCAATGTGATTACTGCCATTTTTCATTGAAGTCAGTGATTTCCAAGTCTAAGAATGCCTCACAGATCAGTTCCCTCCAGTCTGTTTTTCATAGGGTTGCGGCTGAACTGTGGTATCCAGCTTCTACATCTAAATTGTTTCTCAGGAGCTTTGAGTTAGAATCAGAGGGGGAAAAAAATCACTCGCCTACCAAAAATAATGAGAAGTAGAGAGAGACAGAGAGATTCATAGAGAGAGAGAGAAGTAATCATTGAGGAATATGATCACAAAGAACAGGATAAATACTCCCAAATAGATTCTGTAAAGCATATGAGAACCATGGAAGGAGATCTCAAACAATTGTGCAGTGTCTAAATTCTCCTTTATCATGTGTCCCATCAGGCTGCTTCTCTTCTCAAAGAGGGTCTTGAAAGAAAATGTTATGATATTGTAATTAAGTAATATATTGTGTCTCATACACAAAGGGCAGAAGAAGATCAATTTCAAACAGCATTTAAGTTGTTCTTCCAAGCCAGGGACCAGACTTATTCTTAGTGGAAGCAGATGGAACAGAATAACAATATGCTTTACTCATTTGCCCTGGGATTCAGACAGGCTTTTGTCCACCTGTGAGCTAGACTCCCTTGACCTCCAAGGATATCTGGTCAATATGGTCAGAACTGCAAGGAGAGTGATTCAACTGACTGGTTTCTCCCATGGGAACTAAATTACTCTCGTGTTGCTACTTTGAAATCACTGACTGTAACGGAAGCTTAGATTCCTAATGCAGTGAGGATTTCTTCATAGAGGTGCTCAGACTGGTGTCTTTTAGTCTTGAACCTCAGGCAAAGAGTCCTCTTGATAGACATGATTTTTGAACAGTTGTTTCCTGAACTACTTCTGTAGCAGTGTGTTTTAATCTACGTCTGGTGGTCTGGTGTAAAAGTAGATGAGTGCAGGTTTTTACATTTTATTTTATGATTGTACTGATGGTTACTTTATACTCTTCAGTGTTCAGTAAAGATTTTTCAGTAGTGGTAGAATTCTATGCACGCTAAAACGTTCAGTGATGAGAATTTTACTATTCCACTCTGCCAGCAATTCTCCAAGAAGTGCACATCTAAATTGTTTCTCAGGTGCTTTGAGTTAGAATCAGAGGGGGAAAAAAATCACTTGCCTACCAAAAATAGTGAGAAGTAGAGAGAGACAGAGAGAGATTCATAGAGAGAGAGAGAAGTAATCATTGAGGAATATGATCACAAAGAACAGGATAAATACTCCCAAATAGATTCTGTAAAGCATATGAGAACCATGGAAGGAGATCTCAAACAATTGTGCAGTGTCTAAATTCTCCTTTATCATGTGTCCCATCAGGCTGCTTCTCTTCTCAAAGAGGGTCTTGAAAGAAAATGTTATGATATTGTAATTAAGTAATATATTGTGTCTCATACACAAAGGGCAGAAGAAGATAAATTTCAAATGTTTGAAATTGATAAATTTCAAACAGCTAGGGACCAGACTTGTTCTTAGTGGAAGCAGATGGAACAGAATAACAATATGCTTTACTCAGGCAATTTCAAACAGCATTTAAGTTGTTCTTCCAAGCCAGGGACCAGACTTATTCTTAGTGGAAGCAGATGGAACAGAATAACAATATGCTTTACTCAGGAGGTTCCACAATACCATGTTTTAAAATCCTTTAAAGAGATGGGATTTGCCCTGGGATTCAGACAGGCTTTTGTCCACCTGTGAGCTAGACTCCCTTGACCTCCAAGGATATCTGGTCAATATGGTCAGAACTGCAAGGAGAGTGATTCAACTGACTGGTTTCTCCCATGGGAACTAAATTACTCTCGTGTTGCTACTTTGAAATCACTGACTGTAACGGAAGCTTAGATTCCTAATGCAGTGAGGATTTCTTCATAGAGGTGCTCAGACTGGTGTCTTTTAGTCTTAAACCTCAGGCAAAGAGTCCTCTTGATAGACATGATTTTTGAACAGTTGTTTCCTGAACTACTTCTGTAGCAGTGTGTTTTAATCTACGTCTGGTGGTCTGGTGTAAAAGTAGATGAGTGCAGGTTTTTACATTTTATTTTATGATTGTACTGATGGTTACTTTATACTCTTCAGTGTTCAGTAAAGATTTTTCAGTAGTGGTAGAATTCTATGCACGCTAAAATGTTCAGTGATGAGAATTTTACTATTCCACTCTGCCAGCAATTCTCCAAGAAGTGCTGATGCTATGTGACAGTAGTCAGGCAGGTCTGTGCTTCAGTACTGAGATATGGGATCACTGTCATTCTGTGTTCTTTGATCATTAGGAAAACCTGAGATCTATCTCCTTTGTTGTTTTAGTCAGCAACAAATATAAAATGTGTGGGATTGTGCAACAAATACAAAATGTATAAGATTGTGTTTGAAGGTTGCTGCTCCCTCCAAGTTTTATATTTTACATCTCAGAAGTTAATATTAAGTTGTTATTATGTCAGTGTTATGATTATTATTCTGATCTGTTATTACTTTGTAGATTTCAGCAATATTCCTGGGGGATTTGTTGTGTTGCATACCTTAAAATGTGCAATTATGATCCCAAGCATCATAAGGATTTTCTCTGTGCTATGCCTTTCAAAAAAGCATTCATTTTGTCTTTGAGGACTGCTTTTAGGAGCTCCCAATGATTACTGTAATTTCTTCTTCCCTGCTTTTAGGTCTTGGGAATTTTTTATCTCCATACAACAACAACCAAAAAAAAAGAGTGAAAAAGTGAAATTAACATTTTTTTAGGTGTTTGCAGATTGTAATGATTTAATACAGGGTCTGAAGCCTTCCTGAGGTCTAGCAGAACATCTGTTGGTCTGATAGATTTTATCTTAGAAAAGATGATTGCATTTGGAAGAAACTAACAGATCTGTTAAAATTGAACTTTCAAGATAAATACAATTTTTTAAAGCCTAAACTTTAATTTAAAATAATGTATTTTCCAGAAAATAAAATTCAGAATCCTTTCATTTCCCCAACACCTAAACATATAGTTATGAGTGAGAGACAGAAAAACTTTACCAACTTCTGTACAACTGATGAAGAATATTCCTGAGTCTGGGCTTCTTATATCCATGATCAAAACATGGTCTGTTCTGGAAGAGTATTACATCTGACAGGAGAAGGAGTGTTGGTTCAGACCGTCTTTCAGGTTGTGTTAATAACATTTTTTTTTTCTGAAAACTTCATTAAAATCCTATGCACAGCAAGGTTTTTTGAGTTTCATCTTTCAAGAACATAGGAGTTATAAAAAGATAAAATAAAACTGTGGAGTCTAAAGGGAAACCCACACAATCCCATCTGAACTCTGTGCCATAATGCACTTTAATGTCTCATAACATCATGAAATAATACTGTTTTAATCACAAGAGTATAGTTAGGAATCCTTATTAAAATATACAACATATTAGTATAGTTGGGAATTTTTAAAACACTGTCTCTACAAGTGTTTATACCGGACAAAATGCCACTCATTACAAAAAAATATATATAGTATTTACTACCTTTACGTGTTCATATTAATAATTTTTATTTAACTTTTTATGATGTTTTAAGATGGGAAATTAAAAATCACAAATGGTAAATTATATTCCCAACTGCTTCTATATAAGTACAAAAATTCTTCTGGTTCAACAAATTGTAAGGAAAGACCACTTTCTCCTATTTCACAACCTCTGGATCAAGTAAAACATTCTATGAGTTTCCTGCAGGAAAGGCCTCAGGCTTATATATGTGTCACATATTTATACAAAATTAACTCATGTTGGAAGTTCCTCATCCAGCACCCTGGAGCTGTATGAGTACATCAACCTGTGCACGACTTTAAACACAATGCATTGTTAGCTAATTGGCCTGTGAATGGCGTTGTGAGTTATGGTACTGAATGTCCTTTTTTAGGGTGCAATTAATTTCACTTAGTATTTTCTTGGTTTCTAACTCATAATTTTTGAGCAGTGAAATGGTGAGATGATGGATATTCTTGGAAGTAATGTATCCCCTTTTTCCAGACATCACATCTTTCGCTGAGGCACAGACATGACAGGCAACACTAACCTTTTCCAATATTTGTATAGTATTTCCAGCCCTTTTTTCGCTCAGTGGATCAACTGCTTTTCAAGTTTTATAAATCATGACATGCCTCCTTTCTTTTGAGGCTCCTTGAAATGCCTCTGCAATTTCCAAACTACTAGCTGGAGGAGCAGAGCAACTACTTAAAGGGAAGGTTTTGGTAAGTGGGACTGAAATTCATCCCATCTAATTTTCATCAAAGCATGTTAAGCATTCAGTCTAAACTTTTGTCTAGACTTCCCCTCAAGAGGATGGGGAGATAAGAAGTAGAAAAACTCCTCCCAAGGTGAGTAATTTTATCCCCTGAAGTTTTAAAACGGACATGAAATGAATAATTTTCTATGTCTCTATTAAGGAGCCTAGATGGCGAGCTTAGACCACACATGAACTTTCAGCAAGATGAATGTAGTCTGGAAAAAGATGAGGAAATAAAGCAGAGCTCAACTCTGTAGAAGAGGATAATGAGTGGGCTTATGTAGTCAATGAACTTTCCTTTCTTTATAGTATCAGGAACTTGAACAGCTGAGAAAGCATATGGCTTTCTAATAGGAAGACAAAGCAGAGAAGTAGGGAATGTGGAGGGAAAAATTTATGAATGTAACATATGACAAAAAGAAAAGCTGAGGTTTTTACCTGTCCACCAGATAAACTCTATGGGGTATCAAAGGGGAGTTCTGTCTGCAGACAGGAAAGGGTAGAAGAAAAGAGATGATCTGATATATTTGGCAATATTTCCCCTGCTTGATGTCTGCAGAAGGGGAACCCCCAGAGAGCTTTAGTCAGCCTACCACGTGAACTTCAGGGAGGAAATGTTCTCCTTTTACATTGTCAAACATCCCTTGTGTGCCAGTTACATTCTGAACACTCTGAACACTATTTCTACCACAAAAAAAGTCACACAAATTTTGCACTGAGTTAATTCAGATACTCTGCCCTAGTTTTGGACAAAATCCAGACAATCAAAGACCTCAGCTCTCAGTTTTGGACATATTGGGATGCTTCTATGAATTTTAGAATACAGAGGAGGTAAAAGTCAACCCTTGCACATTATTCAGGGAAACCTTAACTCCATAGTAACTTACTTCACCCTGTTTGTTAGCCAATATAAGATGCAATGAGAATATATAAATAAGACTAGCTCCTAGAAGCTGATACTCTCTCACAGACTAACACAAAATTAGGACGGTTGCATATTGTCTCTGCTTTGCAGTCAGGGATGCTCAGAGAGGCAGCTCTTCAGGGAATTGAAGGTAACACAGGAAGCCAGCAGTAAAACTTGGTTGCTGACTTTTGGACTAATGCTCAAGCCATTTATTACAATTTGTTTAGCTTAATTTTCTTGAGGCCTAAGTGAAGAAGTATCAAACTGATTCTACTTCACAAAGTTCTTTCACAAAGTGCTGACTGCAGCTAGTTGTATGTAGAAGAGGATGCACACTACTCCAGTTGTTAAAGTCATAAAAGATTGTAGGAAAAAGAACCAGGAATCTCATCTGGCCTATGATTAGTGAGATGGCTACCTTTTCTAAAGTATTTGTGACGTCAATGTTCCTGTGTTTGATTTTTCTGCCTAAGCAAGAAGCAACTGGGTCTTTGTGTTGCTGTGGGAGGGTGAAACCTTTTGGTGAGTCAGGGCGATTAGAGCAGGAGCAGCTCTGCTCCAGGACCCCTGTGGTGCAAGGTGGGAGCGAGGGCAGGTGGGGGGCTGCAGCCTCCCCAGCCTCTCCAGGCCTGTCCCAGACCAGCTGGAAGGGCTGCAGCCTCCCCAGGCCTGTCCCACAGCACATGGAAGGGCTGCAGCCTCCCCAGGCCTTTCCCACAGCACATGGAAGGGCTGCAGCCTCCCCAGGCCTGTCCCACAGCACATGGAAGGGCTGCAGCCTCCCCAGGCCTGTCCCACAGCACATGTCCCCATCCCTGCCTCGCTCCTCTGCAGCCCAGAGGCCAAGCCACAGAGCTGCTTAAGTGGGAGGTGTGGGAAAGTTTTCAGACAGTGAAAATTCACTCCTGTGTTTAGTGCCAAACCCTGGGCACAAACTACTGCAGGTGACAGCAGCTGGGAACTCCTTGTGGGCCAGATGCTCGTAAGGGGACAGGAATACTGCTGCAATGGGGTCAGTGAAGATTTTCCCTGCCATGGGGGAATTCCTTTGTTGCCTTTCTCCATGAAGAGAAAGAAAACAACAGAAAGTTTTGAAAATATTTCACTCCATTCTCTTTTACTCTACTTTTTACTGCTTGGTATTTGCTTCCCTTAGTTCTGTAATACTGCTGTTTCACCATCTCTTTTTTTTGGGAAAGTACTGATCATCAGAGCTACAGAGAAAAAAACTTTGAGAAGAAACACCTGCAAATTAGACTTTTAATTGTTTTACTTTCCAACATCAAACC
This sequence comes from Passer montanus, assembly GCF_014805655.1. Lineage (NCBI taxonomy): Eukaryota > Metazoa > Chordata > Aves > Passeriformes > Passeridae > Passer > Passer montanus. Next base: position 9,461,320 of record NW_024371037.1, read on the forward strand.
CTACACAAACCCTGCTAAATTTCTGTCATAAAAAAAAGCAAAAAGAGCCTCTCAGCAGCCTTCTCAGCCAACTCACCTTTAAGACTCCCATTTTTCCACTGTAAGATTCTTTCAAACCTTTTACACAAAAGAAGACAACAAAAAACCCCAGACGAAGTCTGCTGGTAGCAAAGAGTATTTGACTTGAGTTCTGGAAGGAACAAAGTTAACAAACTAACTGTAACAAATGGAAGGCAACAAGAGCACTGGGCTTTGTTTCACTGTTTCTCACATCTATTCATTATTTGTATTGGCAAAATTATGCCTTTTATTGTCACTGTGAGTGCCGGTGGCTCTGCTGATGAAACCACTGGAAGGTTGTGGGCCCCCAGTCGGTGTTTACCATCATTCCTGGGAATGAGTGAGTTCCAGAGTACCTGCTTTGGGGTTTTTCTTTCTCTCTGGTACAAAGTTGCTTATGTAGACAGCACTAACATTTTTGCTGATCCCCTGAGAGTCAGAAACATGCTGCTAAATGGGTCTAGTTTAAGACCCCCTGTTGCCTTTTACAAATTGTTATTGCATCTCTCAAAACAAGAGGCACAGCAGCCCACTGCAGTGCTGTGCTGCAGCAGTGCTTACAGCTGAGGGTTTGCAGAGCCCGGAAGCCTCGCAGAGCTCACTGCATGTCACAAAGGGCAAAATTAGTTCTAGCTCAGTTTACCTGTCTTAAAAGTCTAACATGAAAATATTGTTTCCAACCTGCTACATTTTAGGGAGGTGGGAAATGCTTAAAATGATATTTAGAGTCATTCCAGATTTTGGTCCCATTTTACTTTAAAGATCCATTAAAACTCAAATTAAGCAAGACTCCTGCTGTTAGCTCAGTCAGCTGTGAAGGGTTCTGTGAAACTCCTACACATCCTTTGAAAGTAACTGAGTAAGAGGAAAAAAAAACCTGCTAAGGCTTCCCTTTTGATATAGAAGGATTTGTACAACAAGGATTTTCATTTGTTTTAAGACTTTGATTACTTAAATATTTTCAGAGAAGAAAGCATACGTGATTCCTAATTTCTCCCTAAATTGGGAAACTGCTATATCTTAAGAAGAGAATTAAATTGTTGTGTTCTTCTTAAGGATCTGTGTCTTGCTAATCTTCCAGATAAAATGAACTGTAGAGTGAAAGTCATTAATCATGATATCTTAATAATATACACTTCAAAGGAAGTATCTGCCCTTTCAGATTATGAATATCCGATCAGTGGAAGCCAACTTTACTGTGACTGGCTGGGGACATCTAGTGGAGAAAAAGGAAAATACTAAAAATGCCCGGAACTAAAAATGCTGTTGCCCTAAAATCAAAACCAGGACTTTCACTCCTGAACAGGAACTTGCTCTCTTTAAACCATAAATTAAAATATTCTGAACAAAATAAAATTGTTTCCTATTTGTAGAAAATTCAATTGTGTCTACATAGTTGTTTTTAAATAATACATTATAATTAATTTAATTTCATTATGGATGTGGGAGGGTTCCTCCCCCCACGATTGTTTAATTTACCTGGCAAGTAAATAGCTTACATTTATTTCAGATTCCTTGCCTAACATAAAACAAGAATTATGTTTGTCAAATAATAGTTGCCAACTATTTTATTAATTTTGAGATGTTTGGACGGAAGATGTTATAAAAAGTATGTACAGGTAGCTCAAACATTCCTTTCTTAAAATAGAATAATAGAATTTAGGCTTTTTAGAATCAAAGCAGTCAATTAAGTGGATTTGTACTACTCATACTACCAATGTTATTGCATTTCATCTTTGACAATTTTTATATGACCTAACAACTCAATTTTGTTTTGGAACTGTGCTGCCATACTAGCAAGAAAAATGCTTATTTTGACTGCCTCAAACATACATTCGGATTCCTTGGTCTTTCTCAGGGCAGTTTTAAATCTCCAGGCAGTAGATATTGACTTGCAAGGACACCACTGAGAGCAGTGTTCCCTGAGATTGGCCAGTCAAAGGAGCCTGCAGGTTTTAGAAGCTACTTGGGAGTAGCATCAAAACAATTACTGACATGCCATTATGATTATAGACAGGCCAAATAATATTTAAGAAACACAATAACCATCCTGCCATCTATCTCACTACACTTACATATTCAGTTCACTTAGAAAGAAACCCACAAAGGTGTGTACAGGTAGGCTTGTAATATGCTAAGTCACTTCTTATGGAAGCAGCCTGAGACTGATTTCAGCAGCCAAAGCCGAGGAAACCGTCTAGTTCCAAGCAAAGTTTCAGACTAGAACATATGGGAGGGCAGCTGTTATGGTATGATCTTAGAATTCTGGAATAGCTTGGGTTGCAAGGGACCTTTAATGATTAGCTAGTTCCAACTCCCCTGCCATGAAGAAAACCATAATATGGGATGCAGCTAAACTGAGCTGTACCAAGAACCTGTAGGGAAGTAGTACACCACCAATATGTGTCGATTTACATTTCAGTTGGTGAAAGAGAGTTATATTTTTGGCCAATTGCAGCAGTGGTCTCAGACAGGGACACTCAGTAATGCCTCTGTAAAGATGCAGGGAAACACAGCTTGTGTAACCACTATCTCAAGGAAGAACTGAGCTACTCTGGGTCTGAAATTTGATAGAATCAGAAAACAGCAGCTCCTCAGAGGTAACATGCAAGCTATTTTATACTCAGTCTATACTATATTATTCTCAGTGCATCAAAAGACCTTTGGATAAAGGGAAAGGTGCCACAGATGTTTAGTTTAGCGTAGAGTTTTTGAGGTCATTCTTCAGAATGGCAAAATTCTGAAGAGGAAAAGTCAAATAAATGCACATGAATCCTGAGCCATAGCTATTGGCAGTTATTCTAAAAAGCAGTCCTCAAGAAGGCAGGTAGATTGAGGGAGTGCATAAGCAGAAGTAAGCACGTAGATTGAGGTCCATAAACAGGAGTAAAACTTCCTTAGATTGTAAAAGAGTGTCCTTCCTCTCTCCAGATAAATCTCATGATAATCTTCTCTGCCACAAATTGAGTTACATTAGCCAGGTTCTCAACAGTCCTGACTACTGTTTTGCAGAGACTAGTGAGAGCTATGTGTGGTCAGGCACTATTACTATGGAGTTCTACTGTAAGATCAGCAAAAGAAGACACTCAACCTTTTGTTCATTGGAATCTATGGGATTGTGATAAACTGTTCCTTTATCTGCTATTTGTTTACAGGAATTATACTCTGAAATCTTCCCTTCATTTAATAGGCCCTGGGTGAATAGTAAAAGCCTCTTTGGAGGAAGAATCTGTACTGAAGGTCTAACAGCTATTCAAATTAAATTTTAAGCCTAAAAGAAATGTAAGATTTGCCAAGATTCTGCATCATATAGCTATATATACAACATTGAAGTCCAACTCTTACTCTAGTGAGAACAAGTTCATTGGCATCACTAAGTAGCTAAATACTATGTTTTGGGGAGTTTTTTCAGGTATTTCACACTGAGAGAGTTTAATTCATAGCGCTGATGAAACTACATTTGAACCAGAAATAGTTTGGGTGTGTGTGTGACTGGATTGGAAAAGAAAAAATTCATCCTCCGTTAGACAAAATCGCACCAGAGATTTTTTCCTGGCTGTAAGCAGAGTCCCTCTTGGATCAGTTGACCTCTTTAATAGAAGAGTCTGTCCTTCCGTTAAATCAAAGGGAACAGAAGTCAGTCCTGTAAGCAGGTGGTTGTCTCTGGGTGATGTCCAAGGTCAGACTTTCTAACTCTTGTCTGAGTTACTGGGGAAACTGCCCATGAAATTGGAGACATTGTGAAGGTAGAGGCTAAACAAGCTGTTCACTCCCCTGCTAGTGTTACAAGGACTCAAGACTAATGTGTCTTTGTGAAAAGAGAAAGGCTTAAATTCTCACTCTGACTGATGAGATTTTAGACAAGCTGCACAGTGCATTCTTCCTTATGGAAAAAAGTTAATTAAATGCTGTGTTCTAGGCTCAGTTTCAACATTGGGTGAACCAGCTCATTGCAGAGAATGAAGGTATTTGCTCAATGATACATCAACAGCATCTTATTTCTATCAAGCAAAAGAAAAATATATTCCCTGGGGTATGGGTGGCTTGGATCACATTCAAGATCAGGTTCTGATTGCACAAGCTAAAAAATATAAAGTGAGTATTTTAGGACTGGTTTATTGAAGTGGCACACAATGATTTAAAGCCACATGTAGGATAGGTGGAATTTACTCAGGTGCGGTGCTTATCCCAGGGCCGTGCCTGTCCCTTTTGAAACATTGAAATTGTATGGGAGATCTGTGACCTTTTTAAAAATGGTTGGCTTAGGCAATAAAAAGACAACATTTTCTGAACTCATTATTTTGTAAAGTTTTTATTTGAAAATTAGAGTAGCAAAGCATAAAAATCCAGATATTCTAAATTCAGATTTTGACTAAACTTCCAGACATTTCTCAGTCACAGATTTGTTGAAGTACTGTGCTGTGGCAGAGTGCTGTGAGGCAAAGGAGATAAACAGTTGTGTACTTGGAAAAATAAGAAAAAAACTTGCTTGACAAGAAAGTTACTTGCACCTTTTGAAAAAGTGGGCCCTGCATTTTTTAATTCTTAAAATATGGAAAACCTGACAATATTTTTGTCTAGTCACTATTTTTTACCCTGTTCTTTAAAAGACTCACTTCTAATATTCTAGCTAATTGGTCTGAAAAATCTGACCATTGTTACTACAAATTTCTTCATGTTCCTCATGTCATAAAGTGGTTTTGGAGATGCTGCATAGATTTTTTTCAAGAATAAATGAAACAGCAGTCTAGTGAAATCTTGCTATAATAAATCAAGATAGAGTAATTAGTATAGGACAACAGTGGGAAAATCAACCAGATAGTGTACTGGGAATTTTCCAACCCCGTTATTCTCTTTATCAAATCTACTCCTTAACACCTCTAATCAAATGTTTCCAAGCAGCCTGTTCTAATACTTAGCCATCTTAAAATCTAAAATATTCTTATTGATAGCAAATCTTAATTCTTTTAGCTTTTATCCAATCTGCAGAGGGCAGATTTGATAAAGAACAGTGGGTTTCATACTATCTCTTAAGCCCTTTCATATACTGAAAGAATATTCCCATCTCCTCTAATTTATATTTTTAAAAATAGAATATTTCTTTTAACAGACCTTGGAAGGAATATTTTCTTTCTTTTGTATTATTAACTATTGGGCTGTTTTTCAAAGGAGAAGTAATCTCTGTATTACATTACAACACCCAAAAATAAGCAGTCTAGGTGATGTCTCCTACATAAACAATTCTTGTGTATGTGATGCTCCTCAAACTATGTCCTTGAACAGCTTTTTACAATGTATCACATTCTTGGCTTAAATCAAATGTCTGATTCACTGAAAGCCCAAAGCCTTTTTTCAGTATGGCTGAATAGTCAACCATTTCCCTATTGTATTCATCACTTGAATATTCCTTACTTAGCACTTTACTTAGCCCATACTGAATTTTACCATATTAATTTTAAGATGTGCCTTTTGTTTATTAACATTACTTAAAAAAATTGAACCAAGTTCTGCTGAACATTTGTAACCTGTTCTAGTTTGAACAGCTCTGCAAATGTGACAAATATGTTCTCTAGTCAGTCATCCAAGACATTGAGGAAATTACTGAATGCAGCCTGCAATGGATGTCTGCAGCCTGTCACTTGATTTCTTCTCACAATTGGGCAGATAACTTTTAATAGGTACCTTGTGAGTGCATTTTCTTGGGTCATTACACACCTATTTACCAAAATTTATGAATTTGTACTCTGTATTTCTATATTTTGTGAGCAAGAATTGTATCTAAAACAGTGCCAATAGCATTACTAAGTGTACTGTCTACCAATATCTGATCAAATCTCACCCTTTGTGAGTGCTGAAGCAAAGATTATACTAACTTTTCAGCCTTTACTATCTGCTATTCTATTTCTTTCCTTGGTAAGTACTAGGTATTATTTTCTTGCTGTCCTCCCATGCTTAAACTGTTTTTCTTGTTGAATTTTTTGTTTATTGTTAGGTGAAATTAATTTTTGTTTTGATCTACACTGCATGTTATTCCCTTATAGTCTTACATGTTTGCTTGTAGGTCCTTGCTCCTGCTTGTGTATTTCTTATTATATTTTTGCTTATCTTTAGATTTGTTTGCTTTCCTTTTCTTTTCTTGTCTCTTAAAGAGCTTCTGATGGAGCCATATTGGTCTCTTACTGTGCTCCATGTTTCTTTTACATCATGAGAATCTACAATTGTATCTTTAATATAGTCCCTTTCAGTAACTGTGAACTCTGTTGGAGTCTTTTTTTCCCCCTTTAGAATAACTTCCCAAGAGACCCCACATTCCAGTTCCCTCAATCTGGTGAATTCTGCTTTTTTAGGACTACGTTGTCCTTATTCAGCTTCTATAATTCCTGCCTTTTTTAGATTTGTGAACTCTATAGTCTTGTAATCACTTTAATCAAGATTGCTTTCTACCTCAAACTTCTCAACCAGATCCCTCCTACTAGTTAGAACCAGTTGTAAAAGAGCTGCAAACTTCTTATGCCTTCTCTTAGACTTCTCTAGGCTGACTAGTCCCAGCCCTTTCAGCCTCTTCACCCATCTCATCATCTTCATGTGCCTTCTTCCATCTTCCTAAAGGAAAGTTGTCCTCAATATGTTCTGAAAGCCTACTGGACTTTCTTCATCCTGACATTATTTTGCAGCACTTTTCTGTGTATGATTCAAGTCTCCTAGAATAAGTAAGAGGGTACCATTTGGATGCTTTTATTATTTGCAAAGAAAAAAAATAAGGGCTACCCCAAAATAGCACACTTCTAAGTCCTTCTGTTAGGTTATTTCTGGCATATTCCTATTATGACATTGCCTTTATTATTTTATTTTTCTTCACTTTAACCTTTCTCCTTGAGATGCTCAATGCACCTCTCATCTCTTCTGGCAGTTGAGCAAGGATCTACATTTTTGATGTACAGTGTGGCATCTACTTCTTTTTCCCTAGAGCCTGTCTTTCATAAACAATGTGTACTCCTTTATCCCAGCAGTTAGAGGAAACAGCATGGAAACACAACCATTACTGAGCAATCAGAGGCAGCTGCTCAGTCCAGTTGGGACTGTTTCTGTGTCATGTTCAATAGCTACCTCAATAACTCTAGTAGTTCCAATGAAAAAGATTTCAGAAACTTCCTCAGTTTTTTCATACACTTTTCTGTGTTTTTTTCATCAGAAGGAAAGGTTTCATAAAGCTTGACGCTTAGTAAAGTTGGAATATTAGTTTAATTATTTATACCATACACAATTGTGGTGAATATTCCATCCTTAAATCTAGACCTAGCTGGTATGGATCTGGTCAGAAGATCGTATAATAAATGGAGATTGTATTATAAATACCAGATTTTAGGTGAGGAAGGCATGGGAATTTTCCAGCAGAGTGAGGTTGATATTCTCCTTTCAAAATTCCAGCCTATTCCTGCTGAAGTGGGCTCTCTTTAGCTGTGAGCAAATTTATTCCCAAAGCTACAGAAATCTTCATAAATTTGGTGCATCTTTCTAACCTAGTAGGGGTTATTTGGATTGCTGTGAACAAGCCACATCAAACCTGACATCATCCTTCCCAACACTGCAAGGGCTTTTTATAATTTCACGATGGAAACTGAAACCTCTCCCTGTGTGGTAAATAGTTTTAATCCAAACAACAGGGGATGACAGCTACAGTTTTCTTGGGATTATTTCATCATTAGGGAAACAAATTCAGAGCATTCATCACAGTGTCAGAAGTTGTTCGTGGTGTCTCTGATTCACTTGCGCTGGAAAAACACAGAATCACTGAATGGTTAATTTGAAGGACCTCTGGCAATCACCTAGTCCACCTTCCCTGCTCAGAACATGGTGAGCTATAGCACACTGCCCATGGAGGTGGGCCCATGGACTTTTGAATATCTCCAAGGATGGTGACACCACAACCTCCTCAGACAACCTGCCCCAGTGTTTGAACAGTTAAAAAATGGTTTTTCTTACATTAAATTGGAATTTTCTATATTTTGATTTCTGCCCACTCTCTCCCTGGGAACTACTGAGAAGTCTGGCTCTATTTTTTACTCCCTGCCATCAGGAATTTAGACTTCTCTAGGCTGACTAGTCCCAGCCCTTTCAGCCTCTTCACCCATCTCATCATCTTCATGGTCTCCTGCCTTGCTACCTTCAGTAAACTTGTGTGTGTCTGTTTTAACCCATAGCTTCCTTCTTGCCCATCTTTGAGGTTGACATTTGCATTCTTCTAGGAAAGATGATCAAGAGAGGCTTCACATATTATGTGCTACTGAGTCATATGCACCTATATGTTTTAAATGTTTCCTAGTCTAATTCCCCTCCAACAAGAGCAAGTCTTGTTGCTTCAGAAAAATGCCATAACAAGAGTTGCCAGAGTGTGAGGAGGAGCCAGTCTCAGGGTATACAGCCCATGTTAGAGATGTGTTCAAAAAACAGACTTTTTTGGCCACTTTAATGTAGGCTGTATTATTTATTTCAGCCTTACTTTTAAAAATCAAACAGAAACACCCCTTGATAAAATTCAGTCCAATGGAATTTTTTTAAATGAAAAACATAAGCCTATTCAAAGTAAAATACATAAAGTCCTCTAATAAAACTTTCATATAAAGGCAGGAGGAGTCATATTATAATATGGAATTGTCTCCTGAGGAACATGCTAGAAGAGCCTTAACTTCATTCTGAATAGTACTGAACAAAACATTATTCTTTCTGTAGAAATACTGGTCAAGATGTATAAGCAAGATCGTACTTGATGACTATTCACTGCTCCCTATGTGCACACAGAATACATACAACAAGTAGGGAAATTGTGAATATAGCTCTGTCTACTTATTTGGACTTCTGAAAATTTTAACTGTTATTTGCATGTCTGTTCCTCTTACAATGCAAAGTAGAAAGATTTCATGTAAACTTCAGATTATTTGGATTTGAAAAATTTACACCAAGGGTAATGCAAGAGTTGGCTGAGAATTGCTTTTGGTGGTTTTTTTTTGTTTTGTTTTGTTGGTTTTTTTTTTTTTTTTTTGTTTTGTTTGTTTTTTTTGTTTTTTTGTTTTTTGTTTGTTAATGGGCCCTTTTAAGAAACTCCTTGCAGCCCAAGAAATCAAAATGAAATTCCAAAAATAATCTTTTAGATAAGAATATAATCTCTTCGGAGCATGGATGTCCTTGCTTTGCAGAATACACAGCAGCAACCAGGAATGTTTAGATGGCTGTGGCTTCATTTTGTCCAGATGATGGAATGGTTCATACTTCAGGAAGATATCCAGTACAATATTAAATAAATGAGTGAAATACATGCTCATGCTCAGTTTTCTCACATGCTTCTGCAGGTGAATAGCCATGACTGGGAGCTATGGATACAGGGGATGCTGCTTTGGTGTTGTTACAGTCTTTGCTATCATTCCCAGAGCCTGTGACTACCCTTAGTAGTTTGGACTACAAAGTCCTGGAATCAGGTGGTCAGGATGGGAGAGCAAGAATGGTGATTTATGGCAGACTTTCCTCAGGGGGGTGGCTATCTTTGCAGATGCCAGTTTGCAGTCTCCAGTGGCAGCCTGCTGGCACTCCCTGTGCTCAGGGGGTCTGCTCAGGCATGGGATGGGCCCTTGTGGAGCATGTGCCCACGCAGGACACAGGAGTGCAGGGGAAAGTTCTGGGCAAGGATTTTCCCATTTTGCAGTTATACCTGGGCTCATGAGTCAGAACACTGAGCTTTTCTCTAAAGGCAAGGTTCAGTATTTTATCTCCAATTGGATTCTGTCCTCTATCCTGGCTAAAAAAACTGAGAGGCTAAAAGCCTGTCTTCTTTACTTGAGCCAAAATCAAAGGAAGTAGAATGAGAGTCTCTGTGAGTTTAGATAGGTTTGGATTTACAAAAAGCATACTTTGAACACAAAGTATACATTACTGATTAAAATGTATTGATTGAAAAGGAAATACAAGTAGTAATTCCATAAGCTTTTATTCAGAAGCTGTCTAAAAAAACAACACTTGGTTGTAATGCAAATATGCCAACACATGTAGCCTTTCTTTCCAGGTATGTATTAAAAACCATTGCCCTTAGACACTTACCATTTGCATATACAGAATCCACTATGTAGAGCAAAAATGACTTGCATAATGAATTGCACATGCACAAAAAAGAAGGTGTGCAAAATAAACACATCAACTAGCTGAATACTAATTACCTATATGCAAAATCTGGAGACACTCAATATGCAGAACCAATCAGTTATCACAGTGAACACCTATAACTAATTTCCTCCAGGAAGAAAATTTTCCATTAGCTTTAGTGAATTTATACCCATTATAGAAAGGTTGTAGCTAAATAAATATTATTTTAGTTTAATTGGATTAAAAATTAGAAATGCAAATTCTGGTGCACCATGTCTCTGAGTCCTTGTCTCCCTTTTTATGGTAATACCCTTCTAATGGTTTAAGCCTATGAAGAAAAAACACTGAAGATTTTAACTAGCAGCTTTGCAGGGGGGCAGAAAGGAGCAAAGAAGATTTAGTGGTGAAAAGAGCAAATAAATAGGTGCTCCAAGATTAAAAAGAGGGTAGAAGTGCATGCTGAGCTGTTGAAAGACCTCTCTGTGTTTAAAGAAAAATATTGTTTGGTTCTTTCACCAGTGCATGATCAAAATAAGAGGTACAAATTAGTTCATGGCTGCTGAAGCTACAAAACATCATGCAGAGAGCTGTCTTTGGGAACGTTTTAATGAGGAGAAGAGGTCATCAGACTGTGACATTGCTTTTCAGAATTCTTCAAGAACAACACAGACTTCCTGTTCCAAATGTGGTAAAGAATAAAACAACCTTAGTAGTAATCGTACAACTTTTGAACCGTGTTCCTTGGAAATACTGTACCGTGCTCATTTTGTAGCTTTAGTTAGCTATCTCAAAGGAACTCTTCCATATTTTCCATGTGCTCTTATTTCAAAAGTACAGTGAAATGATAGAGCTTCAACAAGGATTATATTTATAAAATAAAGTTTTATTCAGTCTTCTAAAGAGATTTTAATGTTTTCATTGCTCTAGGTGAAATGGTACACTGTGGGTCTGTTCATTAACATTTAGCATCAGTGCAAAAATCAAGGATTACCACATGCAGTTTGAAAGGACATCCAAAATGACTTTGAAATTAAATTCACTACAATCTTAGTTTTGCAGCATTTTAAACATGATTTTAAAATGTATAAGATAAGTTAATGGCATTCCAGGTCAAATATTCCCAGGCCAATAATAAGTTCAACATAGAATGTCATTATTTAAATTTCTGACATACTGTATATGCTGACTAGGATTGAGGAAATCCACTGTAAATTTAATAAATAAGATGCGTACTACCATGCATTTATTGTAAAATAAGCTTTCTTCAGGATATTTAGAGAGACTATTAGCAAAGAGAAGATACTGGTAAATCAAATAATTATGCTAAGTTATGGGTATCTCACAAGTGGAATGGCATCAGGATTGCCAATAATTATTGAAAAAAGGAAATAACTAGCAAATGACTAGAGAGTTTTTACTCCTGATCAACAATGAATGAAAAAGAATGTGAAAGAAATAGATATTAAAATAATGATTTCTAACCCTCCTTTACAAAGGTTTCTAATGGTAAGAAAGAATAAAAATATATGTAAAATAAGGTTCATTAATCAGGTACTGTAATTAATAATTTGGCTAAAAAATTACTTATGTATTCATTAAAACAATGAAAGCTATATAACAGGCCTTTCTATTTTTAGAATGTTTGAAATAAAATTTCATTTCGAAAAGCCCTTCATCAGCAAGATGCATTTGGAAAAGCCTTTATCCTCAGCAACAATGATATAAAGCTGGTGTGGATGGTATTGAATGTGGCATGGAAATTTTATTTTCATCCTTTTGTCGCACGTCCTTTAAAATTATAGCCACTATGGCAAGAGAGTTAAGGACAATATAAACCATAATGAACAACACCTGTCTTTTCTTTTGCCACTAACTAAAGGGGTAAAAAAAATTTGGTCGCTGTCTTCTGTAGTTAGAAAAAAATTTATACTGAAGCAGTTTCTCTTTTTTCCCAGAGCACTAGCAAATGTCCACCACATAAAGTATGCCATTCTAACCTGAAGATTGAAAGTCTAAAGAACCCCCATATATCTATTTGTTAACAAAAATGTGTTATCATTCAAAAATACATTTTAGTAATAAATGTTTATTATTATTCCAATAATCTTACAGCTTCAAATATTAATTATTGCCTGCTCATTGCATTCTGCAACATTCTCACATGAATCTGTTTACTTAAGCTTTGGTTTTATATTCTGTGGTATTGTTTCATTGTCTTTTATGTGAGGTACTAAATAGGCAGCTGGAAATATTTTAGTTGTCTGTTTCATATCTAAAATAATCCCAATGCAAATTTTTCCCACAAAGGCTAACAAGTTTGTTGGTTTTCAGTTTAAACCTTTAATCCTGTTTGAATGGATTGATGTCTTTTTCCTTGATTTATCAGATTCTTCTGTCAGTGATTAGGGCCTGGGAGTTTGGACTAATCTGAGATTTCTCCTCTTTTGAATGGTCATTCCAGTGCCCATTATTCTTGTCTTTTTTTTCCCTTTCCAAGAATACCACTGTATTCTATTCAATAACCTCTGCTCATTGAAAGAAGATGTCTTAGATAGCCAATTAGCTGTTATGAATAGAGATTTTAACCAGCATGGTAGCAGTATTTGTTACAGGACTGTAAGCAAAGCATTGAAAAATAAATGTTTAAAAAGAGAGGGGAGGAAAAGGAGATTCTGAATTTCTGAATTCTGCTTTCAATTATCCCAAACTACATCTAGAGCAATAATGACAAGTGCAAGTTTTACAAATCAACATGATAGGAGAAAAGACTCTTTGATTCAATGAATAAACTATGATGCAGAAATCCTGCAGCAGTTTGACTAGTAAGTATGCTTTTATAATTAGAGTATCAATGATTCTCTGACTAAAGCAAAAGTGTTGTAGGGTTCTTTGATAGCAAATGTGGGCAGCTCTTGGAAACTTTCGTATAACTGTCATAAAACAGGACTACTGAATGTTCCTAAACTGAATGCCATCAAATCCTATAACTAACTTCATTGACTGCAACAGATATCTAGTGTCTTCTTGTGACATAAATATGTAAGTTTTGAAAAAGGCCCCCACATTTAGAGAGAGTTATAAAATATAGGGGTATAATCTAGGAAAAAATATATCTCTTACATATCTGTATGTATATTTTCTTCTGTAATCAGAGCTTAAACTACCAGTCTTCTGATAATATGGTTTCTTGGTAAAGAAAACAAGCAAAACACACAATAACATACAAAACAAGATTTTTTTTTTGTTTACATAAAGAGATGTTCTTCATTAAATGGCAAATATATATCTTCAAAATGGAATGATCCATAAACTAAAATATCTGTAAGATTATAAAAGCATCATGGTATAGGTGTATAACATTATGTGACATTAGTTGAGTATTTATTTGGAGTTCTATTAGTGAGTATTAATAAGTTTATGGCTTTCATGCATATATTTTATAATTTTAATCAAAATGTATGAACTCTAGTTTGATTTGACCATCTTCACGAATATTTTATTTGCTTACATAAACATATTTTTTAAAGTTTTAGTAATGTTTTGAAAAAATAATATATTTATATAACTCTTCTGAATATTTATCAAACATCAATTGTACAGACAAAAATTGATTTTTATATCAAAATTATCAAATATAATTTGTATCAAAAGTCTGCAATATTTCTGAAGTGGACTTATGTGCTATTTTGGGCAAGGTACTACAGGAGATTTTGAAAAAGACAGGTCAATCCCTATAAAACAGAAAAGGTTTCTCAGGACTCTTCTATTCTAGAAGTGGTGTTTTCACACAGAATTTTCTATTAAGAAGCTACTATAAATATCTACTGGTACTGAAGGAAATGTCTCTCTCTTGGTACTGAAGTAGCTGCACCCACTTTTTAATATTGCTGCATTAAATACAGTACATCCTGTCGGATTTTTCCTTAAAATGTTAACTCAGTTATTCTATGAGCCACACCTGATGGGTCCTTGGCAAGAAGATGTATACACCTATGTACCATAGTGCACTGCATTGTTGTGCTGTGCATGCTTTGTGTTCTTGTCAGGACCTAAGAAAGTGTTTAATGAGTGTGAGGCTTACAGAGGGTCAGTCTAGGTGCTGCACACCACTATGGAAATGTTTAAATAAAACAATTAGCTGATTATGTAATAACATACCACCATAGGGAGCTGTGAGACATTTTACATTGCTGAGTTATTGTTTGAATGACAAAAACCCTAACACTGGGTTTCATTGCAATCACCATTCCATGGTGCTTTCAGCAGGATAAGGAATGCTGAACTATACCCTAACTGAATTCCAGATGAATTTCTTAGGTTCAGCACATCCATGGGGTTTCTCACTCTATAATCTATTGCGCAGCTCTGCTTTTATCTTTAAAAAGCTGTCATGTGTCACAGGTTGCAGCCTTCCTAGAAGGAAATTCTTTGTACTTGGGAGAGGCCATTTATAAATGTGTTTACATGAAAAACACATTAGTAATGGGTACCTTGAGACAGTTGAACAGGGAGGATCCTAAGTCAAAGGATTCTGAAAAAGGTAGCAGCTGTAATTAATATAGAATAATCTTCCAGAACTCGGTAACTGATATTTCTTCTAGCAGTTTGTATATATATATATATATATATATATATATATATATATATATATATATATATATATATATATATATATATATATATATATATATATGTGTGTGTGTGTGTGTGTATGTGTGTGTTTGCGTGTAGATATGTTTTAACCCAGACGTTTATACGTTTATTTTATGACAACAGTGTATATGTAATCAATCACTTAATTTCTAGACCCCCAAGCTGGGAGCACTGATCTCTGGTTCTGTCAGCAGAGAATGGTTGGGATGGCATTTAGTCTTCCCTTGAGAGTAATTCTTCTTGTCCTCGGGGCCCTCTGTACATTCCTTCCATGCAGCCCTGCAGGTTCATGCTCAAAGACTGAAAGGTGAAAGAGGAGAAAATCTTTCAGAAATTTCACAGAAGCAACCTAATAGACAGTCACAGTATAGTGAGGCAAGGGCAGCACGTTGCTTGAGGGAGCCCTGATATGTGAAGGTAAATGGCCTTATCATTGAGATCCAGTAATTTAGGAGGCCAAACTTCCATTTCATGGCAGTCGTGAGAAAAGAAACTGTATCCCAGAAGAAGAACAAGAAGAGAGCTGTCTGAGTAAAAAGTATTGGCCTGTTATCCCTGCAAGTCCAGCACAGAAAAATATTACTCAGGGAGAATAAGTGAGAAGAGAAAGATTCAGAGGGAAGAAAAATAGTGAGACAAAAAGAATGAACAAGGTTCTCCTAACTGGTCTTATTAGCCTAATGCTGCCAATTTCTTACTCAAACTGTTAGCTTAAATGTAGTAACTATGCATCTGTGGTGGCATTTATTGAAGCTTAATCAAGGAGGTTTAAAATCCTAATCTTAGGACTCAGGATTCATTTAAATATTATAGCTATGGGTAGGCAGAAGCTTTGATCCTTTTCTCTAGCACTTTGGGTTTCACTTCATGATTGCTGATGAGTTGAGAGAAGTTCTACCTTGCACGTATCATATCACTTACCCAGTATGAGAAGTCAAGTGACATTTGCTTATATTTCTTTCCAATCTACTGCAAGATATTTTTCCTACTTATATTAGAAAAAAGGTTTCAGACACTTTTCTGTTTCTCTTTCTCTCAGACTGCAGACACATATTCTAGTTTTAAAACTGGGATGTGTGCCTTGCATGTAAACCTTTGTTTTGACTATGAGTGATAAGAAATTATGTGTGGAGTCCACAATCCCTAAGTCCTTTCAGCTCCATGGAAATAGGCATTTTTATTCATATTCCATGAGTCTTCTGGAACTGAGAAGGCAAAAAAAAAACCTGTGAAACAGGAAGAAGGCAAAACTATCAGGTTTTTCTCACTCTAAAGCAGTTTTCTGTAGTTACAAAATGATATCAGGTTAAAGTTTGACAGTTTTTGCAGATATTATAACTATCTAGTGAGGAAGCTACACAACTGCATATATAACTTTTACAACATCATAGATTGAAGGAGAATTATGAGAGCTCAATTGTCCTGAGAAGTGAGCTCTGAATGTAGGAAATATATATCAGCATTTACATGATAAAATAACTCAGCACTGGGACTATCCATCCATGTTCCTCACCATAACAGCACCTACTATGAGGAGCAAGCTAGCAAGGCATAACATGCAAATATATTTTTCAGTACAGGACACCCTGAAAGAGTGATGCTCAAAGTCTGAAGTTATTGCATTAGAATGAAAATTATCCTGAAACAGGAGGGAATACATGGGCTGCATTAAAAGACTTTTAAAAATATCTGTGTATTTTGGTGAACCTGACAGAAGCATCTGTTGTTTAGACTGTCTAAACTTGTTAACCATATGATTGTTTCTGACCTATTGACTGTTTTAGTTGAAATGTTCTCTTTCCTGGACAAATTTTGTGTGTATATTTCTGTATAGAAAGCACATCTGAGAGCAAGGTTATGGACAAAATACACTAGCCAACATTAAAACTTCTTCCATTTTTCTATTGGAAAAACAATTGCTCTACCATGAGGTAAAAATGGTATTTTACCTTTGCCCAGCAGACTACTGACGATCAGAAAAGTCTTATGTATGTAAAACATAATAACGATGATGATGATGATGACGAATCATTATATCATATTATTTGATTCAATAGTTGTAGATTACATATAATTTCTTGGGATTAATTAACCTATAGCAACAAATCTCTTGTATTACTTTAAGCATTGCTGCAGCATATATTTGCAGAGATTGAGAAAAAACTTTTTGCCCAGCTGATCTTTTGCCTGCTGAAGGTCACAAAAGGAAGATCAAAGAGATACTTCATCTTCATTTCCAGGACTCCCCTTGGTACAGGAACAGGGAGATGGAGAAGAACACAAAAGCAGAAAAGTCTCTTATTGAAAAGTTGAGAAATATCAGGAACCTAAAACTGGGCAGCAGGTACTCACACTCTCCGTGAATAGTTGTGTGTTCAGGCTGTTTGTGGAGGAATTTTTGTGCTCTTCATCTGATTTAATATGTAGCAACTGTGCTTTTGGTAACAGGTCTGCTGCACACATTGTTACAGACTTCTCAGAGAAAATATGAGACTGACAGGATTGTGCCTTGCTCTCAATTTGTGTGGGTGGCTGCTGCAAGGCTAGCCCAAGGTCTAGATCATGAAGACCTGGGATTTTTTTCCTGTAGAAAGGTCACAGTTAATGTATTAGAGTGCAAGCCTCCTTGGGACATCATGCCATAACTATTCATGTCATAGGCAGTTTTTTCAGCTGTATATACCCATTTCTTGAATGTGTTACTTTCTCTTCACTTCCTCCCTAAATGCTTATCTTAAAAAGTTTAATACATGGAGGAAAAATACCAGATGTATTTTTCTCATATGCAGCTCATAACAAGCAGTGTGATTGTACATACAACACAGAGATTTTGTTAGTATTATGTGCATTTTTTTTTTATGTCCCACTCCCTCAAATTTTATGAATACAATAGTATCTCATACATTATAGCATGCAGAAATAAAAGCTCTGGGTCTTCTAATACTGAAAAAAACCCTGAATAGTTAAGAAGCTTAAACCCAAACAATGATTTAAAAAAAATTATTTCATGAAATACCATGCTTTTTGTACTTTGTTGAAGTCAATGGATTCATGGCACTGTTTTAGATATACTTTGCATAAGGAGAGACTGTCAAACGTATCTGATCTGAATTTGCATTCCATACAGGAATAGATAGAATGTATTTTCATTAGAGGGGCCTTGGAAATTGAATTTTTTCTTTGTTCATCTGAAAGACAAATATTCTACCAAAGGTCACAGAGAACATTGCCTTGCATTGCCTAGGAAGTACTGAGGCTCTTACTGGAGGGACACCAAAGGACTGCAGAAGGCCCATGTGGGTGAGGAAGCAGCCTGAGGTGGGTGCTGAAGTTTCTGGGTGGAAGTGGAAAGGAGTGCACCACAGTCATGCCTTTTGACTGCAATGAGATGCCTCTGTGCCTGTGTCACTGTGCTGGCAGTACGCCTAGTTTTGATCAGGGTGCTTGCAGACTGTCAGCAAAGTGGTGTTCCTTGTGAGGTGAGCTCTGGGGATGAAGATGGAGAGGGCTGTATGGAGTCTTCCTCGGCATCTCTAGTCCGTATTCAGTCCAGGCATTTAATGGAAACTGATCTTGCTGCCTCACTGAGACAAGAACTTCCCAATGTGGTGGCACAAATGTGGGCTGACAGAGAGGTTACTTCTTCCATCTGTTTGGGGTGGACAGGATTCTTGTGTCTTGACAGTATAAAGTGTACCAATCAAAGGAGTTTGTGTTTATTTCCTTATTGTCAGTATAGATTTCTGTTATGGAGGCACACAGTTCTTCAAGCATAGAAGCTTATAAGCTGTATTATAAATGTTCACAATTTTACCTTTTTTGAACACAATTAGTTGTATTGATTAGTGGGTCATCTAAATGGAAGAAAACAACCCCACCTAAATTGCAAAGTTACATTGTTCATCTTGACTCCAGATTGCCAATGAAATTTGTTTCCCTCATCCATCCATTAGGAGCCCCTTCCCCAGGGCTGAACCGCCCAGCCCAGTGGGATCGCCTGCTCCCAGAAGCCCTCACATGGAAGATTTGCCATTGTCCTGGTAATTTTTACATCTGGTTTTGGCTCTGTGAGCTGGAAACCTAAATCTCAGCATATAAACAGGGTTGTCCCAAGCTGAAAAGTAACTTTTCAAATCAAACTATGCATTTAATGTCAATATCCAGACTGATGATTTATGGCAAATGTGTTATTTTTAAAGAGATGCCTATACACAGTATTCATAGTCCCTAATGTTTTCATTAAGAAAATTGACAGTATTAATCAGCATTTGAATATAGTAATTGGCCATGTGCAGTTCTAATTTCCACTTTGAGCGCTATAAGGCAATGTATTGCAGTCATGAACTATGGATTGTTGCTAATCTGCAGGATACCAGGGAGTAATTAAACAAATTATTGCAAAATTACCCAATATGCAGATACACTATTGGCAAAAAAATAAAGAAAATATTGACAATTTAGTTTGTTTTTCAGGATAAGAAATTGAATGGCCTTTGATTCAAAAAACAGAAAACTCTCTTTTTTGGTAGTCTGGTGAATGGAGTAATATTAAGGACCTTGGGACAAATACTGTAAGGAACACCTTACAAACTGGATAATGCTGTGGCAGCTGAGGGCATCTAGAGCTGATGGTTCAAGGTTCTCTGTTAATCCTATTATAGTCTCTGATGTCTGTTATTGTGTAAAATATTAATTTAATGAATTATTGGGATCTTATATCCTGTATTCTTGAATGTGCCTTTGATGCTGAAGGCAGCAAGATGCACTGAAGAGGGATTTTCAAACCCCCTTGCTGACTGAAGAGCACATGCCCTTCCAAAAGGCCATGGAACTTTTGTTACATAAACACTCTCCTCAGAATTACACCACAAGAATATATTATCTAATAAAATTAGATTGTACATTGATGGTGGCTCTGATGCATTTTAGTTTAGGTAGAAAATAGGCTTGTTCTTACATGAGTGTGCGTGCACACATTCAAAAACACAGCCAAAAGTTAAAACCAACAGTGTCATAGAATACAAGTGGGTATAGGCTATTTCTCATTAAGATAATGCTGAAAAGGTGACAATATCTAGTTGTTATACATTGGAAAAGATAAAAAGTAGGTGTTACCTTATGGAAGACTTTGTTACTTTATCCTATGTGCTCCTTTCCATGTTCTCTCCCCAGAGATGCTCTTCTCTGTTTCCTCATATGAAAGCAGTAAGTGACCTCAGATAAAGCTAGCAGCAAATCACAGGGCTTTCTCTTCAGCTTCAGAAGCAGGCAAAATAGGGTAGCCACATGCACAGACACCCCCACTTCTGAGTGTCATGGCTGGAGACTTACTGGTGCTGCCCTTTATGTCTTTTTACACTGGTGCACTAGGCTGGACACTTCTGTAGAAGTGACACACAGCCTTAATGGGGATGTAAGCAGTAATATTTAGCTGTCCCATTCACATGCTGCAAGCCTGACACCCAACGCAGATGAACACACTTCTGACCTAGAGTGGAGGTGGGAAGCCCTCAGGGAGCTGCAGGGATGGTGCTCAGACTCTGTGTTCACAACAGACCCAGGCCACAACAGATCTTCATAACCAGTGGCTGCTATTGTGTGTCATCACCTCCTGCTTTCATGACAAGAAACCCTAATTGTCACCAGGGTCACCAGGTTTTTCCTGAACATCCTCAAATGAAATAGCTTTCTTTGGTTCTAGGTTATTTCTCAAGGATTATTTTCTAATACTTTTAAACAGCAAAGAAAAACTAGAAATAGCATAGATAGGCATCAATGAAACTATTGGTAGGAACTTTTATTCAAAAGCTTGTTTCTTTGAGAATGGTAGTCAGGAGAAAAAAAGTTTGTGCATGAAATCTTGCTACTCCCTTACCTTTGAGACTTGCATTTTCAAAAACTTGATGGCAGGGGGCTGCACATTTTCTTTGCTGCTATCAGGCTGGAGCCTGATACCTCTGCACTTTGCTTTTCGATGTCTTAAAATTTGGTTTTCTGTGCAGTCATTCACACTGAACCCTGAAAAGAAGATACTTATATATTTATAACACTAAAAGAGAAAGAATTTCTTGCCTTTTATGGGCTTCTGATATTTTATTAGCCAGTCTACATTCACCTTCACCCTTACTGGTCTCCCTGTGGTAGCTCTAGCTCTGCTGATCTTGTAGACAAATGATGGAAGCATCTGACTTAGAGTCTTTTAGAATCAAAGAAGTTTGAGAGGGAAAAGATCTGCTAGGTCATTTTGTCCATCCCCTGCCAATACAGGATCATGACCTACTGTACAATAATTTCACTAATGTTTTGCCAAGTCTCAATTTAAACAAATCAAGTGGTGGGGATTATATCACCTTATATTTTTTTTTCCTTGGGAACAATATATCCCTGTTTTCCCATATTTTTTTATGAAGAATTGTTGTGATATTCTACTTAATATTCTTAATATCACCATAATTACTTAATATCACCAAAATAATAACTTATTTTCTTCTTTTAATAGTTGTCTCTTTCTCGGCATGCATGTTTTTAACATATATTTTAAAATATATGATATGTATTATATATTTTATTATGTAAATGTTAAAAGCACAGTATATATGGTAGAATGATATATGTTAATATATATTAGAAGTATTTATCATGAAATTCTTTTCAGCTTTCTTCATAGGTCAGATCCTAAGTCCCTTATTAACACTTGCTGTTTACTTTCATTTAATTTCCTTCCACTTTGTTAATCTTTCTGGTATAGGCTGCTCAAAAAGGTATGTACCACTCATTAGATTATTCTAGATGTGATTCTTAGGTGTTAGTGTTCTACAGCAGGGCTTTTGTCTGAGTCATAATGTGATGCATCAGGATTTGTATTTCCAAATCTCCTTAGTGTCCTCCCTTTTACCTAAATGCAGCTATCTGACCATTTCTCATTCCTGTCTTTTATTGCATCAATTTACCTTTTCCACATTGCTGAAATTCTGTTTTAGTGAATTATCTTTCCAGTTCTCAAGAAAGCCTTCTTGCTCATTATCTTCATCACTTAGTATTTGAACTCATCCTATTTATTTCCCTATGCCCTTTGTAGAGTGTAAAGCTTGCTTTTTCAGAATTTCTGAATCATATATTTTACTCAAACTGGAAATTAAAAAAATTTTAGAAAGCAGCCAGACTTCACATTACATAAAGTATATTGAATTTTTAAACATCAATCTATTTTTACTGGAGTGGTAAGGGCTAAACTGCTACCAACATAAATACATGTTTATACATTGCTACAGAATGGAGTTAAGGCTATAATGGATTATATGTGAATATTTCCAAACCAGTATATATTTACCTTTCACTTGAACCTAACCTTCATGCAAAATTCCTGTGATACTTTTTGCTTTGAAATAATTTATATGTAGTTTTAATTTTAACAGAGCTTTCATTTTTTTTTTCTATTGAAATTCTTTGAATTTGTGGTCTGACTAAAAAATTTTGAATCCCAAAACTATAAAGAATAAAAGAAAAAGATATTGCATGATTTTTAAAAAAATTCCTGGTACTACTTAATCACTTTTGAATAAAGCAAACTGTATTTGAAATTACTGTAGAAATTAATAGGATTTATTATTTACTTTGTTAGGCTACTTGTAAGATATTGTGCAAACCATGTCAGTTAAGTTGGATTTCAGTTTCAAAATATTATTTAAACTTTTTTTTTTAATTGTAAGATTGCAGAGATAAATGAATATTTTATAAATGGAAGAATGTTTGAAGTTTCTCTATGTCTTTTATACTTAATGTTTGTGTATATAACTGTCCTCCTCTTTCCCCAATAATGTAACTAAAAAATCATAAGTATGTATTCCTTAATAAACACATATTCCTTCACTGTCAAAAGTAGCTCCAGGCAAAAAAGTTGGCAAGTAAAGAGTTAACAAAAAGGTCAATGAAATGTGAAGACATCTGGTCCTCAATGTGTACAAAAATAATATTTGCAGCTTTTAGATGTCTTTTATGTTTCTATTGCGCAAAAATAGATTTTTTTTTGATTGAACACTTTCAGCCTTCCATTGACTGAAATAGATGACTGCCTTAGGGCATTTTTAGAAGGGAAAACTAAAAGAAAAATGACTAAATTCCTTTGTTCAGAACTGCTGCTCTGCATATCCAGTAAATTTTTTAATAAAAAGACATATCAGTCAATGGGGAGTTTAGTTTGCAAAAGGACTGCAAGATTAGGTCTTTAGTATGCAAGTGTGACCACCAAACAGGCATGAGAAGACTGGTGACCAGGAAGGTGCAGGTACAGCCAGCTTCTCATTTTTCATATTTCAGAACTTTAGAGGTATTCACATGGAAGTAGTCTCTCCAAAACAGGAGAGAGGGCCAGGGAGGTAAGGAAGAGAAATGGTTCACACTGCAGAACAGCTGGGAAGCAGCATCAGCTGGTTCCATGGTTAAGGCAGCCTGATGCTCTGGTACAAGAGCAAGGTGTCTTTCTGGGCACATGGGAAGCCATCAGTTTTTGCTGAGATTTAGTCTGGAGCTGACTATGCACGTACCTCTAGAGCTGGTAAATAATGCAGGCACAATGGATCAAAGCCTGTGTGGAAGAACTCCGAGGCTAAGGAATGACATCAGCAGTTAGGAAATATAGTACTTGCATTTTATTTTGAATCAGCACAGATGTGTTAGCTAGACTGTTCCTCAGCTTTCCCTTTTGCTTGTATTTATTAGAAGAGGGTGCTGTGGTTTTTGTGATATATGTAACATCAGAGCCTTAACTGAAGGTGCACTGAAAGAAAAAACCAGATCCTTGTTCTATCTGTGGCTATTTGGGAAGCAGCTTTGCAGAGAAGGTCCTGGAGACTTTGTTGGGCTATGAGCCCATAGCATACCCTTTCAACAGAAAGAAAGTCCAACAGCCTCTCCTTGGGTACATCAGAAACCACACTGCATAGCTGCATTAAGGGTGATCCTTTTCCTCAGCACTGGAGAGGCTGCAGCTGGAATGTTGCTCCAGTTCTGAGCTGCCTAGTACAAAAGGGACATGGATGTACTAGAGTCAGCAAGGGGCCACAAAGATGCTGAAGGGCTTGGAACTTGTGACTTATGAGAGGGTGGGAGAGCTTCCATTGTTCAGCCTGGAGAACAGAAGGTTCAGGAGTACCTTCATGTGTATAAACACCTACTGGATGGAGAGGAAAAAAGGTGGAGCTAGGGTCTTAGTGGTGCCCAATCATAGGCCAAGAGGCAATAGGCACAAATTGAAATGTGTGAAATTTTAATTCCTCATAAGAAATTTTTTTTTTTTTTTGTGTATGCTTGATGAAACACTGGTATAGTTTTCTTGGGGAGGCTGTGTAATCTTTGTCCTTGATGATATTTGAAATTCAACACAGCCCTGAGCAACATACTGTGGCTGAACCTGCTTTGAGTAGGGGAGCTGGAGTAGATGATCCCCAGAGGTCTTTCAAACCTCACCCATGATGGGATTCTGTGGTTCATCATAATAAACTCTGCTGAGGTCACTAGAGATTTTGGAATACTTCTTTACTCTTTTTTCCTTTTCTTTTCACCCCCAGGGAAAATCATGTCATCAATAAACAAAAGTCTGCTCACACTGTGGTGTACCACTTCCCTCATTTTGCTTTCTGTTTATCTAATAGTGCTTTCTGTCAGGGCCTGGGCCAAGGAAGATCTAATGTCTCGTGCAGTTCATGTTATATGAAATGTTCACACTGCAGTGAATTAGTGACTGTGTTCAAGTCTCATTGTGTTTCCTGGGGCAAAGGCAGCATACGCCACTATAAACGTGCTTTTATTTTAATGCATTGGAGGTTGATCCTGCAATCACTTTCTAGTGTGAGCAATTCTGATATAAGGTTTTCTTCCCCAGAGCTACTCACTTTTGAAAGGGTGGCTCTTTGCAGGAGCCAACCGTTGTGTTGTATGTAGCAGTTTAGAAACTGGACTGTGAAAATATTTCTTCTTCTAAACACACAATGATAATGTGAATGGTTGTTAGCAATGCAATTCCTCCAGCAAATGGGAATGGTTACTGCATACAAAATCAGTTTTTCTTTCATTATTTTTCAAGCAGTTACTTAAATATATATATATAGTATCTGCTATAGAGCAAGTGGGAAAGAGAATGGGGAAAAATGAAGGCTTCTCATTTCAATTGTGGTCCTTTTTTTAACTGGCAGTTGTTCCTGTTTTCAAGTGTTTGTTTCTACTTTAATGAGGATACCAACTTTCATCCAGTGAGATGTGTGGGTCACTTTGTTAGCGCACATGCACACACTAAGGCAACATACCAGCTGGAAATTTGGACTTTTAGCTGAATTATTTTTCCCCAGCAAATGGCTTTCCTTTTGACATATTTTAATGTACTTGCACACTGAGAGGAAGAGTGGGTGAACAGAAAACAGACCGTTTTATTAACCCAGCAGTCACCTTTGAGATTCATACGTGTCCACTTTTTTCTTGCCTTTGTACCTAATCCCAAGAGCCTGGTACCTGGCTTCCCTTGGAATAACAAAGTCAGTCACAAACCTCCAAACATGATTGTTAACTGAATGCCAACTGTTTCTTCTCATCTTTTTTTTTTTTCCTTTTTTGTTTTTTCCTTTTTATTTTCTAGTACTGTGTTAAGGATTGTGTTCTTATGGGTGCTCAATAACCATAATATTAATTTGGATTTGTACTGAAGTTTTGTTTTGGTTTTGTGTTTTTTGTTTTTTTTTAATAGTAGATGTACATTGTTCAAGAAATTAAATTGCTGCTTCTATTTTGTGTGTGTGTTTTATAGTGATTTTTTCAGCTCTGCGAATAGTGGGAAGGGAAGAAATAAAGCAATGCTGCAGGCACTTACTGGACTACAGTTTCAGCTCAGAGGAAAGCTACAGGATCAAAAGTGGCCAGACAAGCACCCTCGAGAAGAAGCCCATGCACATTATTCACAGTGTCATATGCCACTTTCACAGTATCCTGCGTTCAATGGATTTTTTCCAGTGGGAACACACTTTTCATCAGACAAAGCTCCAGCAATCTCAGAGGTACCTATACTACCAGTAGATATTTACAAAGCAGATTTCAGAATGTTGTGTTATCTGCCAAAAGGTATTCTTAATTGTAACACGTTTAGATCATTTTGGAGTGCACGTAAATGAAATCAGGAGAGAGGTGAGGATGAAGCTGCTGGAATTACCATGTTCTAAAAAAAATAAATAGGGCTCAAGCAAGCAAATACCAAGGTATTAAACTGTCTTGTCCCTGTGCTGTCTCAAATAATGTTCTTTAAATCATCAATCTTTGGATCAACTCTCTAATGGTCCAGGGCTGACAATTTGTCCTCTGTCTTCCTCTTGGGTAGTGGAATGTCTCTGGAGTTTTCTTTCAACACCACAATGTATTTCCAGACAGCAGACAGGCTAAGATCCAGCCAGTGGGCAGTGAGAACAGATTCCAGCAGCTCCATGTTTGCTTTCTTGCTCCTTGTCAGAGCAGCCAGCATCTCATGACAGGGGCAGAGAGGATGGTGCACCCTGGTAAATCTCTGCCTGGCAGAAAAGGTTTTGGCACCAGCCATTTGGGAATGCACTTTTTACATGCATTGTTGTTGACAGCCTGAGGCAGTTCTGGACTGAGGTCTGGTTCCCCATCTCCGAGGATGGCTTATGGGCAAGTGGTTTGGTGCAGTGGCTGTGGTGTCCAGGACAATTTTGCACAGGCTATCTGCTCCTTGGCCTTGGCAGAGCGTATGCAGGGGTGCAGAGCTGCCTCACAGCTACATCACCTCTTGTGAGCTGTGAGCTACTGAGTGGAGGCTAAAAACCTGACACTGGACAGATTAGATGATGCCACCATATTTCTTTCTATTTGAAAGTAGCTGTGGTATTTTAAATACCACATGGTGGCAGCTGTTGATAAAGGCTGGTACTAGTTTGTTTTTCATTTTTAAAACTGAGGAATTATAAATTTCAGTAAGTGAAGCAGCCAGGTTTCAGACATTTCAGACGTGTTACATCAGGAATGTTCTGATAACTTGGTATCTGATGCACTGAACCTTTCTTTCCTAGTTTGCAGTGGGACCAAATATAAAAATATAAATAGAGATTCAAACTCTGAATCCAACAATGAATATTTTAAACCTTTCTTTGACTGCTAATAAACTTTCCTTCCAGTTCTCACCACTCCCTTTCTTTTCTGGGCTCCCTCCACTCTCCCGTTCCTCCAGTATTCTTCACTGTAGCCTGGGGAAAAGAAGTTTTAGAAAATAATAAAGTTTTTATTTATTCCTTACAGTTTTCTGCCCCTGTGGGCATTTGTCTGCCTGTCTGGCTAATGTGCTGTAATGAATCTGCTCTCTGCCATACACACACATATCGTCCTATCAATCAGGGAGAGGAAATGCTGAGTATGGTGAGCACTAACAAGCACTCGGAGGGGTCAGTACACCAGTGCACTACAGTGGCATGCTACTTTCCCTACAGGCTGCTTTAATTGGGGGAACATGAATGAGGCAGCATGTGGCTGGCACCATATTTTCTTGCCAGTCTCTCTGCTTTGGCAAACTGGCCCCCTCTGCTTCACCTTTCAGGGCAATGCTAGCCCCCCTTTGCTTCCTGCTGCAATGCAAGTCCCTCTCAGCCTCCTTGGAGCCTCTGGGTTAACTGGAGCACTGCAACTGCTGGAGGAGCTTGCTGCAGAGGCTAGAGGGTGATCAAAGGGTGCTGCAGAGCCTGTGAGGATAGCATTTCTTTGCAGGTTGGAAATCGTGATGCAAATAGAAGTGGGAAAAGATTGAGAAAAGGGGGCTGAGGAAATTTAAAGCAAGGGGAGATAGGAGCGAGAAATGGTGAAAGAAATAGGAGATAGGAAAACTGGAATGGCTGAGGAAAAATGTTGAGAAAATAAATAAGAGGAGAGAATAAGATAAAGAAGTAAAAGATAAAAAAGGTATGGAAAGTCACATATTACTGAAAAGCAAGGCTCAAAGGAAAAAAAAGAGGAAACTGAAAATATTCCTGCACCTAAATCAGGGCAGATAGGAAGCCACATGTCCAGAAGAGCTCAAAGAAGATCATGAGACTGGAGGTATTTTTCATGGCAGGTCTCAGAATTTGGACAAGAAATTGTGTCCCATCCATAATTAAGTAGTGATGTTTTAAGTTATGTACCTATAGGTAGATTGACTTCTAGACATGATTCCTTTTCACCTGTGTGGGGTGCAAGCATGCTGTTAGGGACACACTGTCATTGCCTTGTAGCAAGACTTACTGCTACTGAGTAAATTTTCTACTGGAGGTTTCTCAGCAAAGTCTTTGTTGGCTGTTTGGAAGGAGAAAGGGATTTGTTGAGAAGAATGGAGGGATTACAAAACTCTGAGAGGCAATAACATAAAAAGTGAGATCTTGCGGTTAACAGCACGTAAGGATGGAGACTTGTACCTTTTAGAAAGTATGAAATTTTCTTTGCCCAGAAGTTCTTGTGTTCACAGATGTAGCATGTTTGCATGGCAGTCAAGTGATAAAAATGTCTTAAAGCAGTTTTTAGTTGCCCAGAGCAAGAAATGATGGGGAATCCATTTTGGGTGAAGATTTACCATAGAAGGCCATTGAGAACAGTGTCTTTGAGATCAAGGGTTTGAGAAGCAGCAGGAAAGGGTTAGTTTGGTCCTTTAAAAACAGTAGCAAAGGCCCAAGAAAGAGTTTGAAGACTGAGACCTCTCTTTGTGACACAAAATCTTGAGTCAGATTAATTTTTATGTTGATCGAGGGAAGTTACCTGTGCTGTCCAAGAAGCCAGGTTAACATGTAGAAATACCCAAGGTGGTAAAAGAGCCACCAGATTTTTCCCTGCAGTATTTGTAAGCTCTATAAAGTAAGAAGCTTTGGCTTTAGCAAACATCCTGATTGAAGATTCTGAAAAAAATCCAGATGAAAGTAGGATGCCATTTGTAACTCAAAAAGTGACTTCTGCTCTTGAAGGAATGCCTGATAAGGTGAAAGACACTATGTTGTGAGGAACTCTTTCCATCAGTCACGGGTCAAAGGTTTACACCCTGCTGCCCTTTCCTCAGGAGTGTTCCACTATATTAGTGAAAGTTCACCTTAAATACTGAATTCCCTTTGAAGGAAAATTTGTTTTCTCGAGGAGTGTTTTTTTGTCCAATATTAGTTTTGGTGGAAATTTTAGTATTTTCTTTTTCTTCAAACAATCATTTAAAACAAACTAACAAGATAGAATCAAATGGAATATAATAGAGCAGTTTAGGTTGGAAAATACCTTAAAGAACATCAAGTCCACTGTTAACCTAACACTGCCAAGGCCACCACTAAACCCTGTGCTAAGTGCCACACCTACACCTTTTCTAGATACCTGCAGGAATGGCGACTTTGCCGCTTCCCTGGGCAGTCTGTTCCAGTGCTTGACAGCACTTTCTGCAAAGAAATTTGTCTTGATAAAATCTAAATCTCTCCTAGAGCAATTAAGGTCATTTAAGATCCAATTTATCTGGCTTATCTTAGGCATATACTTTAAAATAAGACAGATCGCACCCTCCAAGTGATATTTTTATCCCTGTTGACTGGAAAAAAAATCTAGATAATTAGCTTGGATGTATCTGCATTTTGTCATAAACACAGTCAAATACATTCCATCTCTATGTTTTTTTGCTTCCGAGAAAGTATAGAATTCTCAAAATTTCTTGATTCCACTTCAAATTAGCTTATGAGATAATGCTTGATGGTTAAAATTTAATTTTATGTTAAATTACCACAGTATAGTAATTGAGGTTGTTATACTTAAGTCTTCCCAGACTTTTTGCTGAAGCACTTTGTAGCAGCAGGAATGTCTGTCTCTGCAGATTGTTTCATGGCAGTCACTTAAAGTATGTTAATTTTTAGTTCTAGGGGCTATGACATTTTTATTTTTAAAATAATACTTACATTTAATATTAAGAAAATACCTAGATTTTGCATTTGTATTACTATCATGAGAAGAAGTATATAGAAAAGAGGAAGGGTGGAAAATTATGTGAAAGGGTTAATAAATACCAGGGAAAAGGGAATTGGAAAAAAGAACAAAATGCAATTTGGAAGATCTAGAATGAGAAGGAGCAGAATGGAGACCAAAAGAGATGAGTAAGTGGGAAATAAGTGGAGAGATCTGTGTAAGATCCTCAGGCTCACTCATTATCTTGTAGACTTTCATAACATTTCTTCTTTTCTTTTTCACACTTCACAGATTTAATCTTTTTAACCTTACAATGTCTAAAGTCCACAGCCTCTATTCTTTCTCCCATATACCTCATAATTTTTTTCATTTTTTTTTAGGCATTTTTATTTTTGCTATGTCTATTCTTGCACACACCTCTGCACATCTGAGCACAGCTGTTAACCCACTTCTGTCTGATAACTCCTGTGGTATGGAAATCACTGATGTCACTGCGATTCAGAGTATGTTCAGCAGGTCCATTGCCTTCAGTAGCTGGAGAGAGTATTAATGATAAATCAAAATTTGATTTTTGTCTCAAAATTAGAATTGCAGGTAGCAACCTTTTAAAGACTTGAAGCTGTCTATTGTAAGGGTGGTTCTTTTTAAAGTCTGCTGTGATTCTTGATATGAAGGAGGCAAAGTGTGGAAGACAGATGTAAGAAGAGACTTGGCCACAGTTTAATCAGAGGGTGTTCTGATTTCTTCCCATGTGTTCTCAGCTCAGAACCCTGAGCAGTAGTGAACTGTCTATCCACATTTGTACATTTAACTATGCCTAAGACACGTCCGGGCAGTCCTCCTGCTAGGAGAGTCCCTGGCACAGATTTAGCCTGTGCCTGTGGATGCTGCCCCTCATTGAGGCTGGGAAGTTACAGGGTCCTGGGACAATTCATAATCAGCATTTTGCAAACAGCTGCATTCTTCTAGCTGTCAAAGGCTTCAATGACAAAAATATGAACTCTTCCATGACTTCTGGGCTCAGTGTCCACCACCATTCATCAATTTTATGAATTAATTATAACTTGAGAGGGTGCTGTAAATCTTTTCTTTTGACAACCCTGTGCTGTTCAATGGGTGCAAATAGGGGAGGAACCCATTTGCAAGAGATAACCTTTTTTTTTCCTTCCCATGAAGAATATGAACAGGTCCCAGACAGAATTACCAAAGACTTTGCAATTGTAAAGTGGAGAACTTTATGATGCAAACACTATCTCTACCTTGAGAGTGTTCAGGCTTTTCCAGAGTTAATGAAAGAAGGCTCATTTTCTTGTCAGCTGCAGCAAAGAGAAGCTCCACAAACGTGGAAAGAGATCAGCATTTTTTGAAATGCTGGCCCAGGATTAAAAGCATATGAGGATTCCCAGCTTCCTACTGACTTCAGTGGAAAGATGAGGATCATGATGGGAGTTAGGATTCCAATATAAATCTACACTTGACTTGACAGTCATACTATTCCTGAACTGACAAATGGCAGCCAAGGAAGAAGTAGTCAAGCTGAAGGGTCACTAGGGAAAAAAAAGAAGCTTTAAAAGAGCAGTGCTAGTCTCTATGACAAGAGTTATAGTAATTGAATTTTGAAGAGACCTGACTGAGATATTAAGTATTATATACCACATTAGCAATTACATAACAGATAATAGTAATGACACTTATACATGTGTTTGTTAAACCAGTAATTCAGATTTAATGAATAACCAATGGCCTTTTTTATAAGTGGGAATCCCATGCTTAATTTCTGAGATTAATCTAATTTAAAGGAAAAATTCTCCCTCTGAATAGCTGGTAGTGTTCAGCTTAAATTAGCAACTGCTAAAGTGAGTAGTTGAGCTTCCTCTGACATTTATTAGGACCAATGCATAAAGGCTGTACTGTGGCAATACTATTTAATTGTCAAGGCAATTAGTTGCCACTTTGGATATCAGAATTGTCATTGAATTAAAAAATAAGGGAAGAAGACATGGCAGAATTATTTTTTCCTACCTGAAAATTGTGTCTGAATTTTATATTAGTCATAGAAGTGAGAACTGATGGCATAGATCAGACCTGAATATAACAGGGGAAAAGTTATAATTTTAACAACAGTTGATTTACTTGTGACTTCAAACCAACCCTAAATTTTATAAAAAATATGTAAATCACTGGGTGATGCTAGGCTAAAATTCCCTGTAATGCATATGGTTCCCTTACCTCCCTAGAAAAATCAGGATTATTTGTTTTCTTTTCAACAATATGAAGATATTTAAAATAAAATAAACAAAAACACTCATGCACAATTCTGTGAGCCTTACATTTGCTCTGAAACATGTGTAAATCTTCTTGAGCAAATTATATGTGCATGACTCTTACCTTTTACTATAAGAGTTTTCTTAGTTGGAAAAGGATTCATATAGTTATATTCTTTCATTATGCAAGTAAACTGGCCACTAGCTGCATGAGAGAGTCCTCTTTGACTGTGCTCATTATTGCTCTTTTTGTTCTCAAATGTTTTCTAGAGAATTTTAAAGTCAGTTTTGCATATCTGCCATTAATGTTAACAGAGTAAAGCCAGAAGAATGCAGTGTAGAAATAGGAGTTCATTTTGCTCAAGACTCTGATCAAAAATGCAGTGTCTGGAAGTCTCTACTCTGGCAGCTTGTACATCGGCTGGCCTTTGGATTAATGTAGGAATGCAAAGCTACAAGTCCTTAATCTTCATAAAGAATGACAACCATCTCTAAATGGCTAGAGCCTGCATGTTCATCCCATCCTCCTCTGCTCCTCACCAAAGTGCAGTTTACTGATTTCAGTCCTGTCCAGATCAACTTTTATTGTCCATATTTTTCATGTGTTGGCCATTTCTGTATCTGGACACATCAGAAAACTTATTAGGTGATTGCTTTATAAAGGGGAAATTAGGGAAATTTTAAATCAAACTCCAGGAAGAATTAAGTGAGATTTTGATTTTGGCTAGGGGGCTAGCCTCTGGGCTATGTTGTGATCCATCTGCATAGAGGGAGATTTTGCTTGTCTCAGCTACTTTTTACTAGCCTAGCCCTAGTGGCAATGTATCTCATCTATTCTTTCAAGAATATTTCCAACCATCTCCCAAAGTTGAGTATGTTTACCACAGAAGATCCTGTCTATTTTCTGAGCAGTGCCAAACAAGATTATGTTAATTAATACCTATATTATAATTTAATTAACTTCCATACATTATTTATTCCTGAGCAAAGGTCTAGAACTTGTGGAGACCAGCACTTCAAAACTTGAGAAAGTAATATTCTTTTGGGAGGTGGGACATTAAAAGTTTGAGCTACAAATAAAAGATTGAATCATTAACATGTATAGATCAATTGATTTTGGGCTAACTTCTTTTGTTGGAGTGAGAGACAACATATTGAAATGAATGGAAGCTCCAGATAGCCAAACAGAAATATGATTGTAATAGTGTCAAGATATTATGTTTTATCTGTGGTTACCTGCAAGTCCAGTAAAACAAGAGAGGCTGACACCAATAGGATTTAAGAGATCTCACACTTTTCCCATCATGTTTCTGCTCCTTGTATTCTAAACATTTGTTGATCTCTGTTGTGATATTGACTACAGTCTTTCCTCGTAATGATTGCTGCCTATATCGACTCCCAGAAAAAACTTTTCCTAGTTAAATTAAGTATAAAGCAAACCTCAGCTTTACCCAGAAAGGTACTTCTCTTTAGGTTTGTTTTTTTTTTTTTCTATTCTTTAATTTTTTTTTTTGTTATCAGTCATTATTCTAGGGCCAGACTTCTGAAATATGCAACAACTCATGCTCTTTTCAAATCTCTGTAGCATCTTCCTGTCCTATTTTGAAAAGGGGCCCTTAGTCATTCTCTGGTATTTCCTGAAGTGCATTTTTCCAGAAATGAAGCACATGGTTATTGTCAACAGAAACCTGTGGTCAACCTTGGTCTTGATTTCTCCACTAGTTGGACAGAAACAAAAAACTAAACTTGTCACTTCCATCTGTCCTGACTCACAGCTGGTTCTGCTGTATGAGCTTTGACCAGTAAAACATGATTAAGTATCTCATATTTTCCTCTGAGAAAAGAATATAAAGTGCTCTTTATAACTGAAGTCAGTATTTTTTGATTTGACAGGGATATTACAATATTTTTTCAGACATCAAATGTGTACCTTAAAACAGTCATTTTCAGTTTGGGCCATTGTATCATACAATGTAGAGGTAGTTACTCAAAATGCAGGGAGAATGAAGTCAATCATTGCCCATCAAATACAAAGACAAAATAAACCACAGACAACTCAACATGAGTAAAGAAATCCAAGAATTATGTTCCATAAATTCAGTTGCCTGTTCTTCATTCTGTAGTATAGAAACACTTTTGTCCATCTAACACTTTTCACTTAATATTTTATCCCTTCGCAGGAGACATCTATTTGAACACGATATTTTCAATCTGTGAGATTGCTAAAACTCACAAAGCTGAGAACCATAAAAAGTGGTAATGGAGAAAACTCTAATAAGCAGAATTAGCTTTGGTGCTCTACAAAGGAGAATACCTGTTGTGAATGGCAGCAACTTTCCAGTGGCCATAAATATAAGGAAGAAAAGGTCCTGTTATTCCAGCCATGATAGTTTTCAAAATGATGCTATCTACAGAGGTTGTCAAGAGAGCAGAAAAACCACAATAACCCCCACATCTCTAGCATTCCACATTCCACTTATTTCACTCAAGGCTGCATATTTATTTTGAGATTAATTTGGTACATGTAGTGTACGTTTGCCAAGTTTTGTTGGTTTTTTTTTTGCTATTTAAATCTTCAATTCCAAAGCTATGTATTAATCCTATTACTGCTAATTGAGAGAAGTCTGCAGTCTTTTTGAGTTAGGTGAAGTTCAAGTTGTAATTGGTATCAAAGAAAAGCACAGAGTAAGAACTGAATATTAATATTTAACTCTTGCCATTTTATTATTTCCACTTGAAAATCACAGCAGTGGTTAAAGACCTTTTTATGAGTTCATGAGGGTAGTGAATTGGAGACTATGGGATGAGATTTTTCATTCATGCAGGAAGATTGACAAAAATTGCTTTGTAAGAAATGTAAACAAAATATTATACTGGGGCCCAGTAGTACTGGTTATAGCCACAGGTTTCTCAGTATTCCCATTATGAAATTTTCCTTGTAGGTTAAGTACCAGCACTGTAAAATTTTGATCAAGGTTAATATAGCATACAAGATTCTAACCCAGGACCTATTTTGTACCAAATCTTCCATTTAGCCTTTTACAGATAACTGTAGTTTTAGATGATATTTTGAATTTGAGCACTTTTTAAATGACTCTGCTTCTAAGGCAGAACATCTCATAACACATGCACACAGTGGTGGATTAATTGCTTATGATGGAAAATAAGGACAAAGACCAGCCAGGACAGAGATGATCCCTTTGATATCAGATCCCTAATCAAGTATACATTTGTTCAAAGACACAAATGGTGAATTTTTTCAAAGGTCAAAGAAATTAAAAGAAAAATGGCCATTGACTTGGTGGCTTTGGAAATAATTTCTACCCCTGACTAAACAGTATTTGGAACACCAGTTAAGAAAGAATTTCTCCAAGTTTTATTGTATCTATTTTTCAGAATTTTATGCATTGGGAATTGCAGGCTCTGTCTTTAATCATACCCACAGAGAGCATATTCATTATTATACTCTTGGGACTGATATAACCAATCATTTGAGATCAAACTGGATGGAGAACAGAATGCAGGAATCATTTCAGAACTGTATGTTGTTGAAATATCACAAAATCCATGTGAAAAAAGGTGTTTGACAGGAAAAAATTGATAAGAGGTAATGTTGGAAGTCAAAGTAAACAAGCAAAGAGATCAAAACATGGAAAAAAGCAAAGAAGATATGAAAAATTAGGGAGAATAACACTGAAACCAGCAAAGGGGACACAGCTTGAAATACTGCATTTCCACCACTCACTTACATTAGAAATGACAAATTGTGGTAACAATTGGTTGAAAGTGTTTTCCATCCTATGAATATTGAAGATAGTCTAAGCTGATCATTTGACCAAAATGCATAAATAGCAATGGTAGCAAATCTGATTCCAAATTGAGATATTTGATTCTAACCACTTGGGGGTCATTGACTCCAGCATCCTTTTCCATATATTTATGTTAAGCAATTTTCTGGCCTCCACTGACATTTTGACAATATCATATAAATTGTAATTTTCACCCCTCACAGTCCAGCTGTGAGGAAGGTGTCACATCTTGCAGGTAACAAATTTAAGTTGCAGAGACACAAATTTGTTTCCTCATAGTATAGGGTTTAGCTTCCATAAATGCCTACATGGCATTTTTAGTCATGTAAATAATAGGCATCTAATTATTGTTCATTACCCAAGTCTCTGTCTGTGATGAACCATAAGATAGGAGCATGTCCAGAGGAATGAAAAAAAAAATTCCTGCTTTTATATGGAATCTCCCAGGAGTATCTGAAAGTGATTCACTTCCTGGAGATTCTTTCTCTTGCTATTGTCCAAAAGACAGACTTTTTCATAATGTAGACTAGAAAAATGCCTCATAGAGATGAATGTCACTTGTGATGAATGCCCAAAATTATCCAGGGACTCAAGTTCAGGTGGGAAATTACACCTGAGTCTTTAATGTCTTTGTGTAACAGGTAACCACGGAACTATTCTTCTGGCAACACAGATGGTCTTCCTCTAGAGACTGAGTCCACTTCTCTTATAACCAAGTGAAGCATGAAGTCTTTTCTCCCCTTCAAGTCAGTAATGTGCATTTCATTCTTTCACAGCAGGATTACAACAAATACTGCTCTACAAATGACTGTGAGATGCCAAAGCATCTTTTAGGATAGTGATATAGACAGCTTTATGACCTGCCTGACATTGTGCTCATCTTACACTGACCACTGGGAGTCAAGATTAATTGGTCATGTGATGTCTTCTGATATAAAACATAAAATATTTCATATTAGATGTTGTGTGTTAACTATCTGGTATACCCACAATGTAAAATTTTTCTACAGTAGTTCTGAAATAAAACAAATATCACTTCCCTGCAGGCTGGCTAAGGATTGCCACCTGTAAGCCAAAAGACCTGGGACCAATTTCAAAACCCACTGATGGCTTTTTGACTTTGTTGAGCTTTACATCCAGGGTACAAAAGCAGAATTTTACATGAAGAATCATTCTGTGTTCAGATAGAAAAACAGCTTGAAAACATTTTTAAAGCATTCCAGCTACTAATACTTTCAAAAGACTTTGTCTGACCAGACACTCCGCTTATTTGTATTTAAAGCACTATTAAAAAAAAACTGTGGAAGGTGGTGCTATGGAAGGTATTATTTTGGATCATAGGCAATAAAACTTAAGGCGAATCCAGGTCTTTAGAGCCCTGTGTCTTTTTGAATAAAATTGACCACATGGAAAATAAAAAAAAAACCCAAACAAAACCATGAACCTTTTCTGTGCTCCTATTTGAAATCTTTATATCAAGTCAGGCCTCAATGTGTGCAGAGCTATTTTAAGCACAGTTTCTACCAAAAGAACGTCTGATGACATTTCAGAAGTGATTCCCTCACTGCTGTGCTCCAGTTAATGGGCCACTCTTGTGATAGCAGCAGTATTGCTTCTAAAAATGTGATGATCTGCTGTAGATAGAAACACCTTTTTCTGCATTATGCCCATTGATTAAAAAAAAACCAAAACACTAAAGCCTTATCCCTGGAACACAGACTTGGAGGAAATGAGGCTTAACTGGACTTTATTGTCAAAAATAATAAGAGAACCTACTGGAAGGAACAGGCTCTTTTCAACCCTTTTTTCCCTGATAATTTGGTACACTTAATATACAAATATACCTATGACTCCCTGTAAGCATAGATATACCTGCTTAAAAGCCATTCTATATGTATGTGTGGAAGTGGATATACAGATGTCAAAAGCTGTGAGGAGTGGTCCATTGTCACTTCACATAAATATGCATATGAGCACTGAATTAGTGCTCCAAATGCCTGCCCCTAAGAGTGTAACCTCTTCTTATTCATAATGTTTCATTTCAGAAGTAAACACCTGGTAATCAAACAGACAAACAGCCTATGATTGCTGTTGAGGTAGTTGTGATATACTGTTTAATACATTTGCACTAGCTCAGGTGCTTAGATGAGGCACATTAAGCTGATATTCCCAAAAATGCCTTTATGATCAGGAAATGCAGTCTCTATGATTTCAGTTAATTAGTGAGTGCTGAATTATATAGCAAACAGGTGAATATATAATTTTTGCTTTTCATTAGTAATACCTAAACTCTCAAAAGTGTCAACAATATTCAGCTACTTAATCTGAAGAACATTATAAATTATTTTTTGTACAATTACTTTTTTCACTGTTGGAAGATGAATGTGAATTTTCTTTTTAGCTTCATGG
Organism: Passer montanus; assembly: GCF_014805655.1. Taxonomy (NCBI): domain Eukaryota; kingdom Metazoa; phylum Chordata; class Aves; order Passeriformes; family Passeridae; genus Passer; species Passer montanus. Next base: position 9,499,589 of record NW_024371037.1, read on the forward strand.
TGTTCCTCCAAATATAAGTACATTATTTTATGCAACTTCCTTGCTGCCAGTGTTGGCTGTATGCAGTGATTCAGTTCAGTGGATTACTTGGTGGCTCTTTAGTTCATAATGTGTGTTAGCTCTTTCAGAATGTATTTCTGAAATACTCACTGAAAAGGGAATATGGCCAGGTGAAATATTAAATGGTGTTCTTCAAGACTTCCACAAATACAATATACATTTTTAATTCAATGTCTTTCAGTACACAAGTCACTGCAATTTCAATTTTTAAATATTAGTCAGAAACTAGATTGTACAAGACACTGATGCTATAATTTGAGAAAACCCTACTTCAGAAACTTAAAAAAATGATTGGGACTTCTGTTCACCTGCTTGAAATCCACTTTAGTGTAGACTGATTTAGGTCTGATTTTCAAAAGGTTTTATACTTTATTTCCCCTCCATTATTTTTAGTATCAGTTTTACTGCCTCAGATTTTTTTCTCCTTTTCTCCTAGTTTATTGGTTAGTCGCTAGGAGAGCTTGTTCATGTGTAAATGTAAAATTCTCATGATAAGACACACTAGGGCAATGTTATCTGTCTTATTTCAGCTCACAATCATTTTGAGGCTTATCCTCTGTGTCTATTTCTGCACTACATGTTTTTGGGGTAGTGTGACAAATCAGTGCTTTTGCCTGGTGTTTTGAATTTTGAACCAGGTTTTGTGTTTATCTGCTAAGCTTACAGTATTTCAATGGATACCCTTTTTATCTGAACACTTGAGGTCCCTTATCTACTTCAGTGAAGTCCTGTTCAGTGCAGAAAAGTTCATGGAAAATATATAATATTGATGATGATGATGATCATCATCATCATCATCATCATCCTCATTCCTGTAGGCAAAGCTCCTAATCAATACCAATAATTTAAAATTACAACAATAGGCTTTTTCTACTGTTCAAAAAAGATATCCTGCTTACTGGAAAAGAGAGAGGATCTAAAATACGATGTAATTCCCAGGGAAAAAAACCACAATTTCTGAATTGTATTACTGAAAGTAGAAAGATTAATTAGTGTGACTAATTTCAGAATCAATCTTGCTGTATTTAACACATGACTGGCCTTGAACTGCAGCATTTTAAATGAAATGAAGAAATAGTTTGATATAACTCTTTATGTATTTTATTTATCACATTATTGACAAAAGATCTAACTTGTTTCCACTTTGGACAAAGAGGTATTTTTTAGCTTAATGATGTTCAGTTCTTACAGGGTTCAGATGCTCAGGGTTTAGTCTGCCACAGTGACATATTTTACATAGAGTTAAGAATCTAGTTCAGAATAGCTACTTTTTCTCTAACAGTTTTGTTACTGTTTGTGCTTTTTTTCAAGCTCAAATCAATTGTTCTTGTAGGCAATCAACTCCTATGTCTGTTGCCTGCTGTATTTCATATCTAGTGCAAGTTCAGCTTATGTCGTGGTTCTTGGTGGCCTTTTATAATTGTTCTGATATAGAAGTTGAATATTAATCTATAAGTTATAATAATATGAGTTTTTGTTCCTCCTGATTACTCAGGAAGAAAATAATTTACATTTCATGCAGGTTTGGACATAGAGAAAAGAATCTAGAAGGCTTCCAAACTTAGCTACCACCTGTGATTTGGGACTTCTGACAGACCTTTGCACTGGTCTGCTCCTGTGGAAGTTGTAAGGAACTGATATTGACTTCAGCTACAGAGCATTTTCAGAAGCCTCTACTGTGACTGAAACAGGTTGTAGTCAGAAGTTATTGGATAATTCTGATTTGTTCCACCAGATCAGTGCCCCAGTGTGCAAAACATTATACAGACATAGAGAATTACTTCCTTAAGGGCCTTACAGCTTTAAAAGGCTTTATTGACAGAAAGCACATCTTAAACTTTAAAAGTTTCAATGTCAAATCCAGCAGTATAGAAAAAAAAGTGGAAAGGATAGCAGTAATCATTCAGTGCAGATACTGAAGTTGGATGTTTGTTTAAATTCTTTTGCTGATATTTTACTTTTCTGTATTAAAAATAGTTGAAATTATGTCTGAAACAAAATGTTCTCAGTTCTCTGAAATAAAGAGCCATTCCTTAGCTCTGGGGAGCACTTCAGTGATGTTGGGGGTTCTGGAAAGTTCTAAAATATTCCTGTAAAAATGAAATCTACCTGAAAAATTAGGTCTCCGTACAAAGTAAATTTAATTGGCTTCTTCAGTGTAGAAAACAATATGTAGAAATTTAGGAAACTGGCACATAGGAATTATCTTGTGCACGGAAACTGTAGGTTCCCTACTGTCTTACCTAGAATGGGTTATTTAATCTCTGCTTTAAATGCTGTGATGGGTTCCAGCTGAGTGAGGTGTCAACTAGTGTGGTCAGATGCCCCTGAAAATATTGGTTCAATTTAACAGCATTGTAAGAATTGTAGCAGATATGTTTTTCAAGTGAGAGAGGAGAAACTACTGGGAGACAGCAGGCACATGTGGAATGTTTCTAGTCTTCTGTCAGCAGCATCCTAAGGCAAGATGCCAGAGGATCAGAGGTCTTCCTACCCTCGTCTGCCTGGTGAAAATGCCCCTCAGCACAGCTCCTGGTAACACAATATATGGTGTCTGCCCATTTATGTGATATACCACCATTGTCAAGGCATTCAGAATTTGGAGGCTGGATTTTACAAAACCAATTTTGATGGATTTTTGGTGAATTTTATGGATTTAGCATAAATCTCTTTTTTAAAGAATGATTATTTGGGAATGTTTTAGTCTGTTGAAATTTTGTCTATAGTATCACAAGCCCAGCTGTGCACCATTGATGTTCTGCTTTGGATTTAGGTAGCATTCTCCTATTTGTATAAAATATATTAATTTTCAGATAAAAAATTACACTTCTTTCAAGAGAAATTAACTTATACCTGCTTTATCTGAATTACATATTAATGAGAAAAAACCTTACGTTCAGGTTATATTTAATGAGGAAAAAGTAAATGAGTTTGCATTAGTCCAGCCAACAGGTCAGTCTATGGAGCGTGGTTGGAGATTGTATTTTGTTTAAATAGAAATATTTTGCACATTGTTCACCTGAAGATGGAGCTTGAGTGGTTCTGAACACATATGCAAAGTAGAACTTGTCACACAGAGCTGTGGTTAATAACTTTCTCTTTGGACTTTGTACAGGGGAAGATGCACCATTTTAAGCTTATTTAGATTCTTGTGGCAGAAAAATGAAATCTATAAACAAACTTTCTTTCTTTAATCTTCCTCAACTAACCTATGCTCCTGGGTGTTTTACAGATTCTAATGTAAGACTCCTGTAATTATTGAACTGTTCTTTTGACCTGGTTGCTTGAAGGATATTGGATTTCTCTTATCTGCAAATGGAAATTAGCAGTCAGATCACCTGAAGTGCTAAAACATTGCTAATTTTTTTAAAAACAGATTTATTACAAAACCTTTTTTTTCCTCCCTACCTTGAACGTCAGCATTCATATTTCACTCATTGTATTATCTGTTCAGGGTAATTTGAGGATGACATTCCTGGGATAAATTTTTAGTATGTGCTTTAAGGTCTCCAGTACAATTTTCTTAGCTAACTGGTGTCTCTGGAAAAGAATAATTACATAGTTGGATGTATAATTACATAGTTGCTAATAATAATTTAAAATAATTAGAGGGTGTTCTCTGTGGCTGCTGTTTCCTGGTTATTTCAGTGACTGCTTTCTTAAAGGACTTCTTGCCTGTGCAGACTTCAGCTCGTAGTACTCTCTGAGGATCTCTTTTCTTTACATTCCAACTTTTCAGGTAAAGCCATTGATTACACAGTTCCCAGACATATAAGAGTGTCTGTGAGGACCTGAAATTGCCTGCAGTGCAACTACCTTAAAAATAGGGTATATCTAATTGTGATTAGGCTTGGTCCTAATTCTGTCCCTTCTGATTTGTGCCCCCAAATTATAGTCCAAATTTACTAATTTTCTAGGGTTGTTGGAGCAGGAATGTGGGTATCTGTGGCAGAAGAATAACAAACATATAATGAGTGACCAAGCCAAGGAAACAGACCCATTTTGAGTGAAAATTATGAGTCCTAAGTTGCTTTTCCTGAAATTTGAACCCATCAACAGTTCCAAGTTTGTAAACGGGAGCCTGAGCTCTAACCTCACGTAACAGAAGGTTTTCTTTCCCTTTTTTGTATTCTCATTATTAAAATCCATTCCTTCTTTGTTACAAAATTTTGTACATGGAAATATTCCTAGCACTAAGATCAACAAAGAAATGAGATATTTTCCTTTTGTTGACTAGAAGACCACTCCTAGAAATTGTCTCTTGACATGTAAAATGGTATCTACCTCTATTTAGCAAAGATCACTTCTGAAAAAAGTGAAGAGTGGGTAAGGTCACAGAAAAAAAATGAAAATGAAAATTAAATATTGTAAAATAATTCTTATTTCTACAAATGCAAAAAGAGTACTAGATACCATGCTTGTAAATAAAGCGACAGGCATATGGGGAGGAAAACAGGGTCACTAGGGCCAGTGACCTCCACAAAGAAAGAGCAAGACAGTTGTAAACATTATCTGTCCAGTTCAGAAACCTTCTTCAGTCTCTGTTTACAAGTCTGAGAAAAACATTTTAGGCAAAGCTTTAAAAGAACCTGGAGGACTGTACAAAAATGCCAAGAATTGGATTAATTGGCATAATGCAAGGTGGCTGGGCACAGCTGGGGAAAGTGTCAGTGTAGGGAGAATCCCCACCAAGTAAGACTGTCTGTGCAATTAGCTATCTGAACTCTAACCCTTCCAGAATAATTAATGAATAACAGAAGGGATCAAGACAAAGACACAAAGTGATTTGGTGGGTGCTAGCAAGTAATACATCAAAGAATGCTGGTAATTGGCCCTGTGGCTTTCATTCTTTGCCCTATTTCTTTCAATTCATTGACTCAAAATAATGGGTTCAGGTTCATTATCAACAGGTTTTAGCTGCAAGAGCACAACACTTCAACAAAGCTATGATTGTAGCAGTGCTGGTGGCTAAGCAAAAGTTGTAGAGTGTAGCACACTCCCTTGAAAGGGAAAGTAGCAGCATAGTCACAGGCTTTGTCTTACATGAAACAGTTGGTATCCACGAATTTGCTCTGAGTTTTCTAAGACTCGGCGTTTGCTGAGGTTACGATGCTGGAATACAGCTGGTATGGGCAGGTACGTATAACTCTGCTCCAAACACTATTACAGTAGCAACATCTATGTTCTGCTCCTTCAGCTGTAAGACATGAAATAGAATTCCTGACATCATGTGTCACATGTACATGACATTATTTGCATACTAATGGAGACCAGTTTAGAGACCTTTCTCTCCGTGTTTTGGCAGCATTGGAGTAAAGGAAAAATTTATTATTTTGAATCCATAAAAATATATTTCTGATCTGCAAAATTTTACTTGAGGGTTTGAGTTTGTTTGTTTGTTTGTTTGTTTTCTGAAATCAGAAATGAAATCTCCACTGTTCTGTTTGTGTCTAGTGTAAATGCTGTTGTAAAAGCTTGATATAACTGTTGAGGACGTACTTAATTAATTAGAATGGCTTTTGATAAAGAAAGAAGAAGAAGCAGTAGGATATTAGAGCAGTCATCTTCAAAGAGTGAATGATATGTATTTTTTCTCTGCTGTCATTTTGCCATGGGCATTTCTCCCTAGTAAATATTGGTATTTTTAAACTATTTTAGTAAATACAATTGCATTTGTGGTTAAAATATGTGTGTCACTGTGGCTAAAAACAGTCTTCTTGGTTCAGTATTTGAGAAGTAGTTTAAATTTATAAGCTTACTTTTAAAATCTGTGTGTCACTGTGGCTAAAAACAGTCCTCTTGGTTCAGTATTTGAGAAATTTGAGAAGTAGTTTAAATTTATAAGCTTACTTATAAGCACAAATGGGTGTAAATTTATGTTTCTTCTTGGTTAATGATGTTATTCTGAATATAGCAAGTACAAAAAATGGTATAAATGTCTTAAATAGAAAACTGCTCCTTATTCTCATACACAGCAAGATAAAAACTTCCCATTTACTTTGACAGTCTGTGAGGAGATAGTCTGCAACTATTTTCTGTCTAAATCTTACAGATTAGATTATGTTCTCCATTACGGCACTGTTGATCTAAAAGTGCTTAAGTGATCTTTATGCAGAATTTCATTTCAAGAGGACTATGTTTATGACTGTGAAATCATACAGTGGAATATTGAGTAATAATAAAGTTAGATAAAGAGTTTCTGATACAACTTGTGGCATTTTATTTTCATTTTAGTTGTATTTCAGAGAATAGCAGTTATGTATTAAATATTCAAATACACACGTGAATTACCAGTGTATAAATGAAGCTCTAAATGCATCAATGTGGTGCATGACAAACAGCCTCCACCATTTAAGTGCAGTCATGCTGTTTGAAATAATGATGTCACCCATGTGCGTGCAGTTGTTCTTTGTTGTTGTCTTCTATTACGAGAGTTCCTCCATTAGAACATGTGCCTTATCAATAGCTTTGCTTGTCCTATAGGCAAAAGTACTGCAGTTTATTGTTAGATTGAATAGTTATCTTTTGATAAATTCTAAGCAACACTTCCTGGAATTTTAAAAAACTTTAAATGTTTGTTTTAAAACACTGCTTTGCACTGGGAGCAGTGCTCCAAGCCGAGTGTGACAAAGCTGTTAGTCAGAATGCTTGCTCTCTGCTCTTTGTGATTCCAAGTGGTTTTGGCAGAGGTTTCTTGTGAAAATCCCAGCATGACTGAGATGATACATGAAACACTTTGAGAGTATTTCAGAATTGTTAAGTTCAAAATGTAGTTCTTTCTGAGGCTTTTCATAGCACCGAGGAAGTATTTTCTATCTGTTCACACTAGGACATGAATGGCATGAATATATATATATATATATTTTCACAATAATAACTTTTAAGGATGGCAAAGAAAGAGTAAACTGTGATTTTTTTTAGTCTTGCCAATGTTACATGTTGTTAAAATAAATATTTAAAAACTACTTGTATTCTGAAGAGCTGTGCTCCAAGTGCCTTCTGTCACACATATATTTCAAGTTCCTGAGTTGACAAAATACTGATTGATCTTGTCTCAGAGGTTCTTACATTTTTTCAGAAAGTTGCTCCTCTTTTTGTATAATTTTGCCTTCAAGTGAATAACAAGACTTTGGGGGAGAAGGAAAATCGTTATTAAAAATACACACAGACTTGATCAAAATAACTTTGATGGCTAGAATGATGAGTACAGCCATTCTCTTCCTTTGACAGATTTTTTTTTTGTCTGAGATTTGAGGGCACCAATATTGATTTAGAAAGCTCCATCACTCAATTTTAAATGAATTGGAAACTTTTCCGTTTTCTCGCCTATCAGCCTCCATAAGAAAGGAGATGCTCTTGAAGGGAAAAGTGCTATTCTTACTTTGGATATCTCAATGATGTGGGGCTTAACTAAATAGCCCCTGTTTATGTGACTAGGAAAGATCGACTATTTTTATTTAGGGTTGGAGTTTTGACTCTAGCAGCTGGATACAAGTCTGGATCCTAGGCTGGACTGGACCCCCTCGAGGGCATTCTTTCCATCAGGTACCCTCTGCTTTTCTTCTCCCTGATGGAAGGGACAACAGTAGTGTGACTAGGAAAGATCACTGTTTATGTGACTAGGAAAGATCGAATATTTTTATTTAGGGTTGGAGTTTTGACTCTAGCAGCTGGATACAAGTCTGGATCCTAGGCTGGACTGTGGGACCTGGACCCCCTCGAGGGCATTCTTTCCATCAGGTACCCTCTGCTTTTCTTCTCCCTGATGGAAGGGACAACAGTAGAAGCCTGTTCCCTGCTCTCCTTTTCCTGCAAGTAGCTGCACTCCAGAGAAAAAACAGAAAGCTGCATGTGACTGTGCAGCAGCCTGGATCCTTTTGGACCACAGAAAGTTTCCCTGAAATGCACAGGGAGATGATATTTTCTATTTATGATTATCAAAATGACTCTTATGAGCTAAAAATGGATTTGGTTTGGTAGCAGAACTAACTGTAAATGGGAAATGCAGAGGAAGAGGAGCTGAGGGACAGTTGTGTCTCTCAAACATGCTCAGTTCCTGTCTTTTAGTGAGAAGAGGAACAACTCCAGACTTTTAAGGACGTTTAGCAGATGAGAATTAAAATACAACTCATTGCATTGCTTTCTAATAGAGAGTGCACAAAGCCTGCAAAAGAGAAGGGAGTCTTGGTTGCTGAAGGTCAGTTCGTGTTTCAAAGGCTGACCTCCTTTGAAAAGGGTCTCTCTGCACAGTGTTCCCATAGGAAGGGACCCAGGGGCTGGATTCATGCTGGCTTGTGGTCAGGGAAGTGCTGAGCTTCCGTTCGAATTGCTATTCCCTGAAAGAAAAGGCATTTCTGTGCAGCCTGAGGTGCTTTGACTAAGATCCGGATACTTTCTGAAGCAGGGTCTTCATTTGGCTGATATAATGTACTTGGAAACCTCAAAGGCTGTAAACTTTGCAAAATCCAGATTCGTCCTTGCTGTATTTTTTTATCTTAACTTGGTATGGTTTATTTGGCACTGCACAGAGCCTTACAGGAATTATTAGCAAAATATGGGCTGCATTGGCCTGGGAGAGAAAACAGTATTTTTTTCACAAATCTCTAGGTATCGTAAAGGGAAAAGCATAGAATGGCAGTAACTAGACTCAGGGAATATAATCTGTGTATCTAAGCTTTATTCCTAAACTTTCATATGCAAAATTTACTACCAAGTCTTCCAAAGATAACAATATTCACCATGACAAAGCCCTTTGAGATTTTTAGGTAGGAAGATATTGCGGTAATGGCATTTAAATTTAATTATTTCTCTAACAGTGATTAAATGAAATGTTTTTAGCTTTAGAAAGGAGCTGACCCCTGTAGTCAGTAATGTTTGCACTTCCTTGCAAAGTGTGTTGCTTATACAAAAGAATAAGAAATCATGTCTGGATCTCAGGGAAAAGGATGGCAGGATGTGGAAGAGCACAAGGATGCTGAAAAAAGAATCCTGACCAGCCATTTCTCATGGAAAATACCGAGGTGGAAGACAGAAACAGGGAACAATTGAGGAGAATGTTTTAGATATTAGATCTGCTAATGTGTCTTGCCCAACCAAGAAGAGTGTGGCTATCCCACCTCTCCCCCCACCCCTAGGGCCAGGCCTTCAATTTTTTTGTGTCCTTTGCCTCCTGGTCTCTTCCATGACGGTTTTTATACCATTTGCCAGCATTTTTTTCTGGCTAGAGGTTCAAAAGAGTTTTCTCAAAAAAAAAAAAAAAAATACTTCTGAGAATGTTGTCTTGTTTGTAGACCTTTGAATCCATCTAAGATTTTCAAGTGCCCTGTGGGGAGCTAAGCTGTCCCTGTCAAGAGTAGAGCTCAGGGGAAGGCAAGTGCATGACTTATTATCTCTTTTTAAGTTTTGCAATGATGTGAGGTTAGCAATGACATCTTCAGCACTTAAGAAAGCAGCTCTCTTTCAGTGTCCAAATGTTCTGTCTGTCTGATGTTTTTGTCCCTGAACAACTTTTGGTATTGCATCTCTTCCCTGCTTGGTGATATCAGAAACGCTATTAACTTCTCCCAGTGTTGTTGCTAAAAATTGTGAACTGCTGTTTGAACATCAGCCTCCTTGTGTTTGGTTTTGTGCAATGCAATAAAAACTTTTTTGTGAGAACTTTCCAAGTATTTTTGTAGCTTTCAAGTAAGTAAAGAACAATTAAACCAGGAAAATGCCATGCTAATTGTACCTCATTTGCCATTATTGGTGTCCTCCAATACTGGTCTCTCATGAAAAGTTAGGTGAATCCTTTAATATGACACAGAGAATAATACAGTGCAAGAGAAAATGCAGTGGATGCAGCTCCTATGTTTGAAAGTATTTGAATGTGAAGATTCAAATATGCCCATGGCACTTACAACAGTGTTAAAACTAGGCTTTCAAGAGGTAAAGGTGCCTCCCTTAAGGCGCTAGCATATAACTACTACCGTAAGAATAAAGAAAAAAAAGCTTAGGGGTCTTAGCATGATTTCTAGTTATTCCTAATTTGGAGGAATTAATTACGTTATATGAGCCTATCTTGATCACAGAATTTTTTTATCACAATCTGACGTAAATGTGTCTTCAACACCTTATCAACCAGAGTTTCTCTACAAAATAGAGAAAGTCTTGATCCATATTCGAGTTCTTTTCTTGAATCTCCCTACTGTGATGAAAGTGTCATTTCATCTTGTATTAATTTTGTCTAGATATGTATATATTATGAATATTATTATGCTATAGCTTCTGGGGCAGATTTTCTCATATATTTTTCAGAATTTTAAACTGTTAAAGTAATACCTAAACCTTCCACATCACTTCAAAAAGACTTGTTTGTTTGTGAGAAGAAGGTGGTGTTGTGCAAACTTTGCCCTGTCTGTAACTGCCTATGAAAGTCAAAGACAGAAGCAAATTTTTAGTAGTTCCTTAAGAAGCAAACTTTGTCCCCACCCTTCATGGGAAGGGAAGCAGGAGCTGTGAAACCCCTGTGCTTGCTTTTCTTGGCATTGCTGACCTCCAGTTGTATGGTCGTGTGTGCCCCCCGTGCTATGGCTCAGGAGCTAGGGTGAGTACTGGGAGAGGCCACTACCTGCTTCTACTGCTTGGTGCTGGGGAAAACCTGCTGGCAGGAGCTAACTTGGGTTCAGGGACTGCAGGAGAGGATGCAGACCTTGCAGTGGTGGTGGCATCTCTGGGGAGAGCCCAAGAATCCCTCCAAGCCTGGCAGGCAGCACCCGCCTGTTGAGCGAGTGTGTGTGAGGGCAGCAACTGCAACAGGGCTCATTAACAATGTGTAGTCATTAACAATCAATTTTAGTGCTTGTATCTTATCTGCCATTGATGATGCAGTGTATTTTTGTGGCAGGAACTGCTAGGTTAAAAAGTTACTTCAATGCCTTCTGTATTTGGACCACATTACAATTAAACCATTGTACTTCCATAGCCATAGTGCTGTACCACAGCTGATGGATTTAAGTTAGACCATTAACTTAATAAAATGCTTTCTGAGGAGACAATGAGACTTGATTTCACTGTTCTATAAAATCAAACTTGTACTACAGAAAAGAGTACATGATTTTTACTGCTTATTTACATGGAGCTTCAGTGGAGTTCAGTAGAAGTTTTGACGATTAATTTAGAGTAAGGCTCTACTCAAATAATATTCACATGACAGCACACTTTTTCATTGTGCAGTTAACTGCTTTCACTGATTCATTTCATATTTAATTATTAAATAATTTTCTAGAACTGTAACGATTTTAACGACAGATGTTAAGTTCATGTTTATGGATGTATAGATGGCTAAATTCGTTCACAACTAAACTCTCTGCCGTAAAAACTTGATTTTAAATATAGGCAATTTGTCCCCAGGGGAAAGGAAAATAAAACCCACTGATCTAAAACAAAACCTTAATAATGCCTGTCTGTCCCCCTAACTTATAATTACAATTTGGTATCTAAAGAATTTAATGATACCTGGTATTTTTACCTCCACAGCCATGGACAGATCTCTCACATTTGGATGTCCAAAATGTGAATGAATTTTCAAAGCCTGAGAGTGGTTTAAGAGCATGATCTACAATAGGATCAGTGGAGACTGGCATTCTTTAGTCACTTTTGTGGTTCTCACAAGAATATCCTGAATGTATAGTTTCACATCAAAGTCAGTACGCTTCCTGAAATGCTGAGCAGAGCAACTGACTTTTGGAGAGCTATACATAAGTGTATTCTGGCACTACTGTGGCTACTGACAGGATTGACTGTTAATTTAGATGCCTAACTTTAAATCAAGATTAACTTAAAAATTGCACAGTTATTTAACTCAAATAAAATACTAAAGCTGCTTCTGGTTAGCTCATCTAATCTGTGTCATTCTAAAAGACTGACGTGTGGGCTGAGCCAGTTGTTGTGCAGAAGCAAGATCTAACAGATCACTTGCCTATTTAAGACATAATCAGGACACAACTCCCTATTTTATTTTAAAATCCAAAGCTTGCCTTCTGGATCTGACATGATTTTGTATGAAAGAAACATAGCAAAAAAAAATTAAAAATAAATATAACAATGTTATATTTGAAGCCATAATTTTCTCTTCATGTTAACCTGCTACATGTTCCCCAAGGTCGGGAATGCCCAACATCTCTGCTGAGCAGGAGATGACAAATGTGACTAGGAGCTGTGAGGAATAATACTTGCTCACTAGAGACACACTTCTGTATTCTCTCCAGAGTGACTGGTTGTGTTGGGTGAATGCAGGTGTGAGGGTGTACCTAATTGTAAATGTAATGTATTTAAGAAAACAAAGGTGCAAATCAGAAGTTTCTAAACCAGGTTGGTAAAAGGCAAAGTTTCCCTTAAGCTGTGTGTTGTCTGTTGTGTTTTGTTCTATCTGCCACTCTAAGCTGCTTCACTTTGATAGAGTTGTATTGCCAGCACACGAGACAGCGAGCTTTCCCAGGCAGTTGTTTTCCCTGCACCAATAGCTGCAGGAACATTGCGAGGATCCTTTGGCAAAACGGCATAGGAGGGTTGTGCTGTGAAGCCACCTTGAAGCAGTAAGTGAGGAGCCAGTGAGCAAGGGGCCAGGATTTGTTTCACAGTCATGCTTTTTTGTTGGGAGCCTTCTTGGAGCTGTACCAGTATGTTGCCCATCTAGATGAAAGGTAAGCAGGGCTGGTCAATATTGTGGTTACATCTGCCCGTCACTGGCCTGGTACCAATGGGACAGATTCTGCTGAGCTGTGAAAGCACAGGGCTGCTGTCAGCACGAGGCTGTTGTCAGCACGAGGCTGTTGTCAGCACAAGGCTGGGAACTGAACAAACTCTTTTCTGCAAGCGATAATTATACCACGGTTCAGTAAAGGAGCACTTGCAAAGCCCAGCAGAGTGAAGCACAAAATAACCTTGCTGATCAAGCAGCCATACGCGTTGGGATCTATTAACTTTTCATCTTGGCAGAGACTACATAGGTGTGTTCAAAACCTATTGGTTTGTTGTTTATTTAGGAAAAATTAACTTAGGATAGGGGAAGTTGCTTCTCAAATCTCAGGCTAGACATTTTGCAGGAAGTACTTATTGTTTTCCTCAGTTTCACGTTTCAAAGCCTTGCTTCTTCAGAGTGTGTTCAATCCAGCTGTTTGCCTTTACAGAAGTGGGATCCCCCTCTTCAACTCCCTGCAATGGCTGCATGTGTTACAAAGTCTTTAGGGGATGAAGTGATATATTGCAGTGCAAAATAATTTCCCACTTTTTTTTGGTATTTAATGAATTGTGACTTTGAAATCAAGAGTAATTCTGTTCAATTAAAATAAGTCCACCCAAACTCAGGTAAAACTTAGAGATTTATTAAGTCTAAATAGCTTCACAAGCTGTGTTAGAGGCACTTTCATCTGCCTGAAGGATCCAGTCCCTCAGTCATTGCATAGGAATACACGCTCACTGTCCTAAGATAAAGTTCTTCACCATGTATCGTGGATCAATTTTAATCCAGTGTGTGTTATTGATTTTGTCATACTGCTCTGAACTTCCTTGTTAAGTCACAGGCTTAAGCAATAGCTGAAAGTTTAGGATGGGGGAGGGGAGAACAAAGCACGGGACAAGACTTGTCAGATTTCTCAGCCTGTTCTGGAAAAGGAAGTGCAGGACATTTTGCAAGATAATCAGGCCTTCAAAAATTTCAATGTATTTTACAACAGATTTCAGAGACTGTTTAAGAGAAGCAGTGAGTCAAACACAATTCTACAGCAAACCAGCAACAGATTTTACTACATATGCTCTCAGTTGTACTGATTTGAAAATGGCCAAATAAACGGGAAAATTTGGGTTTTTATGATTATTATATGAACTGATCACAACAGTGCTTTAAGTGGAAATTCAGAATCTCTACCACATAATTTGTGGATTCAAAATGTGGAAATACTTTTGATATCACTTTGCACTTTTTCTTTTCATAACTTCCATTCTGTTGACAACATAACTTCCATTTCTCTTCACAAATTCCATAAATGTAATCAATATATCTGAGAAACATGAAACATCCTTTTATAATTTCTGCTGTTTTTTGCAGAACTGAAATTGCTTTAGCAGCATCATAAACAGTGTGCAAATGTAAATGCAAGGTGTCAGTGGACTATATTGACAGCATTCAACATGAGATATGTTTCACACTGGGGGAAAAAAAGGACAGAATGCAGAAATAACATGAGAATAATTTACAAACATGAATGAGATGGCAGACTTAAAAGATGAAGACTAGGAATGATGTAGTGAATGAAATAAAAACCAAAGATATTTATAAAATTTAAAAACATCTGTAGTCCAGATGTTTACTTACGCAAAATTTAACCTGTGAATCAAGTACATGTTGCCTCCCTGTTCTAAAGTGGATCTTGTAATAAAAGAAGTCAATCTTCTTTTTCATCTCAACATTCCTAAATCTTCAGTCTCTGAGCTTGACATCTATTTTAGAAAAAGGACTAAAAATAGGAAAGTGAAGTATAATGACTTTGAGCAATAATGGCATGACTCAGACTACTTTTTTTTAGAGTCCACTGTTAACTCAAACTAAGGATGGACTCTTCAGTTTTAGTTTCTAATACTAGGCTGTCTTTCTGGCAGAAATTTGGTGAAGACAGCTCAGATCTTTGTTGTATAAATTATGATGCCATAGAAACTTTAATTAAAGAGGTTCAGATACTCAGCTAATATATCTCAGTATTCAATGAAATGAGTTATGGTAAGTCATGACCTCAGACGATGTAACCAGCATTCAAAATAGGAAGGGTCATTTACCTTACTCATATGAGATAACTCTAGAACCATGTAATTGACAGCATCTGTAGCTCAACAGAATTAATATATTTAATGATGAAAAAACAAAAACTTTCCATTGCAGTGTGAAAAATTTTGAAGTTCTGTTTCCAGAAATGTTGCAGGACCTTTGGGGTAACATAATTCCTGCTGCTATCTGGCTGCTTAAGACCCCATCAAGCAGTAATGTCTTGAGGTGGGTGAAGCTGGTACACAGTGAGAGTTTCCTGTTCTCTTTAGGGGCCTGCAGGCAACTGAGATTGACTCTGCCACACGCCTGTCTAATGTCTCTGGGGTGCTTTCTGCTCCCCTCAGAGTGGATCATCTGGTTGGTGCACCCATGAGCTGTTTAACAGCTGGAAAGAGTTACCTTTTCTGAAAATAATTCCTGAGAAAAGACAGAACCAAAATACTGTCTCTCTCCTCCCAGGAGTAAATAATTTTGAGAGACCCTGGGGTCCCGGAGGAAAAGGGAGGGTATGAGTTACCTTTGCCTACAGATTTTGATTAGGTTTGCAGCTTCTCTTGCTTTATAGTGAAATCTTTGAAAAAAGATGTCCAACCAGTTATAAACACCAATAAGAATTTAGCTTATCTTTATAGTTACTAACATGATAGCACATTAAAATACCTCTACTTTTTAACCAAACTGAATTAATCAAAATTATCTTTTTCTTTGATGCACATGAATCCTGTTCATTCTGCAAAATGCTCAAAGGGTTAAATTAAAGATGAAATGGAACACAGAAAGATGCAGGAGAATGTCCCCCTCCTTCAAATCATATTTAAATGATAAAAAGCCTTTCTAGAGGGTTAAAGTCAAAGTGTAGATTTCCTGTTATATTTAATAATGTAACTTCTTCATACATAATGATAAAACTTTATCCTTGTAAATTCCATTTCTGGAATTACCATAATCAATTAAGTCAGAAAAAAATGGAAACAATTTATTTTCTGTTTGTTTGAGTCTTGTTTAAGCTGACTGTTTTTTATGCACAAACATTTTTCTATCAGTATTTTTCAAAGGACTTTATGTTTAAAGATCTTTCAAGTTAATTCCATTGGTTCATTATTTTTCTCCACATTGCTATTTCTGATTCATACCATTTCAATTAGATTTTATTTTAAGCTATGCTACATTTTTATGTCAGCAGACTGTGCCTGAAACTGACAAAAAAACCTGTGTGTCACTGAGGGCAGTCATGATTTTATATCTGTAAAATGTCAACAAATTTATTGGATGAAATTCAATAAGATACCTTCAAGTATATACATGTTTAGCAGCTACTGAAAGTCACTATTTTTGTTTTGCTCATTTTTGTCAAACAGGACAAGGAAAAGCATGAAGGAAATGAAAAATATAACATAAATATTATTTTTCAAGATTTTGAGCTTTACTTAATATGCCTACAAATGTGCACAATTTGTGCAAGTGAGGAATATTCATAACTGAATGTTATAGAGCATTAAAGTAAAATGAGTTCAGAGAACTCTTATTTAGAAATTCCTATTTTCCCACTACTAACTGTCAGTTAGAATAAAAAAAATAAATGAAATATTTCAATGCTCTAAATGTCTGTCTTTCCCCTGTGCTCAGGAACAGAACTCTCATTTGGAAGGGAGGATGGTGAGGGGAAAGGAGTAGCAGATGTCTTCAAGTTAGACACTGCCTGATCAGCTGTAAGACAACTACATCCATTTATGTACACAAATTCAGAATTCCCTCATCTAAAAATGAACGTCACACTTTGCAGGGAAAGTAGGACTTCTAGAGACAGCTTTTTTTCATAAACAGCAGCTTATCCACTCTTTTTTTTTTTTCCTAGAAGATAGGAAGCCACATTTAAGTAGGAATCCTTGTGTTCTTTGTGTGTTTATCATACCTCTAAGATACATTTAGAAACAGCAAACTTGTTGATACACTTGTTCTGGGAGTGTAAAACTTTGCATAAAATTTTGATTTTAAACTAGCCCATAATGGACAGTATTAGTTTTTTTTAGACTCATCCATATTGAGTATTAATTTTTCAACATTCCTACATTGAAAGATGCATGTCTACAAATGTCCATTAGTTTTGAAAAATTGTTATGTTAACCATTACCCACAAAGCCCTACTGTGCAAAGCTGCATAAGGTTGTGTGGATTGTAGAGGTCAGCACTGGTAACTGAGTAACTGGTGTTCCAGGTGGAGCCTGAGGTGGGATGCAAGTGTTGTGGTGTCTGTCTGACCTCTTCCTACATCTGTCTCATTTTCATGAACAAAACAGTTTACACACAATTGTTTTTATCTGTTAGAAAATTTGAACAGGTTGTGCCAACCTGCATAATGGCTGGCTATTATAATGCCTGTTTTGGTTGTTTTTTTTTTTTAATTAACAAAAGAGCTCTGAATATTCTTAAAAAGTTGACATTATTTCATTAGCTGTTTCCAGTCTATGACTAAACCTACTTAGAATACTGAAAAGAATACCATGTTCTCTGCTGGATATCTCCATGAATGTTTCTAAAACATGACTTCCCCCAAGCACAGAGGACCATATAGCAAGGCAATTAAGAGGCATGGAATGTGTATTCCCAGATTGTTTCTGTTCTCTTGTTAGTTCAGGTTTGTATTGAATATTACAGCTTTCATAAATGTGTAATGCACATGTAACGCAATAACAATCAAGCACTCCAGAAGACAGAAATGGGTGTTAAATTTCTCATCCCTTTTGATTTCCTCAGTTTTAACAAAGAGGTTTATATATTGGATTTTTACCAGCATTACAGAAACAAATTTCAGAATTTAGTGCAAAATCAGAATTTCACTATAGAAGCCCCAAATATTCCAGCATATTCAAAAAGCAGGAAATCTGACACGTTGTATTACCACCATATGGTGGTTACAATTATTGGCTAATTATGCCTCCTGAACAACCTCATGATGTGGGATGTGATGTGGGACAAAGCCTGAAATTCCCTTCCAAGTTTTCAGTAGAAATCAACTGCTTAGCATCCCTACAGCACCCTACCCAGAGCAACACACTCATGGCACATCAGTGGGGGATAGAGCAAACGTGCAGAGGGAGTTTAGTGATGCTGAACATTTGTTAGCTATTCCTGGCTCTTCCTGACTGGGGCTCAAGGATCCTAGAAAACATAACTGTGGTAATGATAATTCAGCAGGAACAATTTGACAGAACAAGACCTAGAACATTTTTTATACACGGACATAAACCAAATGGAAAAGTGTCTTATTAAGGACATTATTTATTCTCATGCCTCCTTGTCTATTGTCTTGCTGCTATTGCTCCTATGAAGGGCAGACTTGCTCCTAAATTATTGACACTGTGACTAAGATTAGGCTTTTAAAATACATAGATTCATACACACATACATACATACACACATATATATGTGTGTGTATGTATGTATGTATGTGTGTATGTATGTATATATCTATGAATGTGTGGTGTGCACACGCACATAGAACTAGGCTTTAATCTTAACTGTATCTGAACCAAATGTGTAGGAACTCCTAGCTATTTTAGTTGTAAAACTTGTGAATGTTTATTATCTGTCAATTCACTAAGCATTTTTGCATACTAATGGCAGCATTAGTGAAATATTAGGAGCATTTGAGGGACTTACTGGGACCACAAGCTGTGGTGCTGGTTGCTGAGCTTATCTGGGCCTTGTACTGACCACTGCTACAAGAACTGGGAGCAGGGCCATGTCTTCCTGGGGTAGATTCATAACCTATATTTTTTCCTGCAGTAGGCTGCAAAACACATGAATTTGAACACAAGAGGCAGCTGTGCCCCGCACAGAGGTTAAGGGTCAAGGTGAGGCTATAATTTACTTGTGGAATTTATCATGTGGTGGTGCTGCTTGTATAAACAAAGCTTTTAAATTTAAGTTTTAGGGTAAAAAAGGGTAAAAACCCCATTTCCCTAATAAGTGAAGCCAACTTAGAGAGACTTGAAACATTTTTTTGGGAAAAAAATTACAGAAAGGTATTTTGTGGACATGCTCCACCATTTCATGACAGACTTGTTCTGAGCTACTAGAACTATTTACACTTATTTGTTAGGCCAAGTCCCAGTAGTTTCTTACACAGCACTCATATAGGTACAAAAGCGTAAGGGAATAAAAAGCCCAAAATAAAAAGCCCAAATACATTTTGTGTGTGTGTTGAAGACACAGACTTTGAAAACTATAAAAAGTGTATCTTGTCGTCAGGTGTAACCGGGCTTGGCCTCCTGTGGCTCCACTGCAGCTGCGTTAGATGACACAACCTAAAGACTCATGTATAAATTTTTTTTCTTTCACAGTTTTGAAAACAAAGCCACTGATAAACTCTTTCTTTTAAAACAAAGAATGCATGTAAAAATGTGTTCTCTATATTCATCAGGCATACTGTTGAATTTGATAGACCTATCATTTGTACGCTACATATATTGTTGCTTTAATGCATTCCCTCACTACTTTGATAAAAGCCTTAAGATGTTGCCACTAGTCCTTTGATGTTTCTTTCTGATGTTACAGTACCTTTTTTTTTTCCTTCTCTTCCAAAAAATCTGTTTTGCATAAACATGAACAGAGAAGACATTTCTAGTTAAGGATAGAAACATCATGTTCTATCAATAAAAGGACAAAATGACAAGCTTTATCTAGAGTTTTATATACTCTTTTGAAGCCCTTATAAATGAAAATATTTTCAGTATTTTAGAGAAAATATGATAATGTTTCATTAGTTAAAAAAGAAAAAAAAATGTCTTGGCTGCCGTGAATTTTCTTGTGACATAATCATTAATTTTCTAATAAACTGGAAGAATAAATCTTACAATGGTAAGAAAGTATTTGCCTGTCTATTCTTGTCTATAAACTACCCATTTCATAACAGGGATTTATGGGTTATTATGCAAGAGAAAAGACTGAATTTTTATATTTAGCCTCAAAGTCTCACATTGTATTTTGAATCATAAAGTTGCTGAATCAGTTTTTGTTTTTTTACTGCAATTAAGTAAGGTATTATTATTCTTGGTGGTGGTAGTAGTAGTAATAGCTGTAGAAGAAAAAGCAATGTTTCAGCTCAAGATTCCAGTGAAGAGGTGATGACATTGTCCCAAGGGGACTGGAATAATTGTTTCCCTCAGAATTTTCCAAGATGAAAAAGATATACTAATAGTGATAAATAGATACAGTTATTCAAATTTATCACAGAGAAGAGATTCAAAGTTTTGCTCAAGGCTGTATAGGGAAAATGTAGCAAGGGCAGGGAATACACAGCACTCTTGAGTGCCAATCCACTGAAATTTAAGTTACTGGCAAGCATTGTGGAAAGAGTGATTTTCCTGTGAATGGCATGACTGTTTTGCTGCATTCAAGAAGAACACAGTGTAGTGGAGCCACATCATGGTCTGGTGATTAAAAAATGTTAACTTAAGCCAAGAAATGCCAGTTGTCTTACTTCTTCCAAGACATACATATGGTTTGGCTATTCAAATCTGCATGATCAATTCTCAGCAGTGTAAATAGGGATAGAATATTACTTCTTTTTCACAAAACTGAAGCATGGTACATTTCTTAAAGACTTGTTTCATAGTTCACTAATGCAGGATGCTCTGGAAAATTACTGATTAAACTCCAGTCCTACAAGCAATTGTCCATATGACTATTTTCCGTGAAGTCAGTGAAAGCCCTTCACAGGATACTCTAATGGAAAATTCTAAGTAGTTGTAGGATCTAAGTAGTAGACTTAGGACTCTAAGTCTAGGATACCTAGAAAGGTATTAGCAAGGATAAGGATATCTTGTACCTATAAGCAATGATGAAACCAAAACCGACACTTTCAGCATCCCACCTCCAACGAGATGGATGGAAATAGAGATAAAGTAAGCTGCTACTTAACAGGGAAATTTGGGAAATGGAAATAAGTAGGTAAAAAACCCCTCCTTCCTATTTATCCGTGAATCAAGAGCTATGCAATTATAAAAAGTTGAAAAATGGAAGGAATAATTGAGAATTAATATTTATTAAATACATTTATTTCTTAATCATCTCCAAACCACTTACTGCTTTTGTGTCCACCTTCTGTGTTCTTTGTGTTGCTAAAGCTACTGAATTCAGATATAGGTGGAAGGAAATGGGCTGAGGATTCAGCATCTGTTGATCACTAGTAGAGAACCCTTTGACCGCCCCATTTTTTATCTGCAATACTCTATATACCCTATTTTAATACTGATTGATTTTACTGTTCAGCTGTAACATAGAACATGTAATTTGTGTCAGTGATCAGGCTGTAAACAATCTCTACATGTGATGGGTTATATGTAGACTTCTATTTCCTGCGGCTGTGGAGGACACTTGCTGCAATTCTCTTCCTACCAACCTTTCTCTTTTGCTTACCCTCCTGACATTATCTTCAGAGACAGTGTCCATGTCTGAAGCCTACAGTAAAATTACTTAGAATTTTACTGTGCAGCAGCCAAGAGCACCATGAATAATTTTAACTTGTCTTGCTGCTGTGCAGATGTTTTTTTCTCTATCTGTCACATTCCAGAGTGCCTTATATCAGACCTCCCAAATGTTGGATTTTTAAAGTAGGTTTAGAAAATTAATATCCATTTTTACCTCTCTTCTAACACATACTTCTCTTTACTGTAGTCTAAATCCTAGGACTACTGGACACCCCATAAATTGAGATCTATAAACAGGAATCAAGATTAAAAATGTTAACTGGAATTTTCTGTGACTCTTGAGTCCTCGGCCAAAAACCAAAATTACCAGGTCACTTACTGCTCAGTATTTGAAGTATAGTCAGTAAAAAAAAAAAAAAATAGTTGCTGCCCAGGACTTCTCTGTGTGACACTATTTCCCTCCAATCCACAGTAATTTTTACACAGTGGACACACACTTTTCATACTCATTTCATATTTGTCTTGTTTATGAGATAGATAGGCTGAAATTTTCTTTAATGAAGCAGTAAAATCTTAACATTATTTGCCTGCCCATCCCCTGTCTGGCCAAAATTTACCACCTTGAAGAAAACCTTAGCAACAAAACAACCACATTGTTTGGATCCATAAGATGATCAAAACCCCTACTGGGAGTATGACTGTTTCTTGTTTTGCTGGTAGTCTTTTGTATGATCCCCAGCTCATGCTGACAGAGAACTTTCTGGCTGATATAGTCCTGTGGTGTTTTGAGTTTCATGTCTAACATCAGGACCCTTTGTTCTGTACAAATACACAGAACTCTTCTCTTCTCCAGTATTTCTTTTATTCTGCTAAGGCTGTTTAGTTTTCATTATGATGACAGACTAATCTTTCTTTTCCTTTACAGTTGCTGTGGTTTAACCCCAGCAGGCAACTAAATACCACGTAGCTGCTTGCTCACTTCCCCTTCCCCTGCCACCCAGTGATAGGAAGGGGAGGAAAATAAGGAAAGGAAAGGAAAGGAAAGGAAAGGAAAGGAAAGGAAAGGAAAGGAAAGGAAAGGAAAGACAACTGATGGGTTGATATAAAGAAATTTTAATAATTACAGCAATAATTTAATAATTTTGATAATTGTAATGTTAGGAGAGGAGAGACGGAGATAAACCCCAAGACAAGTGATGCACAATGCAGTTGCTCACCTCTTGGTGGATGATGCTGTCTCTGAGCCACAACTGGCTCTCCCCTGCAGGTAAATCTCCCCAGTTTATATACTAGGCATCGTGTTTTGTGGTGTGGAATATTCTTTTGGCCATTTCATGTCAGCTGTCCTGGACATATTCCCTCCCAGCTTTTTGTGCAGTTCCTCACTGGCAGAACACGAGACTGAAAAGTCCCTGGCTTAGAGTAGATACTACTTAGCAACAACTAAAACATCTGTGTATTATCAACATTATCCTCAGACTCAATCCAAAACACAGAACTGTACCAGCTACTGAGAAGACATTTATCTCAGCTGTAGCCAGGACATTAATTTTATTCCACTTATTTTCTTTTCAGGGGCTTTATTTTTGCTCTCAAGTATTATAGTTAGGAATAGAGGGAGATCCAAAATACCTTCTAAGTAGAAAATGATCTTAATGTGTTTTTCTATTGCTTTGTATTCTGATAGCTTTTTATGAAGGCCTATTTTTTTTTTTTTTTTTTGCTGCTTACATTATCAGCTTAATCTAGATGGTCTAAATTTTCCATTTTTAATTGGTCATAGTGTTTTCCTATTTCATAATTGTATTAAAACCAGTTCTTGTTTTGTGGCTACTCATCCTGAGTCAGCATATCCTCTTCTACCAGCTACTCTGAACATTGCCTCAAAGCTTCCCAGTAAATAGGAGGATAATGTCATCTGAAAATCTCAGGGGACTTGAGTATTGTTTGTTGATACTATTATGCTTAGTTTCTTTATCAAGATTTACAGTGACTTTACAGGGTAGAAGGGGTTTTCTGACATAACTGGAAAGGACCTTCTCATTTACCTTGTTAAATGTAAATTTCCACTGAACTACACTATAAATGCTTTTGAAGAGAGAAAATCAACAATAATTTAAATAATATTTTGGAAGTGAACATGAAACATTAGTAGTCTACATGAAAATCATTGAGAATGTAGGTTAAATTAGCTGGGCTGGAGACTCATGGATTAATGTGACAAGCTAAATTCTTCTGCTGGAAATCCAGCCATGAGGAAGGACAGCAGCAATTTTACACTTCAAGTAGTGGGATTTTGTAATCTTTAGAGAAGGATACTCCTGCCTAATAAAGAGATCATCCTGACTAATTGTGGGCTGTGCACTCATGCACGTGTGGTCAAAGAAGCAATAAAAAGGAAAGAAAATCTCAGAGATCTGCACAACTATAGTCTGAAGCCACCTTTACCTATACTGTACTTTCTGTTAGTTTTCTGTAAGAAAGCCTTCCTCACTGTGACAAGAACTTATCCATCTGTTAATTCAGTAGGATTGTCCTGAGGGCCACTAATGTAAGGATAAAATCTGGACTTGAGTGAGGAAAATAAGAGTATAACCAAAATTTAACTGTCTTAGGTATATGCTCTGCATCCAGGTAATGAAAATGTGATGAGCCTGAGTAAATCTCAGTGAATTCTGTTGTTAAACTACTTTGAGATAGTGCTGAATAAAGTGTGATTGTGAACTGGGTTGGGAATGACTCTAGTGTTTGCAGTGTTTGATGTTGAAGATAATTATTGCATTCCAGATTACAATAATAACACGACCATGATAGGAAGAGTTCTGTATCACAAAGCATTTAGGCTTTGTGGGCTTTTGAACGGCAACAGTGATGAGAGAATGACAAAAAGATTGAAGGAAACTGCTAATATGGCCATACTGTTATGCTATTGATTTCTTCTAGCACATATTCTTCAGCTAATAACGCATTTAAGGCACAGATAGGAAGTTTCTTTCCTTTAAAGTTCTGTATCGTTTCTTCCTCTTTAACTGAAATTCCAGCCAGAGTTAAGGAAATGCCCTTATGAACCATTTCTCCTTTCTTTCCTTTCTTCCCCTCAAACTGAGTGGATATACATAGACATCCATTATTCATGGCCAGATTTGTACTAGTCTTTTCTTGTTTGCTGTTCTGTGTTTGGGTACCCAGGCTCTGGGGTGATGCTGTTCTGTAGAGGTGATAAAACTGATGGAAACCCAGGCAGTGCAGGTAGGTGATGATGCTGGCCAATCAATATTTCTGTACTTTTAGCTTCCTGATAAAAATCAGGCTAATCGATTTATTTTGTGGGTGTGATGGAATCACGGTTTTATCTGCCAGCTTCTTAAGTCAGACCACAGAGACTCTGAGCATTTGCCGTCTCTCTGTACCATGGCCTACTGATTATACTGCAAAATGCTAATTAACTCACTTGATAATTAAATAATTTTTAAATACTAGTAAACTCAGTTACTAAATCAGCATTAACATTCACAGCACCCCATTTTGTTGCTGTGCAAACACTGTGACGTTTTCCTGCTGAAAGTTCTGTGGCAAAATACTATCTTTATAATAGCTTCATTATTAAATATTCTTCCTTTCAACTAAAATATTTCACACAGGTACATAGATATCACAATAATTTTTCTAGGCAACTCTAACAACTTTTTGAGTTGTACATTCCTTTCCACATTAGGATAATTTAATTTGAAAGACTTGTTCTGTACAATACAGCTTATAAATAATGCTCTTAATAATGGCTTACCAGTAGTAAGCTTTAATTTGATATTCACACAGAACTCTCATTTAAACTAAGTGGGAGTTTCTCTTGATTAATCCCAGTAAAATCAATCATCTTTTGTTAATTAACGTTTTTATTTAGTGGCTATTCATTGGAAACTGTTAAGTAGTTTGAGCTTAGCCTAATATTTTTCCTCCAACTCCAATTCTACAGTGTCTACTGAGTGCAAAAATATTTGTTGTACCTAAATTGAGATGAAAATACTGTAGAGTACAACTCTGACACTGAAATACATGTGATTGTTTCTGCTAGGCTGACTTTTAATTCTATTTATGGTGTTTTTATAGCAGTTCTGGTTCTAAGTTTGTTCTTGTTTTTAAGGCTGATTTCAATATGTAAAGGCAGAATTTTGATCCGTTGCATATTAGAAATGTTATTAACATTTTTTTTTTTTTTTTTTACTAATTGAGTTAGTGCTGAATGGAACATATTGTGAACTAAGATTAGTTTAAATACACATCAAAAGGCAAGACTGTTTTCTCAGTTCTGAAGTACCAATTATGCTATTTTTGTGAGCTCCCCTGTCAACTGCAGAGTATAGCAAAACTTAAGTGTTTGGAGCTTTGCATGCTGTAAGTGCTCCCCGAATAAATTTTTTGCTCGCCTTGTCTTCAGCAGATGCTCATCAGTTTTAGTCTGAAATCAATGTTTTCTGACCCAAACATACAAAATTATAGTTCAGCAAATATTACTCAAAATCAATTACAAATTTTTAAGCAAAAATTTATATTCATGATAACTTCTGGTAATAGGTGTTTTTTTCACTTACAGATAGGCTTTTCATTTAACTCTTATTTTTAAGAATAGTGACAAACACAAATTCTTTGAAGTTATTAAAGTGTTTCAAGACCACATGCTTAATGTATTGTAAATCCACTGCTACTACTCTCAGTCCATAAGTGGAAGTGTATTGCCAAAAGAGTACACAGATTTCTGGCTGATGTTCAGGTAATGAAGGTAATTGTTGCTAACCCTGTGAACAGCATGTCAGCATCATCCTTGGGGCATGACCACACTCAGACTCATTGCCACTTACAGCCAGAAAACATATTTGAACACAAAATAGGCCAGATAGCTTTTTAAAAAATTCTTTTACCAGTTGATAAGAATTTTTTTTTTTTTTACTTTTTTTGTCATATAGCTATCCTTGAAGTGCCATTCCTGTTTTTGTCAGAAACATCACCTACTGCTGTCAGCTAACCTAATATGCTCGCTTTATATGAAAGCACACTCTGTGGCCAGATCCTAAGCTGGTTTAAAATGATGTTGCTGCCTTGACTTCACAAAAATCGTGTTGTGAAGCTGAACCTAAGATGCCTACTTTGAAAGCTTTCCCCCTTGCCCTCTTTATCATTCTGAGGCTGAGGAAATAGAAATAGAAGGCACATTTCTCAGACTGAAGCTAGTTTTTTCTGTGCCTTTACAGAAGCTATAACCCTTCACAGGCTTAAAATATCTTGTCCAACAGATTAGCCTCCCTGATGCGACTGTCTCACCAAACCACCTTATGGCACTGGCTTTATTTCCTCTGCTCTTGCAGTGCATGGGCTGGGGAGTGAATATTTCTTTACAGTTTGTTGTCAAAATGAGGGAGGACTGAAACACACACACACACACACAAAAAAAAGGGTAATAATAAGCAGTGCTGTCATCTGGTGGCGAAATTGTTACCACTTTCAACAAATTGACCATGCTTTTCAACCAATAGATTCTTCTTTTTTTGAGGATGTTGATGTAGTCCCCTTGGCATACATTCATGAATCTTTCATATTAGAACAAGGCAAACCCAGCAATTTTATCCAAAATGAATAAACTTTTAAAACTTTATTTTTCGTGAAAGAATAGCACCCCAGAGGTAAGTTTACTTGTTCAGGCTTTGACATTTTCTTCAGCTAGCACTGCCAAACCAATGGAGTCCAAAGGAATGAAGAAGTAAGGACAAAAAAACATACTCCTCCCTCAGACACACACTCAAATGTGAGAGTACTGATTTCTACTCTTACAGTTTTACCATCAGTACTTTTCTACCATATTACATTGATGTCCATATCTTTACATACCAGGAAAATACACCTTTTAGTTCCAGCTGTTCTAGCTTCAAGGACTGTTTTGCTGGATGTAACTGAACAAGAGGGATATTACTGCCATCACTTAATCTCAAAAGATAAAAGTCTGGGGAGCCAGAAAAAGTGCACAGCAAACAATGACAAAATTGTTACTTGATGATCTTTCTTCTTACTTTTTAAGGCTGACTCCTTTATGAGTTCTCTTAACTTTTAAAGTGAGATAGAATTGAAAAAAAAATATAGCTGCCACATGAAAAAAATAAGAAATCAAAGTACAAACCAAAGGATTTCAAAATTATAGTTACACGTAAATGTAGTACATATACCAACTGCATTTCTCCAATGTCAGACCTATATTACTATTTTACAGCTAGATAACAAAATAGACTATATGGGTGTTCATAATACAGTCATCTTTTGTTTTCCCTGAGTACTTTCATTGGAAGCTAAATGGTTAAAAATGCTGAAATTAAAATATAATTTTTGTGTCTGCAAGAATTTTCCTGATTGTGTATTAGCCTGTGTTATGGGTCCTATATTTTGGTGTAGATTTTTTTAGATGTATGACACTTACCAGAAAATCTTGAACTGCTGAATAAAATACAACATTCTGGTTACAGATTTCACATGCTGCTATAACTAATTTCTATGGGTCTGTGCTAGTCATTGGAGTTGACAAGTACAGAACTTTCAATGTTGCTATTTTGTTTCTCCTTCAAGGACTGAACAACACACACTGATGGGAATTCACTGATACTAACATTTTTAATTCAAAAGGAGATGACTGTGTATTCTATATTCAAAATTGATTTTCCTTGAATCTGGTTGTGGTATGCTCTTCTCCATTTAATAGCAACTCAGTAACTGACCTAATTTGAATAGCTTCTGGAGGCAGAGACAAGTAGTTAAATAAAGGCATCAGGACCTAGCTCTTTAAATGTGGCTCTCCATACAAAAAGTTTCTTCTCATTCTTGAATGCTATAGTAATATTCACTGTCCTGTAATAACACCAACAATAAAGAGGAACTGGAACACTAAAGATTTATTATATTCACAGATTTCATGAATCAGTGAGAGCATGGACAGGGTCACAGTGCAGAGTCAAAGTAAGGATATTAGCTGGGGTTTCTTAATTTGATTGTGAGCCATTGTTATGCTTGTGTGGCCTATTCCCTGTAGTGGTTGGTTTCATTCACAGTTTAGATTTTCAGCTTAAATTCCAAGTTAAATCAAAGGGATGGTTTTGTAAAAGTACTTCCTGTAGTTTGCTTTGCTTAACTTTATAAGATGTTTTTATAGTGCAATGTTAAAAACTTGATTCTTTTCTACCAGTGAAGACCACAAAGTCATCGAGACTCATTGTTATTTTAAAACATGACAAGCTGGCCTTAAGACCTTAGGGATCCTTTCTTCAGAAGTCAAGCTGGTGATGGATAAGGAACCATCAGAGCTGTGTGTATCTTAACTGCAGGAGTTCAATTAAGAAGCCAAGAGTGTCTCAGGTACACGGGTGCAAATGGAAGTGCTCTCTTTGATAATGTCTCTGTAGTTGCTCAGTGCAGGTAGTTGGCTTCCCCCAACTCATTTCTGATTGCACAAGGAGGTTAGCACAGAGGAATACCTGAAAGGACTGAGCTCCATCAATGTTCAGTGAGTGCTAGAGAATGCCACAATGGGGAAATGTTATCAAAATCCCAGTGCCTGCATGGGGATTTGTCAGGAAATGGATAGCTATAAGATCTAGCTTCTATTAGCCACAGCCCTGAGAGCTCTGCTGCCTTTCTCCTCCTGAGAGAAACACTGCCTATGCTGTGCAAAGAAAGTTTTCTTACCCAGCACTGATTTCTGAAAAGTCTGTTTTGCAGTTGTTTTGCTCCCACATTCCTCTTGCTTTTCATAATACTTGGAAGTGAGATGGAGAATTTCCAATTTCCCACCCTACCCCACCTTTATCATCTATTTTTAGATGCTGAGATGCCAAAAGACACAAGAATTAGTCATTGTTGAAGAGATGGTCTTTGTCAATGAACTTTTAAATGTTTCTTCTTCAGTCCCTTCAGCCTTGAAAGAATATTCACAAGTTCCTCATGAATATGATGCCAAAGGTTAAATAAAGGAAAAATAGTGCATTAGAGTCACAGGAGAATATTTTCTTATATTGAAAGCTACTGTAAGGCATCAACAAAACATAGCTGTAAGTTTCTAGACTACATGTCTTTTGTGTTCTTTCTTCATGCATATTAATAGGAAGGTCTCATCTAGTCAGATCAAAGTTCCTATAGGAAAAATCACATTTAAAAATTAATTACTGTGTTTAGCTTAAGTAATTAATTGGCATAATCACACATGCTTTTATAAACTAAACATTAAAGTGAACAGCTACAGTATTTGGTGATAGTCTTTGGGATAGAACAGAAGTGTATAATTCCTAAGTTAAATTGAATTTTCATTTTATTATTAAATAATTTTACTAATATTTTTTCCTCAAAAAGTTTAACAAAGAGAGCAGGAGAAACAAACAACTGATATTCATTTGTAATAGATGTTAAAAAGGATTATTTCATAACTAAAAATGTGTTTTTTCCCTAACCTTTAAAATACATTTGAAAGTCCTAAGATACGGAGCAAAAATAGTCTGTGTTGTGACTGTGTTTCTTATCTTAAAATGGAATTAAATTTTTTGGGTACTTACAGAACATTTTAATAATTAAGAGTGGATAATTAAATGCTTATTTTCTAGTACAGTGGCTGAAAAGAACATGAAGTCCCATCACTCATTTGCAGAGAGGTGTTGTGTTCAGGATTGATGATGAATGATGCAATCCTATCAGGGTGAAAAATTTTTCTTCAAAAGCTATTAAAAACACTGAAACAAATTAATATCCAGTATAAATGGCAAACTTCAATGAAGTCTGCTGAGTTCTGTCCAATATACTATAATCATCTTTAAGCATATTATTTTGTAGCAAATGTTTAAGCATTTGTTAAATTCAGAGTTAATTTATATCAAATATTACCATTAAAATAGCCAGCT
Source organism: Passer montanus (assembly GCF_014805655.1). Classification (NCBI taxonomy): domain Eukaryota; kingdom Metazoa; phylum Chordata; class Aves; order Passeriformes; family Passeridae; genus Passer; species Passer montanus. The sequence goes on from NW_024371037.1 coordinate 9,529,801, forward strand.
CTCAGGTCCAAAACCCCATAAAATCTAAACTCAGCAAGACTTATTAGATCTCTCATTCTAATTCTTCTAAAATCATGGACTTTTGTATTGCATTCGGTTATTACCTTAGTACTCAGTTTTGAGTTCGGAATATGTTTGATAAAAGTATACCTTGAATTTGGACACTCTAGCACTCCCAGAAAGTCATCAAGAGTTTGTTTGAAGAAAACAGTAGTTAGAGCACTTCCTTTTGAGTACTTCACTCTTTATGCACACAATTTCTCCTATGTCTCACTTCAATATGTGGCTAGTGGCTCCTAACACACTTTTTGTGCTAGCTTTCACATTCAGTATGTCCCATGAATTTCACAATTTTTTTCACAAACTGACAACAAGAACATAACTGAACTTCTTTAAGTTCTTTAAGCTTTCATTGAAATATCTTTTTCTCAGTCTTCAATTACTTTCATAGTTCTTTTCTACATACTTGGTACTTTTCAACAGTGTTTCAAAAATATTAGGGTAGAAATATTTTTGGGCTTCTATTATTAATCTCTCCTGAGCCATAAAAAAACCAGAGTAAAGCCAGGCTCCTTCACTGCCTTCTTTATGCATTTTTCCTTTCTTTCTATAGAGTTAGTGGGACATTCCTGGTGAGTTGCTGGCTTGTTATGACCCCAAGTTCTTTACAGACTCATTGCTTGAGGTGTTTACTTCATTGCTGCATCCTATATTTCTTCCTCCAGTCTATGCAGATTTGTATTACTTTGACTAGGAACACTAGTCTAAAAATATTTATGCTTTTTAGTTTGTTTTATTTTTTATTAATCCCAAATCACTGATGGTAAAATTGAGTAATACAAGACTGAAGAGCCCTTCTTTCTGATGCCAAGCCTTTGCTGATCACTCTTTTATGCGTGTCCGTCAGCCAACACTTAATCCAGTTAAAACATGCTTTATTGATACTCTGCACTGCTATATTTTTAATTAGAATATTGAGTGATACTAAGTCAAAAGGCACACAAAAGTTGAAGTGTATTATACCTACATGGTTACCTTTGGCAACCTAACTTAAAATCTCATCAAAGAGCAGAAGTAGATTTGTTTGACAAGGCTTATTTTGCACAGAACTATGTTGACTAGCATTAATTATATTCCTATATTTTAATAATTTATTAATTGAATCTCTTTCAGTTTTCCTATTATTTCTCTCGGGAATGACATTGGGCTAAGCAGTTTGGGAATACAGATGTCACCTGCTTGCTCTTAGTGGAACACCAAGAAAGATGCAGCACTGCTGCTTAATGGAATATCCATGGCATTGTTCATTCCTTCTTTAGGTCCCCATAATAGGTATTTTTTCTTAATTTTGACATGCTATATATTCTTTTACTAGCAGAAGAAAAATTCAGCAAATTGTGAAGTAAAACAGTTTATGTAAATAAACAACTGAAAGTCTATGCCATTGTGCAACATATTAAAAATGAAAGCAAACTTAGTGTGAATATGGGAAAAGATGTTACACAACTGTACTGCAGTGTTACAACATGATGATGTGTGCTCAAATTAGAAAGAACAATTGAAGAAGTCTGAATATGCATCTGTAATTCTGAAAGGCTGTTATGTTCTTGTTCCCAGAACTGGCTTGTCAGTGAGATATAAAATAGAAATAGTTCAGTCAGTTTCCTGTGCATTGGGATCTTTTTCTGGATTACAAAACCCATCTCAAAGTCTTAATTTCTGCGTTGGCATTGTAGAACTGATGGAGTTATAATATTTGCATTTGTTTTGGATGCTTTTGATTCCCTTCATGCTTGAAGTTTCTGGTTCTGATTATACTTTAAATTCACTGTGTTTAGGGAAGCCAGATATTATGCAAAAGCAGTGCATAGAAGGGAGTGGATAATCTATTAACTGCTAGATTTTATGCTGTCCTTCGTTCCTCAGATAATCTTAGATAATTAGCATTTAAAGTACATGGCTACAGCTGCTGCAAGGCAATGGCTGGGAGGAGAACCAGCACTTCATCTGCACAAGTTATCGCCTTGTTACACTTTGCTGATGTGGTATCAGGAGCACTTGGCAGGAAGGGCCAGGTAAGGGTCTACACCACGGGCTACTGCAGATGTACCAGTAGAACAACACTAAGTCCTGGGCTGTGTCTGAGGTTTGTCTGAGTCAGAGTCTGGATCATTAGGTGGTCACTGAGTGCCTATTTTTTGCAAGAGATTCCTAGAAATCAGGCATACTAACAAGCAAGGCCATCAATCTCACAAAACAATAGGATGGGCAGAAAGGCATTTAATAGAAAATGGTCTGCTGAGAGGTAGAATATCTGCTTTATCAAATCACACTGCTTAATTTTTGTCACAGATGTGAACTCAGATTCCCCAGATGTGCCAGATTATTGGATGCACTATCCTGAAAGCCATTTCAGGGCCTTCCCTTATGCTTGTCTGCTTTAAACAAAAAATTAAATATTAATTGACCCACAGAGACAAAAAAAAAAAAAAGAAACCCTATATTCAGACTGTTGTGGCAGGAAAATGTGCATCAGCATCAAGATCTCAATCTCACATAAACTCATAAACTCTGGTAAAATATTGTCACAGATTATGGGAATTCCTCAAAATATTCTGAATTGAAAAATTGGTCTGATAAAAATTCTTCCACTCTGGAGAAATTTTTTAAATTTTTTTTTTTTTTTTTTTTTTGAGAAGAATTATGTTTTGTGGATCTAAAACATACCCATGATTAAGGTCTCTAAGCAGCTAAGTCTATGTTGATCTTGGTTATTTTACTTGTGAGATTACTTTATGTGGAATTGATCTTTCAGTCTTTTGCTTTTTTGTATTTATTTCAGTGAACTTCTAACCTGACACCATCCTTTTTTCACGAGACTTGATAATGGTTTTTTATAGTGTCGATGTATAGACTATCAATTCAAATTTCCCTGTCTGTTTTTAGATTTCTTTCACTTCTTCAAGTTCTCAGGTCCTTATCCAGAAAAGTGTTGACAATCTCCAAGGATGGAGATTCCACAGCTTCTCAGGGCAACTGCGTGTGCCAGTGCTTAACTGCTCCTTGTGCATCATTGAAAAGAAACTCAAAATCAGGTCAAAGTTTAGCATTTGCAATTTTTGTAATACTTACCTAAAGGTGTTAAAGTCATCTGCAATATTCAGTAAATCTAAGTTGAAACTGACCTTCATACCACTGATAAGAGAAATCATGCAACATCCCAATGGAGAATAAATAATTTTAAGTAATACTTAAAAATGCGACACTGTATGATTTGGTTCTATAAAATTATGAGGATTCAAGTTTTTACTCCTAGTTCATACATGCACAGTTTTAAAAATAAGTTCTATGTTTAGCAAGCTTGACTTTCAATCTCAATATTCCTTTCTCATGGTATGAATTTCCCCTCCCCCCACCCCACTTTTATTGTACATTAACAATATAATTATAGAAATAGATTTCCCATTCTGCTTTGTCTTTACATTGTGGTTTGAGTTTAAAAAGTGCTTTATTTTAACAGTGAGTATTAAGACTTATTTAGAATATATAAAGATAAAAATCTGGGCATAGATCTATTTTTAACCTCAAAGATTCTGCTTTGCAATGACTGTAACTGGCACAGTAAAAGGGTGGAGAGGTTTGCAAAACCACAGCAACACAGATCCTGTCAGCAAAGCTTTATTTCTTTTTCTGCCTGCGTAAGTTCAGAACAGGATATAATCACTGAAAGATTATCATACTAAATAAGCACTTCTGATAAGCTGTTTTTTACCTAATCAGCAGTTAGCTGAATGTCTTACAGAGATCTTCCCTTTGTCCAGTGGGATGGCCCTGTGGTGGTTCACTAAGAAAACAGGATGCAGAGATTTTGGTCTGCCACTAGTAATCTGGGGCCCAGAGGAAAAAGAAAGCAAGCCATTGACTTTTCAGCAGTTTTCTTGTAGCAGACCTATAACAATTCCTTATTAAAAACACATTGAAAACAAAGTAGTATAGATCTTGGACACTGCAATTTTCTTGTTTCCCATTTGATTTGAAGGTATATGATATTTTTGATTTTATGCTTCAGGTAGGCCAGTAGAAATTCTATGTCAGAAATTCATTGCTCGTTACAAAGGGTTCATCAGCTTTGTTAAAGATAAAAAATTAGTAAGGGGTGAAATGCAGTAAATGCAATTGTCACCTGTGTGTTGATCCAACTCCCATTTATGCTACATAAAGGTCTGTGTTTGCAAAGCTGTTGACTGCAGAGTTCTGCACTGCTGGAAAGAGATCTCCATCAGTTTAGGTACTGCAGGGCTCTGGGTAAGGTCACTTTGTGTGGATTCAGTCTGTGAGCGAGAGTCCAGCTCAATCATGAATTGTCCATGGGTGTTTCTGAAAGAGCAGCAGACAGTGACGGTGTACAGAGAATCCTTCCTCCAGCCATCCAATGGGACATATTTGTTTTCCCTTAATATATTTGAGTTTGCCCAGATATAATATTATGGTTAAACTGGCATGTGATAGATTTCATTGGATTATCATTTAAGAAAATGCTTGAGTATTTAATTTTCAATATGAGCTTAAGTGTGAAGGACTAAAAAGATGCATAAGTATCTGAATTATTTATGATTTTACATGTGTCCTTACACATGATAATTCAGAGCTTAAACTAACAGTGTATTATGAACTTTCTAAAACTATCACAAAAATCTAAGTTAAGACAATTATGTGAGTAAATCCCAAATATACATTAAATTTTTGCAAACATATATTATGCATACCTTCCTGACATAAATCAGGGGAAAATACAAACAGTCTATTTAGGATTTTATACCAATATTTTAATGCAATTTTATTTAATAACTTTAGAGTTTACATAAAAATAATTAATCTCATATTTATTACTGCATGGCTTAGTCTTTTTACATGAATGGAAAACTAGTTTAAAGAAACATAATTAAAATTATACTATAATGATTAAAAACAAAGTAGGTACTGCAATTTGTATGAAAACATGACTTCTTCAAATGAAATTTGCTTTTATGGCTATCTATCTCTACTTATGTATTTTAGGGGACTCAAAAAGAAGTTTGCTTAAATGACTAAATATTTTTCTGAATAAAGTCCTCAACGTTTTCAAAGCAATTTTTGTTATTATTTAACAAATATTGATCGCACTTACAGAGGCCACTTGAGAAAAATTTATGATACGACATTTGTTACCAGTCATGCCATAGGAAGAGAAGAGAGCCACAGGGCTGAAATGACAGTAAGGTGTTTGTGTGCAGTGCTCCTCTGGTAGTTAAATTCCAGGAATGTGACATTGATCTGAAATGGGAGCTGTTTGAAGTAGCAACTGTCAATCTCTATAGTCAAAGGATGGCCCAAAGTCTTACTCAATCAGATATTTTGGCATGACCACTCAATTTATGAAGCCCAATCCACTAAAAAAGTGATCTGTCCTCAAGAGGCGCTTCAAGAAGCTTGTGGATAGTGAGCAGGCATTCAGAACTACAGCTTGGACTCTATTGCCAAAGTACAGAAATGCCTCATTTTAGTGACTGTACTTATCACCAGATGAGACAATTGTGGATTGAGGTGTGAATGAATGTCTACAGCTGCTATTATTTAAAATTGGTTGGATGATATTTCTCTGTGCATTTATTTACTCTTTCATGTACAGAAGAGTCAATATTAATTTTAGAGTTCCTATATGCTTGTGGATTTGACTGCAGTGATCTCAAGAAAGATCACTTTTAATTGAGAAAAATGTGTAGCATATTTCTGGTCATTTCTCAGGAATGCTGTTCTAATGCTGTTTTTCTTTATAATTATTCGGAGCTCGTTTCTCAGGAACATGGATATCTTTTCTAATGCTGTTTTTCTTTATAATTATTCGGAGTTTGTTCAGCTGCATAAGGGGAAAATAGTAAAGAAATAAAAAAATGTGTAAGTGTGTAAAACTGAAAAAAATTTAATCATTCTATCCAAATGTTATTAAATCTGAATCTATTGATTTGAAATATTTTTAAGTGAGCATATGTACAAATACTGATACTAACACCTTGAAACTTCAGCAATTATTTCTATTCCTTCCCAGGTACAAACACACTTGGACAATCAGTCTAGATACCACGTACAGCAGAGCCAGAGGCACCAGGTGAAGCAGTACGTGACCCTCGATGCCAAGCTGTGCAGCCAGCCCCTCTCGCTGTCCCAGTCTCACGCGGTCCAGCCGGTGGGAGCGAGCTCTGTCCTGCGCAGCGCGCACATGCCACCAGCCAGCAGCGCTCCGCACAGCCCTGTCACCAAGCTGCTGGCCCTCGGCAGCCAACACGAAAATGCGGTAGGACAGAGCTGGGTAAAGAAAGGGGAACTGGGCTCTGTCTACTTCCATAAAAATGTTACATCACCCACCCTGCACTAGAAGTGGGCAAGACATGACTTTCTTAACTTTCGAGGGGTTATGGCACTTGCTTTCTGTATCCTTTTGAGTTATGTGGGTTGTTCCCTCGTGTGCCTGTGAATAGCTTACTGCAGGATCAAGCTTTTAGGCTGCTGCCAGATAAAATGTATTGTTGCATCTTTTTACATATACATCATACGTTGCTGTACATTTTCTGAATATGCACTTTGCAAAGAAAAACATCCTTTTTCCAGATGGCAGTTGTTCTGTCTGAAGGTATTAACCTAGCTGCATAAAAAATGTTAAATACAGATCACCTTCAATACATAATTGAAAAAAATCACTCATTCATTTTTCAGTTAGCTGCTATATTTTTATGTGGGTTATCTTGAGTAAATTGGCAAAGATATGCTAACTTTAGTACCACCATTGATTTTAATAGAGGTTCAGCTATAATACAATACCAGATTCTTAGCCAGTATGAGAGGTAGGTCATTATGGCTTTTAATACTTCAATAGACTTCAAAAGAGACTGTTTATTGGGTAAGAGGGGAATTCCTACAGACATGAGAAATGGAGATGCTTTATGTCTTGTGCTTTAATAGAACAGAAGAATCTTACAAATACACCATGACTCATTCAAGCATTTGGACCTAACATAGATAAGCATGAGGGAGCCCATAAAGCTTCCTGGAGAGTTCATCTGGGGCCTCTCCATTCCTTCTGCATTGACAACTGACATTTTAAGTCAGGTTTATGGATTGCTGGAACTACTTTAAAATGATATTTTAAATGGCCTTTGTGGACATCTATGTGACCACGTCCATGCTGGCAAAGTGCAGTGTGCTGAAACTGCTCTCAGGCATTTTGGGTCTGATCAGGAGCCTGCCCTGTACTACTCTCCGTCCTGGTGAAGACGGGAGGGTGATACCTGGCACTGGGATGATCCTGGCAGCTTTGCAATGATTTCGACAATATCTGCTCTGACTCAGGGGGATGGATGACTGTCACGGTGGAATTTCTTAATGTGGGTGTGCCCTGTGGTTGAGAGTAGGCTATAGATATATCAGCAAATAATACAGAGCCAATACCCAGGTTGGTGCAGTAAATTGCACTCTTTCATATCGCTTAATTGCCAGCATTTCTTGGTATGATTTTGCCCCTGATAGTGCTTTCCTAGATAAGTCTGGGCACAACTGCTGGCACAGTAGTTCTGTGTTCTCTGGTTTTAGAGAGGGAGAGGAATGAATGTATGAGCAGTGCTAGGCCACGTGGTCAAAAATGTCTGTGTTGAAAGGTCCCATGTCTTTGTGATACTTTTATTGCACAGGACCATCTACAATTTCTTCAGCTTCCAAAAGCTGCAGATAGTAGAGTTAAAAGTGACATCCTTATCATGGGATCTCTCCCAAAATTTTATTGTGAATGGAATCAGACCATAATTATCATTGAAATCTCATGTTGCACTTTGTCCAAATCTATGTGTATCTATAAGCCTTCAAAGTACTTATTGTTTCATACCTAGTAATTATTGAGTTATTCCATCTGCCTCAGCAGTTTTGGCTCAGATTAGATCAAAAGTGTGACCAGAAGGCTGTCTGGAACAGTATCCAGTGTATATCTTACAATTAAAGAAAAATTAACAAGGAAAACAAAGAAACCTCTACCTGCCCAAGAGGGCAGCATGTAACACCAAACCCTGAGTGACTCATACCAGTGCAGAACCACAGGTTCCTTTCAGGCTTCCTGCACCAATGCAGCAATGCACTGTGGATGTGACACATTTGGTCAAGATGACAGGTCGCAGTTACAGCTTAACAATGCACTCCTGTCATCTGCCCAAGGTCCTGCAATAAGGGGTTAAATACTGGCATGGGCTGGTGTTTAAGAGAAAGATGTATCTTGATAAACCACAACTGTTTTCACAAGAAGTAAAAAATGTGAATATTGTATAGAATTGTTTGAATTGTTTGAATTGTAAGATATAATCTTCTGAAGTTGTTTTATTGCTGTAATAGATATTCAAGATGAATTCCTCTATATTTTAAAAATAATATTTTCCATTATTATTTGTACTGATTTGTCTTAAAATATTATTTTATCAGATGGAAGAAGTTATTGAAGACATAATCAATATGGAATCAAATTTTAATGATGAAGGGATAGGTTGTTCTGAAACTCCTTTACTAATGCAAAGAACTGTAAGTATTTTGTTGAATTTCATCTTGCTTTTTATACTAGAAAGCTTTGAGTGATTCAAGCACATCACAGTTCAGAGATTAAGGAATAGTATCAGTGGACTGTTCTCCTTTCTCTTCAGCTGATTGCCTTTTTGTCAATAATTATTACAGAAAAGGGCATCAGTGTGGTGGGACACGATTATTTTAAGTGGTCTGAATAGCATTTGGGGTTCTAGCCCAGTGAAATGTCTGGTGCATAACCCATTGGAGTTACTGATGTTGGTGCAGTGCTAAAAATAATAAGGATAAAAAGCCTCTGGACTCCAGAAGGCTGTTTAAAGCCTTGCTTGAAGATCCTTCTACCTCAACTAAAAGAATTTCAAAACATCCTCGTGTAATAGTTTCTATGGTACAGTGGTTTCTCCAGTGCCTTATCTTGAAGCAAGGCTCTAGTTCTGGATTTTCATACAGACAAGTGGCATTTAGTTGAATAATTTCAAGGACAAATAAGAGGAATGTTACTTCTTCACAAGAATTAATGTAACAAACGTCAATTTTATGATGTCTCTTTGTGAATAAATGTGAGAGGACTAACAAAGGCTATTTATGTTTCCATATATATTACATATTTGAAGAGGAAGGATGGAGCTTTTCTGGACACAAAACCACATAGAATGCTATTATTTATGAAAGTAATACATATCAGTACCTGTAATGCACTTTCCAGGAGGATATATGTTGTCCTTACTGCCCTAGCTGATGTCCAGATCTGTTTGTCCTATGGGCTTTAAACTGTACACTGGTAAAAGGGAACTTCACCCTGGGGAGGGCAGAAGGGTTGTCACAGGCTTTGACAATCCACCAAGGGCACATCAGAATACACACAGGTGCTTCCTCTTTATCGCCCTCTGGAGGAACATATTTTTTCCGATTTACAGAACTTCCCTCGCCCCAAAACTACCTTAGGAGACAAGACCTCTACTCTCCTCTGTTGCCCATTGTACAGTCCAGCATTAATGCCAATTAACATTTCCATGAACACCTGCTATTTGCATGCCAGCTACAGAACTGTTGCAACTGGACTGATTTACACATATGTCTGTACAGAACATAGCAAAGAAATGGTCCCTGGGGAGTGAATTAATATTTTGGCTCAAATTAATGTGAGGCAGGGGAGGATAATTTCTCGTATGATAGTGTGGGATGGGGATGAGAGGCATGAATTCTGGGTTTTGGGTTGAAGTCATACTCCCTTCAAAACCTTTTAAAATCGGATGCTGTTAATCTGTCCTAATTCCAGGTTCATTAGCCCTTATCTTCAGCCTTGAAGGACATTTGTCTCTAAAATTTATTGAGTACCTTACTCTTGATGAGGAAGGAAATATGCAATGTCTTTTAGACCTTGATGGTATTATATTTGCAAAGATCTGGGACTCTTGAAGTGCCTCTGGGACAAGTAATAGTCTTTGGATTTTCATTTGTGCTGAGGAAAGCAGCAGGCTGCGAGGTAAGTCAGGGAGTAGCACAAATTTCCAAATTGCTCTGTTCAGTACTGCGGAAAAATAAAGCCTGCCTTCATCAAGGGAAGCAAACTGCATCGGTGTGAGGAAATTGAGTGGTGCCTCTGTTTCTGCTGTTTTCTCTTTTAGAATTGTGTACTTTAAAAATATACAAAAGAATTGGCCATATGAAGATGATCTCAGGCATTTAGCTCATACCACTTGGTTTTAAGCCATCTTTCAGGCAACATCCTAAATCTGCCAGCAAATTTTGGTCATAAGCTGTGCAATAGAAAAAGATAGAGATGTAGGTAGAAAATAATTTTTCTATATCTAGTTTTTCATAAAGAAATTTCTTTATCTGAGCCAAACATGTATGTATTACAAGAATATTGGACTAGGAGGCTTGATCAAGAATGGGAGAACACCTAATTTCCCTGAGATGTGCTTGGTTTGTCCTGCACTTCAGCAAGGACCCATAGTAGCCCTGACATCTGCACAAGGTGCCTGCTGTGGTGTCTGACACAATCATGCAGTAAGTGACATTACAGGTGACACTGAGTTGCCTCTGTATCTGACTGATTTTTGCTTTCTCTTTAAAATTCTCCAGCATAATTCCTAAGTATTTCTAGAATTCTTTTTAGACTTTCCTTAAATGGGATTGTCTTGATTTTGCAAACTGTGCAGAGTAATCAGTGAAATTCTGAAATGGGCTGACTTGGTTTTCAGAATGCAGTAAAAGGCTCATGTAGTTTTTCAGCAAAATCTTTTATTGAAAAGGATAAATTCATGATGCCATTTTTCTGTCTCACTGTTCTCGATGGCTTACTCAGTGGCTGAGCAATTTTTCCACTTTTTACGGTGCAACCTGTTGTGTGTTGCAGTGAACTCATGTTTACTTCAGTTAAATGCACCCATGTACCATTTTAATGGCACATTAAATGAAGACATTGAATTCTGTGAGACCACTCATGTGAATAATTGCTCAAAGGCTCATTGTCTGACCCTGAATTAATGAATTACAGTTATGCATTAGTAGAATCAGAGAAGTGAAAATAAGAACATTCCTCCATCTCTCATTAAAATAATTACAGCTTCTGAGGGGTGGATTATCTGGCTTGTGTTTGGACTCAAATTTATAATTTAATGAAACTGTCTGGTTTTGGGTGGTCACTTAAGAATTGCTTAAACTAGGGAGTATTCTGGCTGTCTTTCTACTGCTCTTCAGAATACCCTAATGGCAGAAACCTACTTTTATAACAATCTTTTAGAAGTTCATTTAAAATGTAGACTAGTTTTCCCTGCATGCAAGAGGTCTTGATTCCTCTGAAAGAATTTGTAAAACAAATTATATCTTTGTTCATAAAGCATAACAAATAAAATCATAACTATTCTTATGAACTATCATGTAATGACAACTGTTTGTTCATTATGGAGAAGGTAAGATTTAACTAAAAAAAGACATCATTGAAGATGGTATCAATTTAAAGTCATTTTTCCTTGTTGTAATAATTTAGTTTTAGGAAATTTTAATTAACAGACAGCAGAGTATTTGTTTATTATAAGACAATATTTTTTCTCTAAGTATCATATTAGGAGCAGCAGGTTTGTTCCTGACAGTATAAGAATCATTTAAAAAATGAAATATATAATTTAAAAAATGAAACAAATAATATATAAGTGAGTTTTAGAAGTAAATTACTGTCATGTAGGTCAGATATGGTGACAGATATTTGAAAAGTAAATACTTATCAGAAGTTGATTCTTATTCAAAATCCTTACAATCTATTTAACATTCTGTAGTGAATTTAAAATATATTAGTACTTCCAAATGTTCAGAGCACAGGAAGTGTAGATGTTTAAGTCTGTTAATACAAAGTGTGTATTACACCATCATTTATAGTTTAGGGCAGGTAGTAAAAAGCTCTGCTCTACACTGTGTTTAATATTAGTAAATGAAAAGAATTTAAGAAACATATTAAAGCAGATGTTCAGAGCATTAGTCACAGAGAAGAGAGGAAAGAGCAAAGTTAAAAAATCGGATCATTGTGCTTTTCAAGGTGTGATTTAACAGCATGTGATCTTATGAATCACTTCTTTGTACTAAATGTTGTTTTGTTTTGATATATACATATACAGCCCTAGGACTCACCAGTAAACCCAGTAATCTAGCAACCACAATGGAGATCTGTATAAAAACAGTTGGTAATTTACCAGTACTTTCATTCAGAAATAACTGTTGCAGTCCAAATAATCACTGTACAACTGGGATATTGCTCACTACTTGACATGCAGTCCACTAAAACTTATGGCAAATGCATTGGGAGTTTGACTGGTTGAGACTGGTTGAGTGGTTGACTGGAATGAGAATAAAGTGAGAGGAAGTTAATGTTCTGCAATGGCACAGGCCTCTCTTGAACAGACCTGGGTGGCATCAGCAAGAAAAATAATTTAATCTTGTGAACATTTTCAAGGATTCTAAGTTGTCTTTTTTTCTGGTGCACAAAACATGAGCTTTCAGCACTGATTTTGAAGAAGCCTGTGGCGAGAGGCTCTGTAGCAGTTAGATGGCTGGCAATGAGAGCTAAGAAGTATTTGCAGAGCAATGCTTCAGACACAGCACTACCATGAAATTGGATTTCAAAAAGCCACCAGGAGAGGCCCAGCTGCTGGTATGTTGAATCAGTTCAGTTCCATGTTGCTGGACTAGTCAATTCTGAATGACTAAACTAAATGGAGCAGTTAATTTCAGATTGTAAGAAAATGGAAAGCTACTTCATAAAAAACATTTTCATTCAATTTTTTCTCACATCCAGTACCAAATAAAGCCAAGAAAAAAACTGTTTCTTTGCTGATGTAGGAAGAAATTATTTACTGTGAGATGGTGAGACATTGGAACGGGTTGCCCAGGGAAGTTGTGAATGCCCCAACCCCAGCAGTGTTCAAGGCCAGGCTTGATTAAGGCCTTGAGTAACCTGGTTTGGGTGGAGGTGTCCCTGCCCATGGCAGGGAGGGTTGGTACCATATGGTCTTTAAGGTCCATACCAACCCATTAACATTCTATGATACTATGATTTATTTGTAATATTTAAGAAATGTTTTCTTAAACTATCCCCTTGAATGACCTTAGCAGCAAGAATGTTGAGAAAAGAAGAATTAACCCAGTACCAGAGAAAGGAAGCCAAAACACCTGGGCATGATGAAAGTCAGGGGTTGTGCCAGCTGTGAGAAACAGCTGGCCAGGGGAAAGGTGGCAATACCCTCTAAAGGTGGTGCCTTGCAATGGGTCACCTCTTCAGGGATCTTCTGAGGTTTCACTGCTTCACTTTCATTTCATAGACTCATAATTCACTGTTCTACCAAGATTGGGAGCTACTGCTTATTTCCAGTCGGCTTGGGAGTCAAGTCAGTAGGATTGCTTCACTTGTGCCACTCTTGCAGGAAAAGGGCTTGTGGAGAAAATCCTGTCACTGCAGGGCTTGCTTGTATTTGTTTTGCTCCTTTGGCATTTGGAAAAAAACCAGGTAGGGAGTAGAAGTTAGATCTGGATAGGACAGATAGATATTTTCCTTCTTTAATTTTTATGATTCTATTAACTACAGCTGGTATAAATTCTGATTAAATCTGAACTCTGCATTTGATTGTAGGGAGACACTATTTATTAGGAAAAGCATAGTTCACTCTGTCTGCAAAATCTCACTGCTATTATAAGGTCTTTGAGATCACAGTTTCTCGTCATTACATTAATAATTTGTATTTGTATTAATTATTTGTTAAATATTGATGGTGACCATCTGGACGGATTGCAAAACCTGCTGTCTGTCCCATTCTCAGAAATCATACAGAAAGAAGAAATTCAAGTAGGCATACTCCAAAGTATTTTATTGAACAAGTGCTGCTATTATTCAGTCATTAAGTAAGACCAGCTTTCCACTAGAGGTGCATGTAGCATTGCTGACCTAGGCATCCCCCTACTGCATAATCACAAGTACTTTTTATTTAGTGAATACTGATGTAATTTGGCAACCCTTATAAGATGATAAAATCTGTTAAAGTTCAAAACCATTTTAGAGAAAGGGCCAGAGTAAACATTAACAACTTCATTTGCTTAGGTTGGCTAACTTGAAAAGGCTGCATAACATCAATGAAAATGCTTTGTCAATCACATTCTACACTAGATTAGTCTTAAAGTCCAAGGAAGAATCAAAGTTCACCTAAGTATATAAACTTCTGTCTAGCACTCTCTGGTATCATTTACAAGTTTAACAAAAAAGAAAAATGAAGGAGAAGGAACAGTCAGTAACTATTGAGGAAATTATAGACGCCTCAAAAATAAAACTGGTGAGCAAATATTTTCTTTGTTTTCCTTCAATACTATGGAAGTGTTAGGTAAGAAATTGTGTCTTTCAGTTGTTTCAGTTGCAAAAAAAACTAACTATGAAAAGCACAAATTCAAAACTCCTCAGGCCTGTTTCCTGCAGCTGGAAGTATCTTTTGTTATCACTGCCACTGCTGTTTTGAATGTCATACGAATGTCAGATGAAGGTTTGCTTTTGGTATTTCACACAATTGAGTAGTGTGAGGTGGAAATGGGCAGTGTAGAGCCCCCTTGCCTGCACAATTTACCTCATGCTGTAGGAAAGGTCTTCACAGAACACAGTATGCATTACTTTGGGTCAGGAGAAGAACTGTGATCTACTTTTACATAGCTGCAGCATTCAAAAGCAGTGCAAAATTACCAAAAAGCTCAGCTCTGTCTCTGGCACTCTAACAGACCAATGTCTACTAATCCTTCTCTATTTTGGGGGTAGAACTCTGGCTGAAGGGAACCAAAAGACTCACTCTTCATGCAAGTGTAGTAAAGTTTCCATAACTCGGAAACTAAGGGAACATTTCTTTTTTTCCTCTCCGTTTTTCTCTTTCTAAAAGGTAAACTGACAGAAATGAAAGTATTATTCAAAAATATACAGTTGTTTGTATGCAAGTACCTTTTAGAAACATGATCTTTATCTCAGACCTTAACATTTAACAGTGTAACAGTAGTAAGAGAAAAGGATAGTTAAAACAGGTTTCTAACTCTCACAATATTAATTCCTTATTAATTCCAAGCCCATGTGCAGCAGAAACTGCCAGCAAATTCCTGCTGTTTGGGGCCACCAAGAAGATTTTGTTTTATCCCAAAGCCTGTGCTGCACCTTGCATTGCTCTCTGTATACAGCAATGCAAGACTTGAAGTCCTTAGGACGTGGCAGGCCATAAAGAAGATTATATTTAGCTCACTGCTGTCTGCAGCATACAGGTTATGATGCCTTCTGGAGAGAAACTTTATGAATTTCTGTCAATGGCATTTACATAGGTTGAATAAAAGACTTGTGAGCTCAGAGGCAACAACGGTGGGTACTTTGTTCTTCAGGGGCAGTGAAGCTTTTTACTGCAAGACAAAGCTATCTTGTGGAAAACAAGGATTTCTCGAAGTCCATTTTGATAAATACACTTCCAAAAGTACAGCTTTAATGATCATCTTAGCACTTACTTTTCCATCAGCCTAGGCCTTCAATGACCTTTAATATATGTGTAAAGTAGTTTATTAAGTAGCTGACTACTCTATATTTAAATTTATATTTATATATATTTATATTTACACTAGAAATATGAATTTGTGAATTTATCTGAAATCCAACACTATAGAAAGGATTTTCAATCAAAATGAAATTCTGCATGGTACACCCATGTGGAAACACTAGAACACAGAAACCTTACTGCATTATGTTTAGAGACTTAGATGTTAGATGATATCTCAGAGGACATAATATCAAACATAAAATATATAGAGTATATGTTATAAGTAAATGTGCTTTTCACTTCTCCCTCAGCCTAATTTTTCCTCTTTTTTTTGTGCTTTTCATTGTTTTCAGAGGAAGGATTTGAATGATTTGATATATGCATTTACATGCTGTATCCAACAAAATTGAAGTAAGGTGGAACCAGGAATTAGTGCATTAGCTGATGTTGCTTGTGAAATAATAGTAAAATAGCTAACAGATCTATCATTTAATTGGCATCTTTTGTTTTCATAACCTGGGGTTTAGTGGGCAGTAGTATTTTGAATTGATTTCCAGCTGCAAGTTGGATGATGACATTGTCACAGCATCACTTAACTTCTGGACTGTGTCTGTTAATTTTGTGATCAGAAAAGTAAGAAAGAGCCAAAACATACAATTAAAAGGTAGTAATTGAAAGAGTATATACATCATGCAAAGGGTTGATTCTCCAGAAAATTCCTTTGCTTGGTCATATTTGATCAGACATTTATCTAGACAATGGACTTCTAAGAATATGATCAGGGCAGAAATGTGCTATGACTGGAATATGAAGAGAGTTCATTTTTCTCTGATGAATAATGAACCATCTTGATGATCATTATTGGACTATAAAAAATGAACCAGTTTTCATGCATAATATATAATATCTGATATAATATATCTGAACATTAAGTCCCTGGTTGAGGATTGTGTAATTATGAAACATGTTAAAGATAAATATAGAAGGGGACACAATTTGTTCAGATGAAAACAAATCTGAGAAGGATAGTATTTTCTGCTAGTCTCTTTGCATAATGTATGGAACATTTTTGAATCATTATTGGTGAAGACCATTTGTACTCAAATATATGTATTTTGCATTGCAGTTGCAAAAAAGACCAAGAATATTTAGCTTTAAATGGGATCTTCTAGATTCTGAGAACAGCATACTACAACTTCTTTGGCAATTGATACTGTAAACACATCCTTACAAATAAAAAGGATAATACAGCTGATGTTCAACTTTCTTCAAGCAGCACAGCAATTGAGAAAGAAAGCTGAACACTAGTCTTTCTAGTACTTGTATTTACAAGATTATGCATCCTGTCTGCAATAAATTTGAAAAGACGAAAAGTCAGAATTTATTAAAACCCACACTGAAGGTACAAGAACTGCCCCAGTTTTCCCATTGTCAAAACCTGCAAATAACCATTATACCAGGTGCTGTCATTTAGAAAATGGATTTGTTAATATGTGTTAATATACATTTATTGATCAATGCACTCTTTGGCCAAATTCAGTGCATATTTTGAGTTCAATCTGTGAACTTGAGAGATTGAAAAAAGGTTTTGTTTACCTGTCATGAAGAAATTGTAAAGGCATGACAAGCAATCAACTGTTTTTATGTTTGGTACCCCAGTATCAAAACCACAAACTTTATGACATATGTGAAATGAACTGTGGACACAATTCCATATTGATATTTTTGTATTTGGGATACATATATGGGATAATAATGTAAACATTGTGCAAAATTCCTACTTTTGTGGATTTATTTTTTCTTTAATTAAAATGATTAAGCAAGAAACACATTGAAATAGATGGGTGCCAATTTTTTTTGTGGCTAAGAAGAAGTAGCCTCATTTTACAAAACTGTTCCTTGAAGTGTTGCTATCAATTAAGCTAGTGAAAACATGATTTAAGTGGGATATATTTAGGGGTGGAAAATGACAAAATATTTCACTAATCTTTTGTTTCAGATGCAGTCTGAGAGAGTACCAATTTTTACCAAGAACCAAAACAAATATTCTCTTGCAGATACAATACTCAGCCTTTCAGGTTAGGCAGCTCTCTTGTTGTGACAAGTAAAGCCACATGTGTTGTGGTTGCCTGTTAAGTTTGCCAAGCCTGCAGGTGCAGTACAGGCCAGCTGACCATGTGTCAACAATCCTCAGAATGGTCTGCATAGCACAGCACTGCTTACAAACATGCCACACACTGCTGCTGCAGGAAACAGGCACACTTGGTGGGTTGTTTGTCTGCAGTTATTAACCCCAGAAAAAAGGATAGCAAAGGAAGTTCCTGCTAGCAACTTGCTTCCTGCAACTTGCTTCTCACTTGCCTTTTTTGGTGAGCACTTCTGATCCAGGCAGAATGAAGACGTGTGGTAGAGGCAGTCTGGTCCTGACCTCTGTCCCTTCTGGGGACATCCTGACCTGTCTAATCACACTCAGGCTTGTGAGTGTGGCTGTGAGGAAGCGAGCCCCTTGGAGAAATGGCAGCTGGATAACAGGACAGTCTATCCTGTTGTCTGTTTGCGTTTGTCGCCACATTTCTCTTCACAGAGAAAAGCAAGGCACAATTCTTCCCAAGAATATTTCTGGGTTTCACATTCTCTGAACATCAGAGAAAGAAAACACAATTCTTATCTTGTTTGCTGTGTCTGTGTTGTGCCAAAGCAGAATGCAGTATGGAGATTGTTTACCCAGAGTGTCAGTGTTGTGCCAAAGCAGAATGCAGTATGGAGATTGTTTACCCAGAGTGATGGTGTTTTGTTTCCTTGGTCTATCAGGGCCAGGTGTGTGTATGTGTGCATAAGGACTGTTGGTGGGCAGGCATGAGACACTCACAAGATTCTGTGCAGTTAAGTGCAGTTGAGTGCTTGGCAGATTCAGTTTAGAAGTAATGTAATATAGTGTAGTATAGTATAGAATAATATAGTATAATAAAGTAATTAATTAGCCTTCTGCTATCCATGGAGTCAGATGTGTCATTCCTTTCCCACTCTGGGGGGGGGTCCCCCTGAATACTATACACATTTTTCAAGGGGAAGCAGGCTAGCTGATGAACTGTTTTGACCTGTCAGGACAGTCCAGATACCTTTGATGAAGGGCTCTTGATATCCTAGAGTTTGGCCATTTTAGACAACTAGAACATGTCAGGTGTCTGCTTTTTAAAGATAAACACACCCTGCATCATCCTTGAGTAATGACATCCTTTGGGTGTATGGAGAGCTGTTTCCTACTGGAATTAATATTTTTTAGCTAGTCCTGCATATACAAGGTTCACTGTTGACAACCCTGTGTATGAACACATTTTAGTAAAATGCAGTACAGGTTATTTAGAAAGTAACTGAACAGCTTGCTAAGGAGCAAGCTAAAGAGATAATAAAGTTTTCCTATGTAAAACAAAAAAATATATTAATGAAGTTTACCAATAACCAATCCTTGATCTCAGTTTACTTAATATTTTCATTAGTGATCTTGGAACAAAAAGATACATTTATGCTGACAAACTTTACTGAGGTAGCGAAAGCAAAAATATTGCAATACAGAGAAGGATGAGGATCTCATAGAGGAAGAATTATATGACTGTGATGACAGAATGGTCTAAATGGAAGGAATGTAATAGTACTGAGTGGAAGGTCATTCATTTAAATACTAATAACAGGAATGTCTGCAGTAAGCTGAGAACTCATTAACTGGAGATGACAGAAAAAGATCTAGTTACATTAGTTGTTCAGGGGATAACTATAAGCCATCAAAATGATGGGACTGCATAAAGGAGATAAATATGATCTTAGTATCCATCATGAGACTGATTTGCAAGAGACATGAGGAAATATCCAGTGTGGGATTCACTGGGCACGAAACTCTTTGAATGCTATAGGTAAAAAAAGGTGTCCACCCTTCAGAAAAACTAATTCAAAGCAGAAAAGGTACAGAGAGGCCCTTGTTAGAACATATCATTGCATGGGAAGTCTGTCTGAAGAATCATAGCCTGTCCAAATTAGCAAAGCAAAGTCTCAAGGGACCTATGTTCACTCCCAGTAGTCACCTGGGGGGGGATGTGAAACAATGACATATGTCTTAAAGGAACAGAAAATAAAATTTGTCTACAAATGGAAATAAAAGATAAACTTTTTGACAATAATTGCAATCATTCAACTTTTTTTACATACTCTAAATAAAAATATTTGGATGTGAAACCTAATTGATTTTTGACAGAGCATTATTGGCTCATGTACTAGAATATATGTAATGATATGTTAAATTAACTCAATATCCAGGAAATGCTTTCTAGTCTACACTGAAATTTTCAGCAGAATTGTCAAATTAAGAAAATTCTAAAAAAGCTTTAAAAACTTTTTTATTTTAACAAAACAAAAAAAAGGTTTGGAAAAAGGTTTGGTTATTATTTTCTAGCTGTGTAATGCTGATTGTGATACAACCATGACCCTTACAGACTTGAATTTTACTGTAAGGCAAACACAGCATGCAAGATTAGCCAAAATGGAAAAATACTTAAATAATAGGTGATCGTGCATGTGAGCACTGTTGTGGCATAGACCTGTTTTGGGACTACAGGCACAGACAACCTGTATTCATGCATTTTATTGCTGCATTCAAAATCCTTCTCTTGGAAGATATGGAAATGCTATTGGTTTAAGTCTTCCTTAAAATTACATTATGTTTAGCAACAACTATCATACTATAAGATTTGGAATACCACATAATTTCCTTTCATAGGGCAATGTCTTTAATGTAATGTTTTCCTTTATAAAACCCCCCAAACTTGGCATTAGAGACTGCAAATTGTGAACAAAGATGTCCATTCCTAGTCATCCATGCTGTTAATAAACCCTTAGTATTTGCTGCACAATCCTGCCTGCACAGCAGTTCAGACCCAAGTATTGGACATGGCAATCTTCTCTCGATGCGACCTCCATAGTACTTCCCTTGGACATTGCCAGCAAGCACAAAGTCACAGGCCTGTGAGGTGTACTCACTCAGGTAGTCCAGCTGAAGTTTGCTTTTATAATTGGTCTAAGCTTCGAAGTTGAGTATCTGTCAGGACTGAGCCCCATGAATGAAAATTCTCATGTTCCAGTCTTTGCACACAGGCATTGAAGATCCCCTGACACTTTATACAAAAGGAAGAATGTTAACCCCAGTGTCCTTGCCAAATGCTAACTTTGTTAATTACAGCTTGCTTTCTTCAATGCTCCTTGCAGTTTTAATTAGAAATTGTATTATTCTCTTCCTGTACTACATTGTCACTGGTTATTCCCAGTTAACCATTTGCTGTGCTAAAGGTTGTTGATATTTTGTCCAAAGCTGCTTGTATTTCAGAAATGGGAAAGATGGCGTATTATATTCTGCTATTTTTAATATTTCTGTTCTCATTCCTTATAAGCCACTTGCATTTACATTCCTAGATACATATACATGATACATGAATGCAAGGTTTGGAAATTATGTGACTTACAAGGACTTCTTGGAACAACACAGGTGTGAACCAATATGACACCTGCAAATAAATGATTTGCTGGTACCTAGGAATTTTCATACCCAAATGCCTGTGTTTCCACATCTAAATTGAAAACAATGACATGCTTTTGATATGGTGGAATCAGCTGGGTTTTTAAAGCTTTGGAATTCATCAAGTCTCACAGTGCTATAGAATTATAAGATCATAATTGTATACATATTGTATAATTGTGCAAGTGTAAGTGATTTGTACCTTTAGGAACATTGTGTTGAATTTTTGTGAAATTATATGTGTATGTATATATATAAACTTATCTTTTAATGTAGGCTTGGAAGGTATTTGAAGTCTCAGGTCTGCAAAAACTTTCCTTGCTTAAATGACACTAAAAGCAATAAATTGCATTATGAGGTATGGAGTTTTGATACATATCCAAACAGCTAGATATATTTGGATTCACAATTTCTATAATATATTGTGCTATATTTAGCATTTATATATTCTATAATATATAAATGCTAAATATGATTTTATAGTTCGAAAATTAGTTGCTTACAGATGTCTACATTTCTAAAAGAACTTCCTGTTTTGTCAGACAAAAAGTATGTTTCTTCATGTTGTATCAAAATTGGCCGCTTTCTACTATAACATTGCTCTCAGTGTTCAGTAACATTGGCAAAGAAATTCCTTGGAATTTTCTATGTGTGATATCAATGCAGAGCAAATTCAGGTAGACAGTTTCAACAAAATACTTTGACACATTTTTTGACTGTATATTATAAAAATCTCTGGTAATCAGAAAAATTATTAATTTTAAAAGAAGTTTTACCTATGTGATTTTCAAAGTAAGAGTTTATTTTGAAATTTTCACATTAGGAGCCCAGTGAGATTTCCTGAGAAGGTAAATATAGGAGGCCTGCAACATTCACCCCAAACTTTCTTCAGAGTCAAGAATAAGAGACAGAGATCATTCAGTTCATTTGGACACACTCAAGTGTCCAAAACAGGTCACATTAATCACTCTCTATTTCTTCTCCTGATCCTGAATCCTGACACTGAGAATTATTCCTTACACATTAATTCATAGGAGATTTTTTGTATTAACTGTGAATGAGTGTGTCAAAGGGAAACCACCAGTGGCCTTATCCACAAAGCCACTTATGTGACATAGTGGCCATTGCAATATAATTCAGATTTTTACTGAATTCACGGAAGAAAGAGACAGTTGATAGTGCAATTGGCACTAACTTTCCATAACATTTCTTGCCACCTGCATCAAGATGACACCGCTGTAGTTCCTCCATCTTCCTTCTGGCCCACCTTGTAGATGGGCATCACGTTTACTCCAATAACTGTGACCTCCTCAGTTAGTCAGGACTTCTGGTCAATGGCTCAGGATGGCTCAGTGAGCTCTTCTGCCAGCTCCCTCAGGGCCCTTAGGTGCAGTCTGCCTGGCCTCATGAACCTGTCTAAATGGTGCAGCACGGCACTCCCCATTTCCCTTGGATTGTGAGGTCTTCATTCTGCTCTGTCTCCCAGGTCGGGTAGCTGGGTACCCAAGGAACAAGCAGTACTACTCTTAAAGACTGAGGCAAAGGAGGCATTAAGTACTTCAGCCTTTTCCTCATCCTTTCTCACCATATTTTCTCCCACATCCAATACAAGCAGGGAGATTCTCCTTATCCCCCTTTTTGTTGCTGATTTGTTTATAGAAACATTTTTCATTGTCTTTTACAGCAGTGGTCAGATTAAGTTCTAATTAGGTTTTGGGCCTTCTAATTTTTTCCCTGCATAGCCTCACAAAATTGTTGCTGTCCTCTTTAGCTCCCTGCCTCTTCTTCCACTATGCTTTTTTCCCCTCAGTTCCAGCCAAAGATCTCTGTTCAGCCAGACCAGTTCTTCCTCAGTGGCTCATCTTTTTACACATGAAGATGTCTTGCTCTTGTTCCTTTAGCATTTCCTTCATGGTGTCCTTCATGGACTCCTTTCCCCTTCAGGACTGCCTCCCAAGGGAGTCTCTCAACCAGTCTCCTGAACATGCCAAAGTCTGCCCTCTGCAAATCCAAGTCTTGCTGACCCCTCTCTTCACTTCCCCAAGATACAAAAACTTTGTTTTTATTGTTTTATTGTATTTATTGTTTCATGATCGCTGTGCCCAAGGTGGCCTCCAAGTGTCACATCTGTACAAGTGCTTGTCTGTTCACAAACAGCAGATCCATCGGTCACCTTCCCTAGCTGGTTTGCTCACCAGCTGTGTCTGGAAGTTAGCTCCAGAGATCCTGTCACACACTCTAGGGATCTTCTGCACTGTTGTTTCTTCTAGGCTGTTATACTTCCAGACAATACTTGTGAGAAGTTGGAAGTCTCCCTCAGGAACAAGGACCATCAATTGCAAGACTTCTCTCAGCTGCTTATAGAATATTTCAGTTGCCTCTTCATCCTGGTTGGGTGGTCTATAAAAAAGTCCAACTAGGAAAAGTGCCTTGCTGGCCTTCTCCTTGATTCTTATCCTCTCACCTTCAACCTTTGCAACCATCATTAAGCTCCACACAATCAAAACACTCTCTAAAATGCAGAGCTACCCCACTGTCTCTTCCTCCCGCCCATCCCTTCTGGAGTAATGCTTATGTGAATCCTTTTAATTAGTGAGATGATAGGCTTGTTGTTATCAGTAGTTGAATGACTTGGGTTTGGGCTTAATTTTTATCATTTCCATGTGGAGTGGTGATGCTGTTTTCCTAATGGTTGGTAAATATGAAATGACAAGGGGAAGAATCCTGGAGAGCATCTGCAGGAAACAAAGTATGGTACATTTGGCAGAGACACTCTGCAAACAATTAAACAAATTAGGGGGCTGGACAGTCAGTGAAGGAAGTTTAACAAAGACAAGTCTTGAATTCTGCACCTGGGATGGAGCAACCCTGCACGTGTGTACAAAGCTCAGGAATGGAATACTGGAAAGCAGGGCTGCAGAAAAGGACTTGGGGTCCTGGTCAATGGCCAATTGAATGCGAGTCAGCAGTGCCCTGGCAGCCAGGAGGGACACCTGTGTCCTGGGATGCATCAGGCACAGCATCATTAGTGGGGCAAGGGAGAGGATTGTTGGGCAGTTTTATGGAATTGCCTTCACCAGCTGTGTAACTGAACTCAGCTGAAATGTCTGTCTGTGTTTTAAAGTTGAATTTACTCATGCTCTTTTGAACTATCACACAATTTTGAACTTTGAGGCATTTGAGTTTGAGGTTGGTATAATTTTTTCCTTGCCAGCTAAATTGGCCAGTCATGAACTTTTCTTTTGGATTTGGGCATTGTCATTTAAATCCGTAGCTTTGTGAATAGACTGTCTTTCAAGGATAAATGTGAATTTCTGTCTGAAAATTAGAACTAATCAATTAAGTATCTCATGTTTGCATTAAACTTTGTTTAACAAGCCTGGTGCTTCCATTAATGGCATTGATAATCTACTACATTGAAGGTTGCCACCAGTTTCATGCAAGTTATTGAACTTATGTACACAGCTGTTTGAAGTACATAAAGAATGACAGATATGTATTTCTCATTTGTTAGATTATTTATTAGATTATATTATTTTCAGTGGTTACTATTTCCTAGCATTTCACAAAAAAAGTAGCCTAAGTCATATAACATCCTTGTCAAAGACCTCTAGAACCTGGAAGTGTAGGAGTCACACTGACTCTCAATTTTTTATGTCATTCTGTTTTCATATCATTTGAATAAACTAAATTCATTTACATGAATGTAGGAAGTAATTAAATATGATGAGAGCTAATATGAGTTCACTCTTGTAATGTAGTTATCCTATCACTGGAACAAAGAAAATGCAAAGGTAAAACTGCAGTGAATTCTGTAATACTTGTCAGTTTACTCCTCGAATGAAACAAAGGTACCTAAAGTGAGAATGCTCTTAACATTCAAATCCTGCATATTAAACATAGCTTGTTCTGAGTAATACTCATCTGAATTCCAAACATTCTTTTAAAAAGTATTTTCATTGAGAGCTCAAATGTATAAGCAGATTTGCAAAACTGACTTGGTGTTGTGATTTCTAATGGTATTCAAGAATTTTCAGTTTTCCTAAGTAATAAAGCTCTAGTTTAAAAATGAGCATGTTATTTATGTGTGTTCAATTAGAATTCTGATTGCTCCATTAAATAGTATGTAATACAACTAGGAGAATTTAACTCAAACCAGATTATCAGATGATCTAGTGAAGTTATTAGTTAATTTAACAAAATCATTATTTAAAAATAGAGCTAATTTAAAATTTCAGTTTTAATATAAAATACAGGGAGCACAGCCATGGAACAACTTCACAATGAGAAAGTAATTCAGAAAATTGTCTCCATTCAAAATAACTTGTGATGAAGCTCACAGTCTCTACAAAAAGAGAAATTACAAAAGTCTGAAAAAAGCTGGTTCCCAGCAGACCTATGGCTGGTGTCTTGATTACCTGCCTGGAAAATTCCAGGTTGTTTCAGGATCCATAGCTGATGGGAAAATCTGTGACAAGACATTTTCTTGTCTATGAAAAGCAATTTTCTTAAATACCTCCTAATTTCCTTTCATGCTTTTCTGTCTCAAGTCAGTGATGGTATCCACATTATTTTTCACCCACTTTTTTTTTTTTTTTTTGGTTTTTGGTTTTTCTTTTTGTTTACTTTTGGATTTATTTTCTGTTATCTTGGCCATGTGGACCCAAACTCAGTTTCTAAGTCCTTGAGTGTTGACCACAAAAAAACCCCAAAGATGTCAGCACAAATTTTATATGCATGATAAAAAAAAAAAAAAGTTTTTGTTTTACTGCAAAGGATCAATGCTGAAAACCTGGTCATAGGGTCATAGAAAATGAGCAAAGCCTGAACTGTTCTTCAGTAAACTTTTGCATATTTTACAGTTATTTCATGTATGTGAAGTTATTCAAATAAAGGTAATTGTACAATTACCTGAAATCCACATACTTTAGCCTTACTTAGTGTGCATTCTATGGGCTTATTTCGCTAATATCATATTATATTTTTTAAGGGAATAACGATACTGGTATACATGGTTATATGCTATGCATATTAGAACCATTAGGTTATCTGGTCTAACCTGACAAGAGTACAGTTCCTTTTCTCAATGCATATTCTCTGATGTTCTTTCCACTCTAATTTTAACTATTACACATAACTAGGTCCCTCAATATGTTGCTAGACCAGGCTCTGTATGAAGTACCAGTCCAGAGTTTAGAGTTGTGGTTAAAAAATCATACTGGGGATTATGGCCAAAATCAGCGTGGTAAAGTTGACTTTCGGGCTAACGGATATTTGAAGTGCAGACATAGCAACACTGGATTTAGAAAATGCAATTTGGAAGCAATTGAGAAACAGACACTGTGGCTCATATCTTGTCATCACTGTTGATCTGAAGCCCACAAAAATGGCAGACAGTGATTCTTTGCTTTCAATTTTAGTTAATATTGGGTAATAGGAATCTTTTTCTTTAGATATATGTACATATACTCCTTCTAAAGAAAACCAGACTCATATACAAAAATATTTGCTCCTTGCATGCATTGTTTTTTTTTTAAAAATCTGTTAACTATTTTACTTATTTAATTTTTTTCCTTATTCTTCTTTCCTTCTCTACCCCTCAAGCTATCTAGCAGCATTTTGGATATATATAACAGTGACCAGGGAATGGCACCAGCTAATATGGGTCTCACAAATGCTTCTTGCCCAGCTAATCTACCAGTAAAAAGGGAGCTCACAGGTAAAAGTACTCTGAGATTTTAGTATATAACTGCATAAGTGATGATGTGTGTCTTAAAAGTTGAATCTTATCCATGAAAAAGATATCCATAATTAAATTCCTGAGAATTTTCAGTCTGTGGTTTCATTTAAGGAAAAGAACAAAGATAAGCAAGGAATCTTTTTTTTCTGCTCTTCTCTTTAGAAATTCAGAAACCATGTTTGCCTCCTGTTTTTATGAATATCTAAAAACCTTAATATTTTAGAAAACAGTATATTCTTCCACATGTTGGCTTCTGATCAACAATATAAATAAATTATTGTCCATTAAATTTGTCCCAGGGTAGAACAAATAGTTCTTTTAAAACTTTACAATAAGGCTATTCAAGGTAAAGTTATATTAGTAGATTACAAACTTTAAAAGTTACATTCATTTAATCCAAAGAATGCTAAAAAATCATGTACAGTTTATTAATGTCACTCAGAGGAAACAGTGAGTTTATTCAATATCTTACAAATCTGATTAACTCTTGCATTATGGGATATAGAAAATCCATATTCACCTTAGTGTATTGTAAGTTTTATCCCGATGTAAAATACAGGAAATTGGAGAAAAATACCCCTCCACAGCATTTCTACATTCTTAAATTTAAAAAAAAGTGCCTTAAAAATGTTAAGCAACCTGCCAGGCTTGCTTAAAATTTAGTACTGGTAGAATAAAGATTTGCCTATGATCTGTTTTAATAATAAAAAAAGTAATGCAGTAAAAGGACTGGAAGTCTGGTCTTTGTGACAAGAGGCCATTTTCAAAAGATGAAAGAAGTACTGGAATGGCATTTTAAGGACTATTTTAATAAATGTTACTTTCTGTCAGAAGCAGATACAAGAGCAATGGCAAAGGAGAGACAAAAAAAGGATAACCACAATCTCAGTAAGTATATGTTCATCTTCCATCTCATTAAATGAAATGTATGGAGAATGCAAAACCATGATACCTTAGCTACCACGTCTCTGCTCCTCTCCTAGACCAGGCTCTCAGCAGGCTAACTCAGACTGCAAAAACAGCTGACCATAAAGCTTTCTTGATTGAAATTAATTATTGTCTCTGACTTTCAAAATACTTTGCATATTGCAATTAATTTATTTCCATATAATCTCCTGCTATTATTTTTTCACAGTAACACACTTTACTTGATGTTTTCTCTAAGAATTACAGTGCAAAGCAGACAAGAAAGGAGGCAGGTTATGAGAAAAACAGCACTGAAAATCCAGTCTTCACACCATCTTTACTGAAGAGCCAAAGCAAGAGGCTGTATCTCTTTATGGGTGATGGGGTAGGAAAAAAATTTGCATCAGATAACTTTTAAGTGGTTGCTAAGCTCTTAAAGTTATTGAAATGAAAGGAGATCAGTGCAGGACTTTGTGAAACTCACCAAAGTTCTGACTCTGCCACACAAGCCCCATAACCCCTGTCATCTGGGGTACCCTCCTGTTTTCTTTAAGGGTAACAGTGCAGATATGTACAGATGATAGGCATGTTGGTTTTAGAGGAACAGTCTTAGAACAGTAAAATTCATAGTTCAGTGTCTAAATATTAGAATTACAAAAATAAAAAACATTTTAATTTGTATAGAATAGGAAAAAACCCCATCAGTTTCATTACTGGGAGATTGCCTATAAAATGACACAATTTTTCCCTCTAAAGCATAATTTGAAACAAAAAGGCTGCAGGATTCTTTTTGAAAAGTGTTGAATAAAGCAGTTAAAATTTTCAAGTTCTCCTTTCCAGTTCTTCCAACAGAAATAGTATGGGAGTTGGATTCAATGATCCTTAAAAATCAAAACCTAAGTTAGTAATTAATTAATAGCCACTATTTATATCTTTATTCTCTTACTTCTGTCTTGTTTCTCTGGCTATTTGATTTCCAGTAATCAAAGAGGGACTTATGGCTTGCATGAAATTACATTCCTGAAAGTATACATCCACTGGCAAAATGTGCTAGCAATCACTGGACAATCTTCTGCTGCTTAGAATTTCCAGAAGGCATCCTTATATCTGTCTATAATTTTTTGTGGGTTACAGACAGACCATGAAGATCTTTAGACGTGTTGCTGGCACATAATCTCTGAAATGCCAATGCAGCTGCTGTCTGTCTTGTTAGGGCAGAAATGGGGAGTTTTGCTGGACTAAGAAAGGGGGTGGGTAGGGATTACCTGGAGCTACAAAGGGAAAGAGGGGCTCATCATAGCTACATCAGGGATGCCAGGTCTTACTACTGCCTCCACTGTTTGCTTTGGCTTATCACAGTCCTTCCTGATCACAGAAGAAATGTCTGAGAACTTTCCCTCACCACTGGCAACTAAACTGAAGGCCACTGCAGACAGGCAGCATCTCTTTTGGCTTGGCTGCAGGTGTACTCTGCAGAGCTCAAAGGCTCTCTGGATACAGCTCTACTATCTAAATTCTTGGACATAATAATGCATTGCATATAAAGGCTTTATCAAGTGTGATTTACTCTTTTAAGGGGATCAGGTTTCTTAGTGTTGGTCTGAAAAATCAGTTTTTGAAAGTTGATTGGAATTATACAAACTTTCAATTTTCAGGTTGAATTAAGGCCTACATTTCGCAGAAATATTGTACATTTTCATAACAAGGAGGAATAAGGGCACTGGAAAAAAGTTCCTTTTGAAAGACTATATTGAATGAAAACATGAAAAGGGATTTTGATGTAAGAAGTGGAACCCCTTCATGCAACACACAGAGTTTAAAACATTATTTAATGTTTCTTAACTTTGGGGTTTTTTGTTTCCAAACAGAGAATGTTATATTATAATCCTGTCCATGCAGTTTGAAAAATAATTTTCTGATTTGGCTTATGTATAATTTGATTATTGAAATAATATTGATAACTCAGGATCTCTCTGGAAAATTTCAGACACACATCAGGAAAGTTCCATTGCAACATGTTTCCAAGCTTAAAAATCTCCCTCCCTAACTCATTGACGCAACAACTGGAAGTTTCTTTTCAGGAAAAAAATGCAAAAATACAAAGAAAAAGGAATTCTGCAAGTGTTCACTTGTAAAGATATTTTTTCTTTCCCTTGTTTTATAGCTAATGCTTAGTTGACTATTTTTTGATGAATATCTTACAGAGTTGTCCACAGTGTGAATATTAATTAAGCAGCAGCTATTGTATCATAGGACAGTGCAGTTAAAGCACATTCTTCAGTTTTGTTTGCAATGACATAATTTTGCCAACACAACTGAAATATATATTTTAAATTATTTCGTTCCTCTGTGTTTTTGTACACTGGGCTCTCCTACAAGAACCAGCACATTCATTCCAATGAGATGCAGGGCCTCACTGAGCATTACAGTCAGGAGGATTATAATCCTGTCTTCTGAATATGTGAATTCACACAAAAAACCTGAGATGCTTTAATTTGTTAAGTGAAACTCCTGTTTCTATAGAAAGCAAGACAAGATAATGCACCCCACCAAGGTAGAGTACTTAATCAGAGTAAACAACAACACTCAGGTTGTTCCTGGAGCTTGAATCTGCTAGGGAGGAAACAGCTGACTGCTACACAAACCTGGGAGCCTCACACAGACAGGAAGCAAAGCATTTTAAATACAGGAAGAAGAGGACTAAAAGTGATCCAGATGGAGGGGCTGAAAGTGACATGCTCATATGACTATGAGAAGATTGAAGTCAGCCTTGGAAGACCCACTAGGGTGCCCTTGGCTGAACACTTATAATTTAGCTCTACTGGGCTTTTTGTATTTATATTCAAAATTTGGCTGTTAGACTTTAAGGGCCCATCTCCAAACACAGAGCATGTATCCATTCTGCCCATGTGCTAGGTTGGACAGGGCTGGAATGACAGAGTACAGTGGCTTTGGCATATTGAGCCCAAGGTAAGGTCTTCCAGAATGCAAAGCACAAGAGAAAGAGATCAGTGTGATGTTAGTGCTGGAGAAAAGCTGAACCCTGCTTATTCAGTGGGATTTGGTTTGAGTTAAAGTGGAGGCAGTGAACAAATATGTGAGCTGACACCAGTAGAACAGCAGTAGAGACTGCTGGTCTGACACCCAGCAGTACCCTAATGGGGCTACATTCTCACTGAATGCACTTCCTGTGTCAGAATTATATAGAAGTAATTCCCCAAAACAATGAGATATTCTCTGGACCTATCCACTAGAAAAATATGAAGTTTCTGAAGGATCACATACACAAGCCTGGATACCAGTACAATGCTGGTAAAGTGAACTGAGAGCACACAGAGGGGGTACTAATTTTAAAATGACATTTATTTTCTTTTTTTTTTCTTCTAACTAAACTACAAAGTGAACCAAGATACCCTACATAGCTTGTCTTAGGAGAAGGATAAATTTAAATCCAAAAAATATATTTCATATTTTTAACCACGGTGGGTTTATTTTCATTTTCTCTATGTTTTAAAAATTATCATAAATATTTTTCTGTGCTGTCCATCACCAATGAAAACAGATGTACAGGGGTAAAGTGTTTTTGGGACATAATCTTGCTCTGTGTTAGTGAGGGAGATACAGTTGTAGTTATGTACTCTCTGTGGGTTTAAATGCTGGTAATTGTAAATAAGGGATAGTGAAGCTGTTACCTTGTGATTTGTAACAGGAGTTCTGCCAAAATATCAATTTCTGGATGAATTGTCTTGTATCCCTGTTGGATTCACCAGCAAGACTCCACCAAGCTGAAATCTGTTCTGTGGGAGCATGGTGGAGAAAGAATATATAAACATCAGGAAAAAAGAAATGTTAGCTCACATATAGAAAATATGTGACTATTTCATTCTCTAGAAATCTAATTGTAAATGGGGGAAAACCCTGTAGTTAAGGTAAGATACAGATGGTACTAATTATAGAGTTTGTTCTGAAAGTAAGTCAGAGACAGGTAGGAGCTCATGTTGGGACTGCTATTTGAGGGAGATTTTTTCTGTACATTGACTAACATGTTTTTAACTAATTAAAATGTTTTATGTGTAATTTCTTCAAAAATATTTCAGCATAAAAATAGTAAATGTTTCTTTTTAACAGTTGAGAGAAGAAGAAGGTATAATATTAATTACCGAATCAAGGAGCTTGGCACACTCATCCCCAAGTCTAATGATCCGTGAGTTCAACTGTCT
This sequence comes from Passer montanus, assembly GCF_014805655.1. Lineage (NCBI taxonomy): Eukaryota > Metazoa > Chordata > Aves > Passeriformes > Passeridae > Passer > Passer montanus. The sequence continues at coordinate 9,561,859 of NW_024371037.1, forward strand.
TTCCTATAATAATGTTTATAGTATTAACACAGGAGAAAAGAGACAGTTGTGTATACTGGCTATAGGATTGAGAAATGGGACACAAAATCTTCCATACCAGGTCACTGGCTCAGATCAGGCTTTTGAAGTAGCAAACCTTTGACAGATTTTTCCTGCCTGTTGAAAAACTTATGTGAAAGCATAATAAGATGAAAGCAATTTCAGGGTGTTTAAGAGAAGCTGCCACTTAAAGGGAAAAGAAACAAACAAATAAACAAAAGATAAACCAAACAACAGAAAGTCCATCTCTCTGTTCCTGAGCACAATTGTGTGGTGTCTCTGGAGAAGGAAGTAGAGGTGCTTTCAGCTCTTGCCATGGCCCTCTAGTGGGATAACACAAAATTTATGTTGTCACTGTCTGCCCTCTAATAGAAAAAAAAATCAATTTGAGTCTGTAGACTGAGCATTTTTCAAAAGTTCTCAAGTTAGTGCAGGGAAAGCACCAGTCCTAAAATGCAAGAAAAAAAGTAATAATTGCTATAATTGCTATAATAATGTCATTTTATACTAATGCATATACTTACAGAAACACAAAATGCATATTGCTTGAACTATATGTGCATTCCCTTACAGCTTATATTTGTCATCAACAGAAAAAAAGCTGCCTTGGAGAAAAGCCCATTGCAGGATTAACAATAACAATTCAGAGTGATTTTTAATGCAGAACTTTAGCCTTAGATTTCTCTTGTCTCTCAGGGAAGACTTAAGACAATGCAGCAGCATGATTGTAACTTGCATAAAATTGATTATACAGATTTTGTCTTTATCATTTGCATGTCAATACAGATGTGCATGATACTTCAAATGACAACATCTATTGATATTTCAGCTTTTTAAACCTTAGGACTAAGAAACTTTTGATTACATTAAGGATTTCTGCAACAATACAAAGCTGTGTGAGACATACACAAGTAGAAGGTTGGCTTTATTTGAAGTGAAGCCACCAGAGAGAAAGTTAACATACTGCATCCATTTTAGAGAATTCACAAACTCAGCTCCTGCAGCATTCACCAAAGACTGGATAAATGTGCATGATTTTTTGTTATTAATATGGAATTAGGTGTTAAAGCTCAATTAAAGTAAAAAGCACTTTAAATACCTAAACAAAGTTTTGGATGTGATCCATTGCAGGCAGAAACTGATAGAAGTGTTTTAATTTTGCTGGTGCGTCTTTCAGTATTCAATACCATTTGGGGAAGTAATGGAAAGATTTCTCAGAAAAACAGTGGATGGCACTGTTGGTTTGCAGCTATAAAGCAAAAATAGAAACTGGTTATACTGCAATTAGAGATGGGCATGGGGTACAAATTCCAGTTGCATTTTTTGATTGTCTATAAAGGTGTTTCACTTACACGTTTTGGTCTGGATTCAGGTTGACTTTGTGAACTTAATCAAAACATTAATACCTAGACTAATCATTTAAGCTGTTCTTAAAAAGATTTACCTGGACTCACAGTTTTACTCCAGTAAGTGGATGATGGGCTTCACCCTCAGTTTTTGGTGTTGTTGCCTGATGAAAATGTTTCAGGTATAGATTCTGAAATCATTGCCTTATCTTGTTTTAGTTTGCAAACCCATGGCTGAGTTCAGCAGTGTGACCAGACCCAGAGTGGTTTATGTTTGCAAAAGCACAAGGTGAACTTAAGTATCTCACATTCTGAAGACTGCTGTCTTCAAAAGGCTGATAATCAGTACTCCTTTGGAAAACAGCCCTACTGAAAAGCTTTTAAGTTGGTGCTAAGAAAAAAACAGGCATCAAAATATGTAGGGTTTTTGAAAACCAGTTTGCAACACAATTTTGCTATAGCTTAGTGCAAGGATAAATTAATTCAAAGAAATGTAAGTAGGGGTTGTTTTTGTATATTTTTTTAAGGCAGAAATATATTAAATTGAACATGTTGTTTTGTTGGCTGAGCAGATAAAAATTATTGTTACCTTTTGGTATGGTCTTGTTTTGCCAAATCATAACTCAGCAACCTTATTCTGTCTTTCAGTTCTTGCTTTTTACTTCATCACACCTTACTGTGCCCCCAGTCTGCCCCCTCTTCTTTGAAAGAAAGAGATTTATCATGGCTTGCAATACTTTACCTGTAACATTTTATCACACATAACATTTTTGCCTCATATTGATTTTAGAAGATTCTTTTTAAAGTGAAAACTTATTTGTAAAAGGAGAAAACTTACTGATGCTTAGACTAATGACAGTGAAGAAAATCAGCCTCTGCATAGAAGAGCAAATACTACTATAACTAAGCCATTGTGGTGAGCATGCCTGTCCCAGATGGCTTGCTTCAAGAAGATTACATTCAGAATCAGAAACAGAAAAGGACATTTTTTATGCCATTTGGAAACCTTTTGTGTTTTATATTTCTTAGAAGTGCTGTGTGGGGGTTTTATTTCACTTTTGTTTTGTTGGTTATGTAGTGAACTTGTTTGGCTCCTGCAGAGCTTCTGCAGGGACTTTCTTTTGACTGGATTAAACCTCTATTCTTTTCACTTTTTTTTTCTTTTTTTTTTTTCTTAATTTAATGATGAAAAGTGTGGATTACATTACATAAATGAATGGGTGTTTTAAGTTCACTTCATCAGCATTAGAAAATGAAGATAAGTGTAAGTTACAAAGAACTATGACTCTTTTGTTTAACTTTCAGTTCTTAGATATCCAAGTGCTAGATGATTCAGAAATGCAAATCAGATTTAAATAACAAAATTAAAAAACAGAATTTAAAAATGCCAGAAATACTCAGTCATATTTTCCTGAAAAACTTGTAACCCGCTCCTTGAATTATGCCTGCCTTTCTATTTGTGTTCAACCTTTCAGAATCAACTTTTTAGGTTGTTAACAGGATTCCTTATGTGATGGAGTCTGGCAGTGCCTACATAAGAACAGTTTAATGGTAGTTGGACTTAAATTGCCAGAAAGTTACATGAGAAAAAAGAATTCTAGTAATGTTACAGAACTGGAATGTTACAAGAACTACTTAGGATTTGGGCAGAAGCATGGATTGCTCTCACTCTTTCCTTTTTGCTCTCTGCATCTACCTGTGTCTGACCTCTGTGCTGTCTGTGGACAGACCCTCTAGCAGCCAGCACAGACACATTTCTTGCAAAGGAAATCTTGTGTACACTCATGCTGTTATAAAGTAGAAACTTGCTGCCCCTTTCAGAATAAAACACTTCACAATTGTGCAAGTCCTCAAAACAAGTACAAAGTCCTTCCAGGTACTTCCTTGAGCAAATTTCTTTAGTTTAAAGATAATTTCTCAAAAACAGGGAAAGAAATGTTCTGCAAACACAGTTTCAACTTTGCAAATGTATTTGTTATTAGTAACTGGCATGGGTCTGGCACACTCTGTAACTATGACATTCTCAAACACTGCTTTTACTAATTAGTTCTGATCTTAGATGACCAGGTGCTCAATTCCTGCAAGAGTTCAGCTTCTGTAAACTAGTGAAGCTCTTTTGACTTCAACAAAGTTAAATTAATGGAAATGAGCTGAAGATCAGTCTCTTTTCCATGTTTAGTTTCTCCAATATAGGAAACTCTGCTTGGTGAGTGTTACATGTTTTGTTCTTGGCATTTGAGTTTTGTAGAGATTCAGATGATAAAGTTAGGAGGAGACAGGATTCAGAGACTAATAAAACCTAATGTGTTTTTTACTTTTTTTTAAATTTTCCATAGCAATCTTATTATTTTTGGTAAGCATCTGTTAATTAAACTCACTAACATATCTGTGGATTGCTAGAAACTTCAAATTACTCTACCACATGGACACACAGGAATAAAGAAGAAATTCTCCTTTGCAGAGACCATTTCTGATGACCAGATTGACAAAACATCTTACTGCTTTCAAATGGCTTGGCTTGAATGCAAAATTTCCCATGTATTTCAGTATTTACAGGATAGTGCCATGCATGCATTTAATAAAAATCGTGACTAAGAAAAATAAATACCAAAAAAACCTAACAACAATGATGAAACACTGAAAAGCAAAAAAAACGAGACCAAAGCAAATTAATAGAACTGAAAGATCAAAATCAAGAGAAGAATTCCTGCCATATCTGAAGATCAGTAGGCTTATATCTAAGTTTTTAAAATCAAAACAGTTAAGAATGCAAGTATTTTGTCTGTTTTCATACAGAAACTTCCAATTAAATTAGTAACAACTGGTAGTGATTCCTCAATTTTTAAAATTCTTAAAATGTCTTTGTAGAGTTTTTCATTTCAGTTTTTATCTCTAAGCGCAATCTACAAATCTCTAAAAAGCAAAAACTATGATTTCCTAGTGACATTTTTATAACTTTTCAGGTAATTTTACTTATATCAAATTTAGAATTCATTGTTTTCAGAGAAATAACAGAAACCAAAGAACTGATCAGAGAATTTCTGAATTCCTCTTATGCACTTCCTGTGCTTTGAGTTAATCCATTTTCAAATGTTGAGTTGTTTTTTCTTCCCATCATAGATGAATCTGTTTGCCTGCCTGGTATGCAGAGCTAGATGCACTTCAGACTATCAGTATGCAGGAATTTCACCTTTACCAGCCCAAATCTGCCTTCATCCTCACCAGTTGCATTGTTGCTCTTCCAGCCCTGCACATCTGCATAGAGCCTCTGCTGCTCTGCAGCACTGTCCTGTGTCTGCTGTCTCTGGGCTACAATGAAGGAAGAGTGCCTGTGATGCAGAATCAGCACAGACACCTTCAGGATTTTCCTTAGATCCTGGTAAAGAGAGACACAAAGTGAAATACACGTTGACTTCTAAGGTCACCAGCTGTTCCTTTGTTTTGCTATGTTGCCTTCAGACACTGGAAGGTTCAACTTCAATATTCTCCATTTAATAAGAATATTCTTCATTTAACCAGTGTATGTACATATGAGAAGAGATGTAGAACTATATGTGGGGTATACACACATGCACAAACACATACACGTGTACACAGCTTAAAGAACAGTCTCTTAAATAGCAATAGTAACCTCTGCATTTTTATTCTAGCTCTCCATTACAGTTTTCCCTCTCAGATATGTAAATATTACCACAACAGATATCTATCCACATGTATCTCCTGCAAAAGCTGACCAGGTCCATCTCTCTGGAAGTTTGAAGCCAGGCATTGGTCTTTCAGTGAAGATTTATTAAAAAGTATGAAAAAAGAAATTGCCATAGAAATAAAAACAAAAACTTTCAAGGCAACATGAACTAAAATGTTTCTTACTTAAAAATAAGCCATATCACCAGATGATATTGAGTGTAACATGAAGGAATTTAATAAAAAAATATTCCAAATGCAGTAATGAATATATGACTTATTCATATGTCAATCAGAAAAAACAACCAAAAATAGTCTTGTCTGATTTTGAATTCATTAATTTTTTTTTGAAAACACCATGAAATATTTTCTAAATATGTGATATATTCAGATTTTTCTACTGCTGTTACATTTCCTCAATTATTTCCATTTTTCAGCTAGGGGTTTATTTCTAATTTCATAGTACAGTATCTTTAGGTTCGGACCATCACTTCAAACCTGTCTTAGTTTTGTTTTTAGCACTTATTAGGGACTAATCCTCCTTGTCAAGGCAGATTGTATTTCTCCATATAGCATATATAGCTCATACCTGAGATGGGAGTGGAAAATTTTCTTGTCCTGCTAACTTTATTTATTTTATTTAGCTTTATTCATGAGTGGTCTGGCATAGACAGACAGACACTTTACTGCCTTTCAAACTCCACTGAAATTTAGTCATAAACTGGGATCACTCAGTATTTTACCTAACTTTCCAGAGAGGTGTGAAGAAAATGAGTCTGTGACATGGTGATGGCAGTCAAAGATTGTCCAGAAAATATGCATACTAAAAGCTTCTTTAACCTTTACAATCTGAACATAGGTAAGCCATTTTAGAGGAGAAAGTCCCTATGGGATGCTGGAAAGAAATTCTGTCCTCCCACCTGCTCAAGATGTACACAGGGACAGGAAGGAGAAGGCAGAGGAACTGCCAAGAGAAGATTCAGCCATCATGGGAGGGATGTATTCTGCTCTTGGCTCCCAGTCCCACCTCTGCTCTAGCTTTTTGACCAGGCAATGTCTAAATCAGAATACATACGTTGTATGTATGTGTTATGTGTTGTCTTTGTAGACAGTAAGGTTACAGACAACAATTATTTTCTCTCTGATACCCTCAACCTTTAACACCAAAAGCTGTGCATTTCTGGCCTGCAGCACTGAGAGGAGGCGAGGTCCCTGTATACAGGAACCTCACAGCTTGTGTGCTGTCCAGAAGTAACTGACATTTCAATTTGAGTACTTTGGACCAAAAAAAGCGTTACTCCCAAATCTCTTGCAAATTACCTGAATTCTATAGCATGGGTAAACACTGTGATGCTTTATCACGACTAATTTTGTGTATTCTTCTTAGTGTCTTAAAGTTATCAATTCCATAAGGTTTTGTCCCTAGTGAAGCATCTGGAAAATCTCAGTGGTCTGGGTTCCTAAATCCGGTACCTGCCTGGCTTTTGCACTGTACCTTCAGAAGATGAATGAATGCAGAAATCTCTGAAGGTGCTTAGCCTCATGAGGGGAAGTGGAGGGGCGGGCACTGATCTCTTTGCTCTCATGACCAGTGACAGGACTCAAGGAAATGACATGAGGCTGAGTCAGGGGAGGTTTAGGTTGGATATCAGGAAAAAGGTTTTCACCCAGCGGGTAGCTGAGCACTGGAAACAGGTTCTCCAGGGAAGTGGTTATAGCTCCATGCCTGGCAGAGTTCAGGAAGTGTTTGGACAGTGCTATCAGGCACATGGTGTGAATCTTGGTGAATGCCAGGAGTTGGACTCACTAATCCTGATGGATGCTTTCAAACTCAGCATACTCTATGATTCAGTGAATGAGGGAAAGTGATAATAGCTGGGCATATGATTTTTTTATTTTTTCTCCATAAATGACAGCATGTACATATATGTCTTCGGAAGAAGTATTGAAAAAATGCTTGTCTCTCCCAACATCATATTCTTATGTGTTCTTACAACAGCTTTGTGTTGGTTTGGGACTAGAAGCTTGACCAACCTTCTGCTTAGCCTAAGCAATCTTGCAGTGAAGTAGATAGCTTGGGTAAAGCTCATATAACTATATATTTAATGCAATGAACCCATCCTGTGTCATAAAATACTGAAATTTAGTAAAATTAATTCTTGTTCCAAGACCTTACTTAAAGGAATGCATGAAAATTTGATAAATGGATACATGAAAGTCTTTGGATAGTTTAATTTGAACAAGTGTTTGGTTGCTAGTGAGGCTGCTTGTAAGTTGGAAGTCAAACCATTATTTCCTGAATAATGCATAGGTTTAATCTAATTTTTTTTGCAAAGCTTTTTTTTGAGTTGGGGTCTGCATGTAGCTGTAGATTTTAACTTGTTTTTTAAATTGTTTCAACATTTTTGAACATGATTTTTGTAATTCCCTAGTCATTATGGTTATGAAAGTGTGATTTTTCTGGTCTGTCATCAGTGAGGAGTGGCATTCAGCACAGATCATTTTTGTCTCTACAAGCATAAAAGCAACCTCATTAGTAAGTCAGGTAAAAGGAGTAGTATATTCAAAATGATCTTTAAAAATTTAGGCTTAAGTCCTCAGTAATGTATATTTCCTAGTTCATTAATGCAGAAATACTGCACATAGATTTTAATCTCAGAGTTAATAATAAAAGCAATTTTCACTAAAAATATAAAAACTGTAATGGTAGAATCATGATATTGCATTTAGCTCTCCCACAAAAAGTCACTTTATTACTTTCTTTTGACACTTATTTTCATTCTGGGATTAATTTTACTATATAAGGGCTTCTTAACTATTCTATTAAAATTTCCATTCAGAAGCAATAATATCTAAGAGTGAATAATAGTCATGTAAATCATTATTTCATATTAATGTAAAAGATTTTGTAAGTTCTTATGAATTCTGCTGACATGCACAATTGTGAAAAGGTTATCTCTACATTCTGCAGTGATATGCGCTGGAACAAAGGAACTATTTTAAAAGCATCGGTAGAGTACATCAAGTGGCTACAAAAAGAACAACAGAGAGCCAGAGAATTAGAACACAGGCAGAAGAAATTAGAGCATGCTAACAGAAGACTTCTGCTCCGAATTCAGGTTTGTATAAGCGTTGCCATGAACTACAAAGCTTTCTCAGTACTTATCCCCCATTAAATTTTCTTAATTGATATAATTTTTCCTCAAATTATGTTTATTAAAAATAAATTGATTGCCTTTTTATTTCTGTGTAATGGGGAGGGGGTATTCTTTAGATTTCTAGGAAATGTCTTTAATATTTATAATTTACATCATGTAACCAGTGGAAAAATAACAAAGTATTTGTACAAACAGTTTCATTATGCATGTGTTAGAAACAAAGATAAAAAAAAGGAAATAAGTATATTCTTGCTGCCAAAAATCAATACTGGTCACAAAGTTCCCTTCAGTATTTTAATTTTCCCTTTCAAACTATTAAATGCATTACACTCCCCTGTGAGACTGTCTTTTGTTATATCTGCTTTTGACCCTAAGAGGTAGAATATATCCCTTCATGACTTAAAAAAAAGATTCTAATATAGACACACACCTATGGAAATGGGATGGGTAGATAGGTAGATAGACATAAAACCAATCATCTTAATATGCTGGTTTACTTATATATCTGTATAATATAAGCATTATCAAGTAAAGAATCTTCTCTTTCTCTGGATAACAGTTTTATTATGAACTATCAAGTTGCAATATTTTTCTGCTACCTTCACTGGATTCAGTATGCAATACTGAAAAGAAAGAGGAAGGCTGTCCTACCTCTTCTGTTCCCATAGAATAGTTTTTTAATGATAAAAAGGAATATAAAAATACTTGGCAATTCTTCTTAGATAAAAAAATTAATATTTTAAAATTTAATCTCAGAACTGAGCAACAGGTATAATAAATTTTCATGCATGATTTGTGTACTTTCTGCAATTGTTCTGAAGAGACTGTTTTGTCTTTTAAAATTGTTGTCTAATTATTTTTGTTTGAAATGTTAGGAACTGGAGATCCAGGCACGTGCACACGGCCTTCCAGTCATGTCTTCACTCAGTGCTGTCGATTTAGCTGCACAGGTCATCAAGCAACAGTCTTACCCAGAGGAGAACTCTGTGGACTACTCTCAACCAATGCCTCTGGTACATGGACAAAATTCTGATGTCTGTGATGGATCTACAGCCTTTTCTGATCCGCTTTCACACTTCACGGATTTGTCCTTCAGCGCAGCTTTAAAAGAAGAACAACGACTAGAGGAAATTTTATTGGACGACACAGTGTCACCATTTGGAACAGACCCACTCTTGTCCTCCACATCCCCAGCTGCATCAAAAGAGAGCAGCAGGAGAAGCAGCTTTAGCACAGATGATGGAGATGATTTATAAAAGCAGAAAGGGTCTCATACTTCTCTAAACACTTGCTAAAAGACTTTGTTAAATGTAAGCATGGTGTTTGCTCTTATTTTAAGGAGAGACACTGTAAAAATCAATTACTACATGACAAAGATTTCAATCAGCCCTTACTTCACAAGAAAATAAGATGGACATGAACCCATATCACTCTGCCCCAAATTCATCCTCTGCTCACAGCCAACATTTGCATAAATCTCTCTTCACTGGGAATATTTTTACTATCACTTCATGACTTTTTTCAGTACTATGAAAATGGTTACCACAAAAGGAATACTCATATTGCAAAACTGTATTCAAACTCTTTTCAATCTGCTCACACATTTCTCTGCTACAAATATGAGATTTAGTAATTTGCTAATTTCTTTATTTTTTATAACTAAAAATTCTACAAAATGTGAAGCAACAGAGAACTCTTTAAGCTGGGAACTGTAGAGATGTTACAGGTTTTAAAATCTAAAAACATCAGATGGTAATGCTTTCACACAAGCATGAAGTTTAAACTGTGTGGGCTTCCCTTTAAAAGGAGAAAATCCATTAAGCTTTCTATGGAATGCCTTTAACCTTTAGGTTTTTGGGGTTTTTTTTATTTCATTTGTAGAAAAAGAACACTCTTTTAAGTATCTATTTTAATGACACAGAAGAAAAATGGAAACTAACATAATGGCAGTGATTCAAATGAACTCAGACAGAAAAAGACACAGCATTGCAGCAAAAAGACTGTGTGGATATACAAGACAGCACAGACACTTCATGTTACACTTAGCACAATTTAAAACAAGCACTACTTGTGACAGTGCTTTGTCAGCTACTTATTCCAAGAATATCCAAACTATGTCCTTTTTTATATGGAAGAAATTGGAATTCAGATACAATACTGGGCTGCTGGATGACACTTTCAGTGTCCTTTGACAGCACAGTGAGGTTTTCCAAAGGGACTCTGTACATGTGCTTTTGATCCATTTGGAAGCAGAGGGAAATTACAAGATTCCCATTCTGTGCACTCCAAACAACAAGAATTTAATTTTGTATTTGGCTTTGGACTCCCTGCAGAAAAGCTTGAAAGGAAGACTTGTCAAACTGAAGGCAATATTCAGAAACACTGATGTGATGCACTACCTCTCATAACCAGCTTGCTGGGAGGGGGCATTCAGAAAACTCACTTCTATACATAGTGAAATTCTGGAGAGTGATGTGTGCTCCTAAAGAACATGAAGTGCAATCATTCCAATTGTAATATTAAAACATAGTATAATAAACTGGAACAGGTTCTTCATAGCTCTTCCTCAATCAAAGCCAAAAGATCCCATTAGGGAGTAGTTATGGTTTAACCCCAGGCAGCAACCAAGCCTCACACAGCCACTTGGTCACTGCCCGGCCAGAGTGACTGGGGAGAGAATCAGAAAGGTAAAATCTGGAGGGCTCTTGGGTTGAGATAAAGACAGTTCAATAGGGAAAGCAAAATCTGTGCACACAAGAGAAGCAAAACAAGAAATTAATCACTGCTTCCTATGGGCAGGCAGGTGTTCTATCCTCAAGGAGAACAGAACCCCATCACATGTAATGGTGACTTGGGAAGCCAAATGCCATCACTCCAAATGTCCCCCAATTCCTCCTTCTTTCCCCACTTTATATACTAAGTATGATTTAATATGGTGTGGAACATCCCTTGGTCAGCTGGGGTCACCTGCTCTGGCTGTGTCTCCTCCCAACCTCCCATGCAGCCCCAACTTCCTTGCCAGAGTGTCAGTATGAAAAGCAAAAAAGCCCTTGGCTTTGTGTAAGCCCTGCTCAGAACCAACAAAAACATCTCTGTCCAGCACAAATCCAAAATACACCCCCACACTAGCCACTGTGAAGAAAATTACCCCAGCTGAAACCACCACAGGAGTTCTGTAATGATTCAAAATATGTTTCAAAAGTGTGTATTAGCCTCACTTTAGAAGTGCCACAGGTTTGGAAATAGTAAGAAGAGATTAAAGTGGACTACCTTTTGCATGCACATTTAAAGTTTTTAAAAACATGCTATCCAAAATGAGAGCAATTGTTTCTTACAATTGCCTCTTTTGTTTTTGGTATGTGGGCCCTCCTAACAGTCATTGTGAGGTTTGTGTTCCTGCCAGGCCATAGCACATGCCTGACCAACCCTGGCAGTGTCACACTAGTTTCATAATTGGAAAATTAGCAACTGGATAATAAATCACACTCAGAGGTCTATGAAAGAGGATGGTGTGTCCAATTTCACAAGAATATTTATAACTTCAGGAATCTCAAGGTTCTCTATGAGTTTGTGCAAACTACTTGGATGTAAGGTGACCTGTAAGCACAGACCTGACCATTAGAAGAGGCTTTGATACACGCACATGCCATGGAGAAAAATCCAGACAACAGACACATTCTGGTAATTTTCATTTGTTTTGGTTTGTTTATTTTGTTTGCTTTTTTATTTGTTTGTTTTGTTTGGTTGAGCTTATTAATTTTTTTTGTTTTGGTTTGGTTTTTGTTATTTTTTGCCTTTTTTTTGTGTTTTGTTTTTATAGCACATCAGAAACACAAACAAGTATTAACCAAAGATAACTGGATATAGGACTGACCACCATTTTAACTGGGTTAATTAAAAGAGGAACTTTGTTATAGTTTTGTCAAAGACAATTGCTAATATTGACATCTAAATACAAAACATGATGAATCAAAAGTAACCTTTATGGCCATACTATATCTAGCCCAGTATGAGTATTGTCCATTTCAGCAGATGAAAAAAAGGGTTATTTGGTTAATATCAAATGCCATTTGTCCTTGTACTGCAGTTTCTACTACATTAGTTTTAAATATACCAATGTGGATTGCTCATAATGGAGAAAAAGAAATTAAATATGAATTTTATACATGATTTTCCCATTGAACTTTTACATGTGAGTTAGACCATACTTCTGAACTATACTGACTTTAAATAATATCCTGAATTTCATCACTTTTATAAGCACTGTTCTAAAAAAACATTATAGTGCATCCATTAAATTTTTTAAAGTTGATTTTCATTCTTCTGACAATTGCTTCAGTCTAAGGCACCAGAAGAATTTTTCTCTCTCTCCTTGCATGAGAAACTCAAGAGAGTCAATGTTCTTCTTGCAAGGCACTGTATTGCATCTCTCATTAGACATATTCAGGCTGTCTTCTTTCATACAAAACTCACAACTCCCTTGCCCAAAACAATAAATTTATCAATCCTCCTAGGTGCTTACTATGGCAATGGTATTTCACCAACACTGCATTTTTTTCTAGTCGGAAGTAATCAAAATTAGTATTTCAACTAATAATTATAACCTGGATTACAGGCTCACCCTTGAAATTAAATGGTGATACAGACTGCAAAACCAGACCAGCACATTCTGGGAATTAATAGATGCTACTGAAGGTATTTAGGAGATGGATGTGCTCATAGTTACATCCCAGACTTTCTGGAGTAAACACTCCCTCTCCCACCACAGGCTTGGAAACAATGCTGTGAAGCTGAGAGGATTTCTAGGGCAGAGCCAAGCCCAGTCCTACCAGCTTCTGCAGAGGAAAGGGACCTCCTAACTACAGGGACAAATCCTGACATTTCTGTCAGGCAGAATTTCTTTGCTGTCCATGTAAGTTTTATTGTGCTGAGTTGTGGTGCAAGAAAAATACACTTTTTAGTTATTTCCAGCAGAGATCTGTTTAGTGAAATCTCATGAAGGAGATGCATAATATGCCTGTGGCTCTGGACCTAGAAAAAAATTGAAGTCTTAACAGAACTTGACCTCAAGCAGGGCAGGGGGTAGAAGAACTGGCTATTTTTGTCAAGATGTATAAAATGAGGAGATATTGCTTGTTTTCAGTACCAGCTGTTCAAAGCTGGTGGACATATTCCTACAGAACACACAAAACACCAAACTGATAATTACACAAAAGGAAAGGGAGTTGAAATATTAAGATCCTGTTTAATTCATGACATGGATATAGATACTATGCTAAGAAAAGAAAACTAAATTATTTCATTGTGCATAGCATGGATAGTGTGAAAAGGTACAGTAAGTGAAAACAGTTTTAACAAGCAGAAACACAGTTGCTTTATATAATAAAACAACTAAGTATAATTCAGTTGCTTAATCTTAATAAGAACATTGATATTATAATGCTTTCTGAATTTAATAGAACTGTATATATAAATGGAGGATGTAAAATTATTGTAATTTAAAATTATGTTAAGTCTCTTAGATAAGTAAAGGCATTTACATTGCTATTATGAGACTGTAGAATATTTTTATAATAATTGCTATTTTTCATTGTTAACCATATAGTATCTTGTTTTCTAAGTCATTGTATGCAGACAGAATGTACTTTATTGCACACTATATATGCAATCTTTTTACAATTACATTTTATACTTGCTGGCATTTTATGTTTATTGTATGAATATAATTAAAGGACTGAAATTAAAACATCTTTTTATATGTCCCTTGTGAAACTTCACTGTCCAGACCCTCAAAAATGCCACCAAAAGTCAATCTAGTAGCATCCAGTAAGAACAACTGAGATAACCAACAGACAAAATACTTCACAACAGCTAAACATTTAGTCGATTATGATACATCATGATCCAGTAGCATCCCATTAATAAAAATAATTGATACATTCTTTAATATGGTCTCCTGCCATCTGCTTATTCCTGCTGCTAAGGCTTTGATTTATGGAAAGTGTTTTCAGAATGTTGCAAATTGCTAGCAGGCATGATGATATCAGTTAAATCACTAAGAAGCTCTACAAAAACCTTTTAATGTACTAGATGTTCCCCAGACAATCTAGGATAAACAGAATATTGTATTTTAAGATGTAAAACATTTTTTAAAGCTGATAATTAGGTAGCATTTGGCACTAAAAGATACTCACTTAAGGAAGTTAGTTAAGGATTCGGATTTCATTTTAAATTCCTAATAACAAAAGTCCTGCCTTCTTTAGAAGATATTTGGTGCTTTCTGTGCATGAAATGATGTAAAAGTTGTTGAGTAGTAATACAAATTTCAACTAATTTTGTAATAGTTTATCATTTCATGTAAAATAGTACTCATTGTTTGTGTACATCAGATAAACATTTTAATTGTACTAAAGATTTCTTCTGTCTCTTTGTTTTGTCAAATCATTAAGACACCCCATCAGTATTAAAACTGAATATTATTCTAAATATTATTTAAAGTTCAGTGACTATCTATGGAAAGAAGCTTTGCTTTTTTACATATTTATTATGTACTTAGGATTTGACCATAAAAGGTACTCAGCTCCTTTGTGAAGGGACTGAAAGCTCCCACTTTGCTTTGTAGGAAGCCAATGTTTATCCTGTTTAGGACTCAGACACCTAATGATTCAATAAACAACATCAGAAAATAAAACCAGAAGTTATTTCAGAGATGATAAAAGCCCTATGTGATACACTGCTTGATTAAAAGTAGTGACGTTTGCAACTGACAGACAAACAGATTTAATGTCAGCATCATTTGTGGTGACAGCCAATGGGAGATTAGAGGAAAATGTATGAAGTTGTGATAATAATCAGATCAAAAGTCTAATTATAAAGGGGACTGCAGCAGTGAAGTATGCCAAGGCTTATTGGTTAAATCACTGGTACCCATCAAGTTAAATATATACCAGATTCATTAATTGGCAACCACAAGACAAGTGTTCTATATTCAGAGTGGTGATGATTTTGATATAATCCACCACATTGTGGTTAAGTATATGATTCATGTAATAAGAAGAAGGTGCCTCCAGGCTATTGTTCCTACCATGGATTAAAATTTACATATTGCTTCTCCTTATGTCAAAACATCTGGTGCCTGCAAATGCTAACATTTCGTTAAAAAGTTTCACAAGATAGGAAAAGTGGATTGGAAACCTTGCATGTGAATCATTCAAGCATTATAATGGAATAAGAAGCTGAGTTATGAACAGGCAGATTAAACAGTAGTATAGTCAAAGAGATTCATATGCTTATGAGTTCAAGACAACACTTAGTATAAGCAGGGGAAATGCCTCAAATCACAGAAATAACCAGTGAGTTTTTTTTCAAATGTCACTAAGATATAAAATCTCGGTCTCCCCAAACTGCATTTTCCTGCCCAAATAAGATCCCTGTATATAAGTATATGTACTTAAGTCCTAAGGTTGTGTTTAATACATTCATTTTATTCATGCACTTTAAGATGTTGACATCCTTACCTGCTATGAAGTTTCCTGACTCTTTACTTTCCTATTTTACAGCAGTATATATCAGGGTTAAATCTCAAAAGATTTCACTAGCTAATTATCTTAATTATCTTGCCTCCCTGGAAAACCTATCAGTCCTTGCATTAGCACCTAGACCTAGACTTGAGACCTTTTTCCCTGTATTTGCAGGAGGGACTTAAGATGTTAATTGTCAGTTATCGAAATTTTGTGGGGTTTTTTGGGTTTGTTTGTTTTTGGTTTTTGGGTTTGTTTGTTTGTTTGTTTGTTTGTTTGGGTTTTTTTATGCTAGGTTGTCAAGAAAGCTACACACCACAGATTGCTGTGATTAGCAGACACATTACTGTTGGAAACTTTCCTCTGTGTGAAAGGAGGCAATAAACAGTGTTTTCTCTGAAGGTCCTCGATTTGAGTGATATCATATCTATTAATTTTCTGGAATGAATGCATAAATATTTCTAGATGGATGTTTTGCTTGCAAAAGAGGAACCATTCAAAAAGCAGTGGCTCTTCAAAGTGCTTTTGAATTTTTAAAACATACTCCTTGGATTAGAAATTTACTTTCAGGCTTCTAGAATTCTAGAATGTAACATTTATGTGGCCTGAGTCACCACAAAATGATACCTCTGGCATGTCTCAGGACCACGTGTTTGTGAAACTGAGGCAGCAGGAACAGCATTTGCTCCATTCTGCAACCAGTCCCACTGCCAGAAGATTCAAATGAAACAAGTCCATCTCTCCAGGTCCCATCTCTCCAGGGAAGGACATCTCTTCCCTGTCTCCCTTTTCATCTGGATTTCTTCTTCAGATGGCTGATCACAGAGCTCCTAATTATCCTGCCTCAAATCCAGACCTGGGTCACTTTTCAATCCTGCTGACATCCAACAGGTTCAAAATCTGTAAGTATAATACTGACATTACACAATCTGGTATTGGCCCATGATACAAGCCAGGATTTGGCAACAAACTGGAGCTCTTCTGCAGACCTCCCAGACTTCTGAGCCCAAGGAGATTTGAACAATAGGGCAGCCAAAACCTCAGACCAAAAGCATTCCCTCCTACAAATCTGCTGAGAACATTAATTTTGTTAGTGGTGGTTAACAGGAGTTTTGATTGGTTTTTATTTTTAAGCATTTTATTGAAAAACATGTTTGCGCATTGTATTTACTTCTAATGAGCCTGTCTTCAGTTCCCAAAAATTCAAAACTGTTTAAGTTTAATACTCAGAATTTGACAAAAATGTGTTAGCTAAAATACTTTACATACTATTCCAGCAATAAGTTGAGTTAAAGGAAATGTTTATTTCTAAAATGTAATGTGACAACCTTAAAAGTTCTTAACATAATATCTTTTTATCAATTTGTTTTTTCTGTGACATGGGCACCTTGTGTCATTTAGGGAGAGGAACTCAAAAAAAAATTTCTACAGAGCCACTTGGAAAATAAAGGCAATAACAAAACTAATTGCAGAAATACCATTTCATCATTTCCTCTGGAAAATAATTTCTACTGTAGAACAGTTAATATACAGAGCTAGCTTGCTATAAAAATAAACTGACAAAAAGCAATTTAGTCTTACTGCAAAGTAAAGTAAGCATGGTCAATTTTAAGCATGGACCAGAGAACTGGCTCCTGCAATAAGCACCCAAGGGGCAGAGTTTCCACTTGGAAATTTACACTGCAAATTACTTTAAATTTGACTTGCTCTTTTGCAGTGGGCAGAGAATCTTTCGGGCAAGTGAAAGCAAAACATGAGACAACTGAAGTTAAGGAGCACGGAAAACAAAGGAAGATGCATTTTTTGTTCCCAAAATGTCACAAATGGGATTTGGTACACCCAAAGGAAGATCTCTGCTCAAGGGCAAATATCAGCCTGAGAAGCAGGCAGAGGAGGCTGGGCTCTGGCAGAACCTGTCCCTTCCCAAAGGAAAAGAAGGGAGCTTATTTCAGGGTATTTGCAGCTTTCACTAGGGTAAGCTATGAGTACCCCTAATTGCCCACCTCTCACATTATTCTCTCCCTCCTCAAACGAGGACTCATGCTGAAAGATAAAAAATAAATTGTCCCCTCCCTTCTTCACTGTTCCTAAGAGGCTGGTGGAAGTGTGAGGAGCATCAGCTCCTCCTGCTCCTCAGGGAGCAGCTGCAGCTCCAGGTGAACCTGCCAGACCAGTCAGTGATTTAACATGTTGGTAGCTCTGAAAGAATATGAATACATTACTTGAGACAAGTATTTATGTGATTATTTCAAAAGGCCAGATTGGGTTTTTATATATCTTGATCTTAAAACTACCAAGCATGGGAATAAAATAAACATATTTGCCCTTTAAACCTTGTTGCTTCAGAAGAGCTAATTTAGTTTTGATGCTCAGTGTATTGAAATCCAGTAAGAAATAGATATTTCCTTCCCTCAGACCCCTGAAGTCCCAAACTGGATAGCTGTTGGCTTCAGGCACTCGTTATTGCTAGGAGGTGCTCATGGCCTGTTGACAACCTTGCTGGTGGGACCAGATTTTGCATCAAGAGCATATTGGCTTAACTGAGGATTTCCTTTTAAATAAGGGTTAATTCTTGCACTTTCAAAATTATTTTTTGAATAGTTAAGAAAAATGTGGTTGTTACTGCAACCATCAGCCTCATGTCCTGCTTTGAACAGTGAAGTAATGCAGAGAATTAAATAAGTTACAGGCTAAAATATCTGCAAAAATGTGCCTATTTGGACTTTCCCCTTCAAAGTCCATTTCCTGAAGCAGATGTCTGAAGTTGGAATACTGGCTATGAATTACTTCATTTTGAAGAACTAAGTTCTCAAGCAAACTGAGAGCAAGTGATTCAGGACTATTCATAGACTGTTTCAGTGGGATGGTAGCTTTTTAATTTTCTTTCTTTCTTTGCTTAACTGTATTGAAAAAGTGTTTTTGCCAGATGCCAGTAGCAGTGAAATAATTTAAAAGTAGAGACAGTGATGTAGTTTACAACCAAATCAGACATTTGGAATATATGGAAAAATATGGACACATATTTTGTGTACAGAAATAATTAAGGTTCTAGGTGTCCCCCTCAAATTCAATCTGCTGGTATGTAGAGCTAAGAAGCTACTCAGAGAGCAGCACAAGAAACTGATCTTGTAAAAAGCCTTGCAGCAGTATCACACCTTCCCAGACTTGTTTCTTTTCTCATTTATGAAGTAACTTCCTAAAGTTACATCACTTTTCTATTCCATTATTAGAGCACATCTGCTATCAAGAAGGGTGTGGAAGCCCTGTTCTCATTTAGTGCAAGGTCCTGCATTATCTCCTTTGTCTATAAAATGCAGGGATACTTAGGTCTGTATTATAAATAATAATACCTGTATGCAATGGATGATTCTAATGATGTAGTTCAGTTTCAGGTTTTTACTGCCATTCATAAACTGCTTCAGCAGACTTGTTGTAATTTATGATATCAATAGAGCCCCTTAAATTACATCCTAGATTCTGCCATGTATTGCCCTATGAAAGAAAATGGCTTTGTATCCAATATCAGTGTAAGAGGAGTGCTAAAGGGAGAATGAACCAAAAGTCAAGTGCCCTTTATTGAGAGCGAAAATTGCCTTCATGGTGTGCAATATGTGAGAACTGAACACTTGAAAACAACTGCTGCAATCCTCAACTTAACTGTTTGCTTTGTAACTGTGTGGAGCTCCCTAACACTGATTTGTGATAAGCTTGTCAGAGTCACAAGAAAGGTGAGTGCATCTTTCACTGTGCTGCACTTTTTGGACCCACAGCTTTTAACTCTGAGACTGTCAGGGTCAAAATAGCTGCTGAACATTTTTGAATTGTCCAGTCTGATTCAGGATCTTCTATGTCTTGCAGGGACTGTCTACCATGCCACGACCTGTTGGGGAGAAGCAGAGCCCCCAGGCTGAAAATATTAATCCTGAAGCCCATGCTGCCCAGAGTAGTGATGGCCCTTGTAAAAGAGCCAAATATTCTTGGCTGCAGCATGAATCTGCACTGACAGTTTTGAGTGTTTCCAGTCTTGACCCACGTACAAGTACAAGTTGTCTTGTCTGCCTTTGTTAGGCAAGGGGATAAATCCCAATGCACCCATTAGAAGATGGATCACAGCATGGTAGGCTATTGCCTCCACAGTTTTTTTTCCCCTTTATTCGTCTTCCTCCTGTAAAACCCTCTAAGGAGGTCAAGAACTGCAGGTGGTGAGGGGACTCTTCAAAAGTAGCAGAGAGAACTGGCCAATTTAGCACTGAGTTATTTTAATTCAGGTGCTTTCTTCTTCTGCAATGTGTAAACCTTCCTTGAGAAGAGGACTCCTGGGGGTTGTGGCTGGAGGGGATCCATTACTGTCTTGGCTCCATCAAAGCTCTTCCGGGGACAGGGAGGTGACGTTTGGGGCACTGAATCTTGCTGGGGGAGGCTCATGTGGTTCCCCACCACATGAATGCTTTTTTTTCCTGTCTAGGAAATTATATTCCACCACTAAAAATCAACAGAAAATGAAGTTTTACAGAAGCTATACTTACAGAACCAGACAAGCTTCTGATTTCAGAACTGCAAGCACATTTTGCTGTTTGTATTACAAAGCCATTTGTGTAAGATATTAAAGCTGGATTCAGAAGATACACTATAGCCAGGATACTGGCCAAAATATTTGAAATGTTAATAGGAATTTTTTAGTGGATTTTTTTTTTTTTATTTGTAATGTTAATAGGAATTTTTTAGTGGTTTTTTTTTTGGTTTTTTTTTTTTACTATTTGCATGCACTTGTAAATATTTAAATGGAGTTTACCTTGATTGTTACCTCTGAGGAAAGGCAACTTTAGAGATGTTCCTCTGCACAAGGTGTAAAACACAACCTTAGCAGATTTTATATATGGAGAGAATATCTTATAGTTTTCAAGGGTGTTCAGCTGATAATGGAGAGGGAATAATCAGATTAATTTTGTCTAAACAACAAAGGAGACATGAAGAAAAGTCTTGTTCTGAACATCCCATTAAGTTTGAAAATACTTTGTCTTGATCCGAACTTTGAGAATTAAATATACTGACACCTTGAGATCAAAATGCAGCAGAGGCAAACAAGACATGGCATGTGAAAATTTCTTGGCTTTTTAGATAGCACTCTAATCCTATTGTACCTAACAATTTATATAGCAGAACATATCAACTCCCAGGAATGTTATCTAGGCTACTTTTTATTGCTTTTACTGTTTTATTTATTTTTTTCAGTGCAATTTAATTCTAGTGGCACTGTGTAATTTTCATCAACCAAAGAAATTAAATGTATACAGTAGAAAATGGATCTTGTTTTAAAATGCTCCAACCTGTCAGATGTCCATTAATCTATATATATTCCATGTAGGACATAGAGAGCAATATGAGTTTTCACATTCTTTGTATTTAATATTTACCTGTGGGCATGTATAAGAAAATTCTAATAAATCCACAGCTACTTACAATCTACAGAATGGGACTAATGCTGGTAGTTGATGCTAAACTGACACAAACCAGATATTCTCTTAATGTTACTCCAAGGAATTTTAAACTGACTCTGTTAAAGCCAAGGTTATTTGCCTTGGGGATGCCTAATGGAAGGGTTATTATAACACTGTCCACAAATAGGTGTCTTGAGAGAGCCAGGGCCATAATACTTCATTGACAGCTAATAGATTGTGCTATTGCTGTATCATAGTCATCTTTAAGGCCAAAGGTCACACCTCTTCCTTAATATTTAAATAAAGATACTTGACTGGAGCAGAAAACAGCTTATTGCCAGTGATGGCTGCTGCTCAATTTACAAGAACCTTTACAAAGTCATGCTAATTCCTGGCCTCCTTAGAATGCACGATAACCTTTCATAAATCCATCTTTTCCAGATGTCCTTGGAAATGACAGTTATAAAACTACAAATGATTTGTAATGCAAAATGGGACTGACAGACTTGGATATTAGTTCTCAGTGTACTAAAATGACTAAAGACTATAGCTAACAGAAGACTTAAACTGCATCAATAAGTATCTGCCAAAACAGCTCATGAGTATCTTCAACATGTTCAGTAAAAGCTGTAAAATAAAGAGTACTCATGATTGTAATATGACAAGTGGCAAATTTCCCTCTAAGGGTCTCAGAGCAGAACTTTGTGTCTGTGGGTCAGTCTGGAAGGCAGATTTTGAATTGCTCATGCTTCCACTTCAGCATTTCATTTGTCTATATCTTCTCATTCATGCACAGGAGTTTTCATGAACCAAACACAGTTTTTTATGAGATGAAATTCTATTTACATTTGCACATACCACAGTTCAAATTGATTATAGAGTCTATTTAAATTTAGAAAGTGCTGCTGAAAATACATTTTGTTAAGAAATAAATACTCATTCCACCTTTAGGGAGAACATCCTCTTCAAGGTTTTGAAAGTATATATATAGTTAAGGTTTCTGAGTTTCACTCAAATACACTATAATTTATATTTATGAATAATTTTGTTTTCTGTTACTACAGAGGAAGCTTTATAGTACAGGAAAAAAAAATATACCTGCATAAAGATCCATGAATTTTTCAATAATTCCAGACATCTACAGAAATCAACAGAAATCACAGTCATTGTCAGGGTTGTCTAGAATGCAGTCTTATAGCTAAGACTAAAATTACTCTCTAATACTTAAAAAAATTAGGAGGAGACAAACCCAAGTTGGATAAAGCATTAGGGTGACAGCAGCAGCTCATGGGACCAGCTGTAGGAGAGCAACCTGCATTATGGCTACTATTCCTGACCCTTCTCTTTGATTTTCCCTCTTAGTTTCAATGTACTTGCTCATTTTTGTTCTCAGATCCTTTGTCTAACAGACTCTAACCCTGGGAAGCATTAATTTTTGGAACTTGGAAGCATTCATGGAGTTAATGAAGTATAAGATGAAGTAAATAAGAAATGTTATCCATCAGGATAAGGACGTATGTTATTATGAAAGTAATTTTGTTCATCTTTTCATATGGTTAAATCTACCTGGGAAAATAATAATATATATTAGAACAAATCACTTAGATTAATTGGTCACAAAAGTGTTCCTAGCTTTTGTTCATTTGGGAATTATTTCATAGTCCTGGTTTCTACAGTGGTATTTGTAATTCCCAAGTTTTATATGGATTATCAAAATATATTTGAGCCCATTGTCTGTTCCCACATGTTCTACCTCACCTGTACAGCTTTTATTTCATGCCAACAACTGTTTGCCAAGACATAATTATTCCTGCTCCCAGACTGAATTAGTGAAAATTATTAATTAGTCACTCTGTAGTTTATGAAGAAAAACTTATTCATATAGATATTGAGTGGCATTAATAAAGAAATAAATTTGAAAAATAAACCTTCAGCTTTCAATCTATTGTTTGTGAGCCATGATCTTATTTTTCTCCTTGCTCTATTTTGTTTATTTCCATTAAAAATTCTGATTTTGTATTCTGAAGTTCAAACACCATCTCTATGATGTCACCTGTTATGATGAGTCAGGGATGTAAGGGAATAAAGCCTGTGCAGTAATGACTTTGCTCCATCTATTCTTTTATGGCTTTTGGTGTGACTCTTGGGGGTGTTGTGTGCAGGGCCACGAGCTGGATTCGAGGATCATTGTGGTCCCTTCCAGCTCAGCTTGTTCAGTGGTTCTGTGATTCTGTTGATCCAGCTGGGAGGTCTTTTCTCAGCTGTCACTATTAGTTCATTCTCACTGCATGTCCTTTCCCTTCTTCTCTGGGACCTTCCAGCTTGCCTCTCTACATAATTTATTGCAAACCATAGCTAAACCAACAATGCCAAGAGGAGGAGGACATGGATTTCAACAGGTGCCCTGAGTGTCTGAGGACCACCATGAATTTGGAAGGTATGTGCATGCTCATGAAAGGAAACAGTGTGTGTTGGCATAACCTTGTTTGCAAAATAGCTACAGGAATTTGAGTTGAAGCCACACTTCAAGCATTGGTAGCCAGTCTTCAGGCTTAGCAGGAATTCCAATAGTGGACTCAGGTGCAAGGAAATCCAGGCTCACTTGAGTGAAGCTCTGTAGAGGCTGTAGGCAAGGTGAACAGCAATGGCCTCAGAAACAGCCACACACACCTTGCAAGCAAATGTCTCACTTCTGTGGTGCAGGCATGTGAAGCACGTACAGACTAGGGAGACAGAGGAGCAGAGGTTTGGGAATACCACAAAATATTGCTCAGATGTTTAAAGATATTTTTTAGGTGCTCAATAACACTAATATAAATTTAATGATTACTGAGGCATTCTTTCATGTTTACACTGGAATATTTGTGCCTGGTGGTTTAATAGTGATAAAAAGGACAAAATATTTTCTAAGTATTTTCCCTGACAATTCAAGTAATGATAACATACATGGTTAACCTATTTCCCCAAAAAGTATACTCCCTTGCATATTCCTCTCATTTGAGGGACGTAAGAACAATGTTTGACTTCACAGATGTTTAAGAAAAATGTACTCAAAATGTAAGAAAATTATTCTCTGTTATTTTAAGTTTACAAAGTTCTATCTGTTTGTATCATAAGAAAATTAAAAAAAAAATTGGAAAAAAATAGCACAGTGAGAGAATCCTTTGGTTTGGGATTCCTAAATTCCAGAAAACAATCTGTGAACTTGCCACATGTATTGGAGATTAAAAAGAAAGGGAGAGAGTATTGGATGGCTACATATGAAATGATTTTACTCTGCCAACCTGTTCTAAACCAGTAATTCAATTTCAGTAAGAAAATTGAAACCATGTGCCTCTTTGTTGGAATGATTGGTAAATTACACTTGGTTAACCATTTTCTTCCTGCTCATCCCCAATATGGTATGTTTCCCCGATTTTTAAACATTTTTGCAGGACTAGCAATGAATCTTTTCATGTTTAAAAGATCAGCACATATTTTATGCACAAAGATTGCAGTGCCAAATAAATTTCTGCAGTAGACCACCTGCAGCAATACTCTAAATAATATTTAGAGAGGAGTCCACCTACAGGGGAAAAGTAGCCCAGACACCTATCTGATCAGAGATGATGAGGCAAAGATGAAGTTATTCACTAAAGTAGACTCTGTAGTTTTTCTGCCATAAGCAATATATTCAAGGAACTGATTGATAAGACTTGTTTTCATGCAATAAACATTGGAAGGATGAAAAATTAAAATTGAAGATACACCATATAAGAACACAAAACCAGGTGGCTGAGAAGAGAAAATACAGCATATAAACTATACCATTAACTTGTCTTTTGTCTTGCAAAAGGAAAGAGAAAACAGAAAGTTTAAAAAAATTGAGGATTTCCTCCCTTTTTAGTGTCCTTGCTAACCCAAACCACTATGTACTTGTTTCCTCAGTGATATACTATTGTCACCTAGAAAACAAAGCTATATAAATAAACGTTATGCTATTAAAATGGAATCTATTAGAAAAGATAAATGCTGTCATTTGCAAATTCCAAAGTGCCAGTTGTCCAATTCATGGTCTTGCTGAAATGCCTACACACAAGTAACAAGTGGGTTATCTCAGCAAATTGCTGAAAACTGTTGGTAAAATTCATGAAAGAACTGTGAATAACCTGTGTGATGAATGGGGTCGAGAAATCACATCATCTTCATATATCTGAGGACAGCTTAATTAATTCAAATGAAGAAATTAAAGGTGTATGAAGGGGATTAAGGCAAAAGCCGAAAATAAAAATAGATCTGCAAAATGTTAGATCTCTCCTAGCCTCAAAAGAGATCAATTAAATCTTTACAAGAGAAAAGGCACTGAAGAGGTCTCTTGTGAAGCCAGCAAAAATCTGAAGTGTAATATTCTGGAAATACCATAAATTAGGGAGAATGCAATGTGTTATTTTTATATGCTGCAGAACTCCACAGCTCCACCTCCTTTTCCTGTTACAAATGCTACCCAAATAGCTTAATACTCAAAACTCTTTGACACAGTGTCCTGGATTTTAACACCTTCTGCCTATTGTATTTTCCATGTCTGCAGCAGGTCCAGAAATCAGTCCCTTTGGTGTTATTGTTCTCCATAATCAGAGAGGAGTGATTGATTCCTTTATAAATTATGTGTACCACATGGCAGACTGGCTGGTAAACACTGTGATAGTAAACAGGCCTTCTCTTTAAACCTTTATTTTTGAGAACCCTGCACAAAGAGTTTAAATTTCTGATTAACTGCTTGCTCCTTCTCTAATTAGCATTAACACTAAAAACACTATTCACTCTTCATATTTGCTCATCTCCTTATCTTAGATTAACCACTGTTTAATATGTGGTTAAAATTATTCTGCACATCATCAACTGATCTATGTGAAACAGCACAGAGAACAAAAGAAGCTTAATCTTCCATGAAGCTTCAGTCAAGTGAAACTGTACATAATCCAGAGACAAGTTTCTTTTCGATAACCTGCACTTAATACACAGTGCATGTCCCCTCTCTCTCTGCCCTTGCACTATTTTGAATCTGCTTATAAAACCAAAAATAGCTCTGATTAATATTATTAACATTTTGCTAGATTTCACACACTTTGGGCCTAATTGTGGCAACTCTTTGCAATGGGCATGACAGCTGAGCTGTCCCATGGACACAACACCATGCTTACAGACATGGCAGCAGCAGGATCAGTACATCCAGAGGAAAGACTTTGTGAGATGAGACTTTCAATAGTGACTGTAGCTGCAAATGCCTTGAGACAAATAGTTGTCATTTGGGCTGCTAAGATGAAAAAGAAATTAAAAAATATACAAGACACCTCCCATAAACAAGAAAAGCAACAGGATATAAATATATGGAATTACTAAGGTGTGACAGCACCTTCTTATTGGCAAGAACCAAAGTTGCATCACCTTTTTTCCCCCCAAATTCCTCACTTTAGTAGGTCAGGGGTCTCAACAGAAGCAGCAAAGCAACCCAAATTTTCTCTGACTTGAAATATTTTATATTTTAAAAAAGTCACATGAGATTTATAGCAACTTTAGTTTCCAATGTCACATCCCGCAATGCACCGCTGCGTAACGCGGTAAATTAGATCCCGAAAGGGAAAGAAAGGCACTTTTGTCCCGATAAAATCCTGTGGCGGCAGCGGGGTGCGGGTGGCCATTCCCACCGCGGACCGCAGCCCCGTGCCCGGCCGCGCGCCCTCCGCAGGGCGCGGAGCTCGGGGTGCGGCGGGCGCGGTGCGGGGCGCGGAGCCGCGCGGTGCGGCTGGGAGCGGAGCGGGGCAGGGCGGTGCGGTGCGGGGAAGCGGGAGCGGCGCGTTTGGTGCGTGCGGAGCGGTGCGGGGCTGTGCGGGGCTGCGCGTACGGTGCGGGGCGGCGGGAGCGGTGCGGTGAGGTGCGGGGCTATGCGTGCAGGGGGATGCGGTTCGCGGCCGTGCGGGGAAGTGCGGTGCGGTTCGGTTCGCAGCGGTGCGGGGCGGTGCGGTGCGGAGCAGTTCGCAGCGGTGCGGAGCGGTGTGGAGCTGTTCGTGCGGTGCGGTGCGGGACTGTGCGGAACTGTGCGTGCGGTTCGGTTCGCAGCGGTGCGGTGCAGGACTGTGCGGGACTGTGCGTGCGGTGCGGTGCGGTTCACAGAGGTGCGGTGCGGTGCGGTTCGCAGCGGTGCGGTGCGGTGCGGTGCGGTGCGGTGCGGTGCGGTGCGGTGCGGTGCGGTGCGGTGCCGTGCGGAGCAGTTCGCAGCGGTGCGGGGCCGTCGCTAGAGGTCTCTCTCGTCACAGCTTTGCCGCCCCTGCGCCCGGTAATTATTTGACTCAAAGGAACAATTCTGCCTTTTCGATCGGAATGCCTCATTTTAAGCGGCGTGCTGGAGAAAGATATAGTGCCTCCTTAGCTTGTTCTCCCGCTGATGAGTAGATGTTGGGTTGACTGAATGAATCATCCTGGATATTTTAATACACAATGGATATACCTTAGCAGAGAAGTTTGAGCTTTCACCTTGGCTTCCAAAAGGTTGAAAATTTGACCAGATAAGACAATATGCCCGGGTTAAAAAAGGGCCTTACTATTGAGAAAAAGGCAGCATGAAACTTCAGACTCTCATGAGGACACCTAGGATCTGGTATATACTTAGATACCATAATTGCAAATGTGAACCCTGTTACAGTAATTTCTATTCCTTTTTTTTTTTTTTTTTTTTTGGGGGGGGGTGTGGAAAAAAAAAGGCATATTTTTCCCTATAAGTTGGAAGTAAAGTTCTAGTGTATAACTACTTCCACTTTCTCGTGCATTTTTCTTTTAACAAAACGTGGGATATTGACTATGGTAGTCATCTTTTTTACTGTAACCTTATTATGAAAAATCCCTATCAAACTTCTTTGTTTACTATGTTCTTACTGTTTTCAATGCTTGGATGATGTTGCTTTCCTTATACTTGCTACACAGATAAGGCACAACACTATCCAACTGACATAATGTTATGTTAATAAAAGCAAAGGCCGTGAAGCAAACTGAACAAAATGCAAACACAACCCCATCCCCATGATCAAGGCAGATTGTATTTGAAGAAAGCACAGCAAAGCAAATTGATGTCAGCTATAAGGGAATATAAAGATCCATGGGATAGAGAATTTTCTGATTTCTAAGGACGGTAGAGGAAGACAGGCGGAGGGAATCTTCTTAGCACAGGGTGGGGAATGTGGGAGGTAAAGAAGAACATACTGCAACAAATCATTGACAGTAACATGCTGAAGGTAGTCGGAATAAGGGAGGAGATTCCTGTTAAACGGAGAAGGAGACGCTGTGCAAAGGTGGGGGGGAAACAAAAAGAGATTTGAAATAGCAGTAGAGGATGATACAACATGGCCAAAATTGGGAGACAAAAAGAATCCCAGAATACTCTATCAAAAATAGCTGAGCAACTGAGCAAGAAAGCACTGTAAGGAAATGTTATGGGGCCATAATCATACCATTCAGGCTATGCTGAAAGAATTCAAGGTGAGGTCTATTTCCTACTAACAAACTGATAAGTGGAGTTACAGTGCGAGTACATATTCCCCACAACATCTTATTGGGATTGTTAAAACATTAGTGTAGGTCTGGATTCTGATTTCACTTATACTAATTCCACTATAGTGCAGCTGGAAATCTCACAGGAATTACTACTTATTTACAGTCCTGTGAGATCACACTTGGGATTTTAAAAAGCAAAGAGGTTCTCAGTATTCCTTTTATGATTCCAAATTGCTTGTTCAGTGACCAAAACGTTTTTGTTTTTTTTTCAAAGATTTTAAAGTGTCTTATTTTCAATTTCCAGCTCCATCTCCCTCACTGTTCACTCAAATTTCCAGAGTGAATGTAGAATACTATCTGCCTAATGTTGCCTTGTGGCATTCTGTTTGTCTAAACACATAAAACTGTGCAGGTGATAAGCAGTAGAACATCATGCACTCATAATTCTTAGGATACTTATGGTGTTCAAATCTTTAATAGACCAAAACCTGGACCGTGATACTCCTACTGCAAGGCTTTTGCAGAGTCAGACACCCTGACCAGGCTCTGGTAGGCTGGTACATGTTGGGAGGCTGTTGGTCTACTTTATTGAAGCTGCTGGTGTCTGGTGAGACACTGTTGTTTCATCACCACAGTAATTCAATGACCTGAATTACTCAAGTGAAGAAAGAAGTAGATTTTTGAAATCAGGGAAGACAATGCTGAGAGTAAAACCACTAGCTTGTAGAAGAGCATGATCACTAAACTTGGAGCTTTCCTGCACTGAACTCCTTCTTGACTCAGTGTGGAGAGGTAAATCCCTCCTTCCCTGACTAATGGAAATCCTATGAGACTGAGAAGTTTGCATAGTTCTCTGAGCCTAGTGGCTGCAAGTGTCTTTCCATTATGTAGAAGGAAGGTGGTGTTAAGAACCCTTCTTCATCTTCTCCTTCGGCAAGAGGAGGTCATTTTTGTTTTGAAATCCTGGTAGACATTCAATGCAGTTAATTTCACCATCATTTACAGTAGTTCCACACGGATCATTGTAGCCTGAGGGCTATCATTACTGCTAGGGCTTACAGAAGGGGAAAGAAAGACCAGATTCATTATTCATTTGTACTGAAGGGAGAGGGAATGAATCCAGAGAGACAGAGTGGTCATACACAGAATCCGGTTTTCCCCATTCACAGTGTGTTCACTGGGCTGTGCTGCCTTTGGTGTGCATCAGGGATAAGAAATACATTAAGTACAAGTGTCTGCCCAAAAGGCTGTGTAGCTCTGGCCCCTCTCCTGGGGCAGAGCAGAACCTCTACTGCTTTGGAGCAGGGACTGCAAAGTGACGCCAGAGGCCGAGGGCCCAATCCTTCCCTGTCTGGGGAAACATCCCAGCCTAGTAAATGATGGGGAAGGGCTGCCACATCTGCAGCCAGAGCTGGACACAGCTGCCATGCTGACACATAGAACAGCATTTTCTTCAGCTCATGACCCAGAGTATGTGCCCCTTATTTTGTCTCATAAATCCATTGCTGTTAACTGCTGCATTAAATAGACCCATGACCTCAATATTTTTAGTTCATCTTTTCCTGGACTCTGGCTTGGCTATTACTATAAATTAATAAAATAAGAAAGGATTGTATTATCTCTGGAAATGTCCTTGTTCTGCAGACCCCTCACCTGCTCTCAGTAGTAGCTACAGCTTTCAGTGAGCCTGAATCTGTGATTTACAAGTTTTGGGTTTTGGGGTTTTTTTGAGTTTAGGTTTTCTGTTACATTTACATAGAGCAAAACATACCTGGTCAGCATGGCAGGTTTATAGATGATGTTCTTTTACTGCAGTGCTGACCAAACTGTTACTCTTTGTTACCTTTTTCTGGAAGATATTTCTCTACATGTTGGTCCCCACAAGGGCTTCTATATTGCTTCTTCAGGAGGACATTCCTTGGAATGTTAGACCCCACAATACCTTTGGTGGAGATTTCTGGGAAAGACTGTAACTGTCAATGTTCAAGGACAGCTTCTGAGAGGAAGGCCATCATGTATAAATTCACTTTACCCAGAGCAGAAGGTAGGCCCTCTCTCAAGTTGCTGTGGAGAACATGTGTGGTCTGAAGACATGTCTGCATTTTGTAAAATAAAAAAAGGAGAGAGAAGTTTGCAAATTAAAAAGCTCAAATGAAAATGGTACTGGATAGGGAAAAACATACTTGTATTTTGGCAAGATCAGGTCAGGTATTCATCAGTGACTTTCTTACTGAAGTATGGGTTAAGTTTTACAATTACCAGCCTAGGAAAAAGTCTGTGCATATAGAAACTTCTTTGCCTTGGAAATACTAGATGTGATAGGCCATGTGTAATCACCAAAGGTCCAAGATCCAGTACCTATGGAGAGCTTGAGACAGAGTCCACCTTCATCCATCTTGCTGAAAGCATTACAAATTTTTGCACTAAAGAAAAGTAGATTTTGTCATTGACATTAATTGTTAGTAGAAGTTACCCATTCTGCCTCTGCAAAGCAGAATATTGCCTTCTGGTCACACTGTTAGGATTTTGCAGCAGAATGGAAGGATATTGAACTTTGCTTCACAAGGGTGTTAACGCCAACTATCAGTCAGTTTATGTATAGGTTTGAATAAGTAGTAGGGGAATAATATTACAGCTGAGATCCACTGTGAATATAAGGAAACAAAATTCTCATGATATTAATTCTGACTTAAAGGAAGTATTTGGAGATGGCTTGTTTCCCTGTACGAATTGCACTGTGGAGACTCTTTACCCATCACTTTGTATTGTTTTCACGTTTGGGATATTTTCAGCCTGTTGGGTTGGCATAAAATTTATATTTAAAGATAAATTTAAGAAGGAAAGAATCAGACAAAATGAACTGCTGAATTCCGATAGAAACATCTCTCTTCAGTTTCATTTCAATCCAAAAATGTATAAAGAATGCCAGTATACTTATTTAAACTGTGGATATATGTCTGCACATTTCTTGGCACTGAGCTTTCAAAAAAACTCTTTGTCAGTAGCCATCTGATACATAAATGGCTTTGTTTACAGCAAAATGCTGGCATAAATAAATAGGAATATTGAACCAGAACAACTGCCTTTAGCAGCCAGTGTTGTAAATCATACACAAGCTGTCATCATGAGTTGAAACACGTCTGCATACTTAGTACCATGTTTAGCTTGCTTAATCAGAACAATATGTAAACCGTTAGTGCATGAGAGCTTGCCAAGACAAAAATTATTTACAAGTTGCATTTTGTGTTTCTGGAAATTTTTAACAGAGGAGAGGAGAGGAGAGGAGAGGAGAGGAGAGGAAAGGAAAGGAAAGGAAAGGAAAGGAAAGGAAAGGAAAGGAAAGGAAAGGAAAGGAAAGGAAAGGAAAGGAAAGGAAAGGAAAGGAAAGGAAATTGTTTTCATATTGTAAAAAAAATGAATTGGTTATAATAATCAAGCAAACACAAAATGTTTTCCTTGACAATGCAATAGTGTGGACCAGATCCCCAGCTGATGTAAATCAGGAGTCAGCAAAGCTGTACAGATCTATACCAGCTATAATTCTGCCTGTTAAATTTTTACTTTCACTTAAATTAAGAGGAATATAAACAAACAGTTAAAAGCCACATGTATTTTTCAGCTTGATTCCATTCATCAGACTATGGTGCCTTAATGCCATTTATTCTGACCCTAACAGTCCTTTAACCTGTGGGTGGGTACAGCCTTTAAAGAATATGTACACTGGAGCAGATTCTCAACTGTATAGACTGGATGTTTGATTTGAATTGCTGTTACTTTAGTTTGTATTCCCAAGTCTTTGTTTACAACAAACACTAAAATCCTTTTATTTAACTGAGAGTAGTAGGAAGCTGGTCTGCCCATGATCCCCTCTGTACAGCCCTCTGATGTCACCTTAAATGCTGTCCCTGATTAGGCACTGGTATATGGATTTTCCTGGAGACCCTTGTGTTGCTGTTGATGGGAACACAATAGGGACATACCTCCATGTCTTTGGCATTGCTGAGGGATGGTGGTAAGGACAAAGTGTGCTATTAGCAGCAATGTATGAGATGAAGTGTGTCTACAGAAGTTTGTGATGGCCCTTCAGAGTCTGTGTAAAGGGCTTACTTCGCTGCCAGAAAAATATGGCTCTTGTTTCAGGCAGGGGTTGTTCTCCTGAGAGATGCAGGAATGCTGCAGCCAGGCTGTGGAGCAGGCCTGCCCCTTGGTGTGCAGATAAAAATGGACAAGAGACATCCAGCGTGCATGTTCTGGCTGTGCATCAGCTGCTGAAGGAGAGCCAATATCATCACATTTAGGGATGACAGGGTCAATGACATGTCCTAGTTCAGCCTTTGGAGAAGCACCATGTATCCCTTTGTACAGCTGTCCAGGTCAACCAGAGGGAGCAGCATTTAGGCTTCAGATTGGTTTGCCTGGTGTTGGATCTTGGAGAGAAGTGGGAGGAAATGAGATGAAACTTTGCTGCTGCCATCAGCTGCACAAGGACCAGGCATTCATCCCTACTCAAAATACTATGATCAATTTCCACTGCTATGTGACCTGAAGAAAATTTCAATAACCACTCTCATTTTCACATAATAATTTTTCATCTATTTTTATGGACTATAAAGAGACAGAACTTCAGCACAGATTCCTGCCTTGAGTATTTGCTGTTTACAAATCAGATTTTCTTTTGTTTCTGAGCATGCTGTTCCAGCAGGGAATCCTTTGTAAATCTCTAATTGCTCTGTAGGCCACACACTATCTGATCCTGGTGGTCTGCGAAGAACAATAAAAGTAGACTTACAATAGCCTTCTTTAAATAATGCTTGGCACTTGACCATGAAAATGCATGCATTCTGAGGTTTCCATTTATTAAAAATCTAGCACTTTTTATTGAGAAAATTAATGGTTCAAAATCACAATGAAATACCACTATTACAGCTGATCTTACCTGGAAAAATATGGCACTAAACCTAATGAGAATGAACTGCTCTCTCTCCATTTTGCATACACTGCTGACATCCATATGTGGTGTTACAAAAACTGTCTTTGGCCTTTTTAGAAAAATCTTAATGTGTATTTAAATGAAAACATAAGTGAGTTACAATCCTCTGAAGTACTTTATTCAGTTAACTCTTTTTCTTTCTTCAGTAGAAAGATTTGAATTATATTGTTTTGCTTCCTGAAAATATCTAGTGTGATTACTATGATGATGCCATTTGTGTCACTCTGGGTACATTTATGTCATATTTTTCATTTATAACTCCTTGTTTTAGATTTTTATGATTAAACCATTAGGAGTCCAGTCCTGTAAAAAAGTCTTAGACCCGAGCACAGGAAAAAAACATATACATGTGCTTAACTTGAGTGCCCAGCATTGTCCTTATAGTAAAGTTAAGCATGAATGCAATGCTGTGACCTTCTCTGTTTTGTTAGACAGGCTAACTGCAATGGGAAAACTCAGCTCATGGAATTAAGGTTGGGTATATGTATAAGTCCAAAACTAGAGTTTTCTCTGGGATGACACTATAGGATCTAAAGTTCAAATGTAGCTGGCCTAAACAAACAAACAAACAAAAAAATTCAGTTGTTATGATGTTGCATAAATGAAAGATATGGGAATGGTGTTATATTAAATGCCTTTTTTAGTTTATGAAATAAAAAAAAATAAAATTAAATTTTTCAGGTCATTAGTCTTTTAAAGGCAGAGAAGTTTTAAGAGCTATTGTGAAAATGCCAGAAAACTCTTTTTTTTTAACTGGTCATTTATACACAGATACAACCAAAACCTAATTTTAAAAATAATATATTTCATAACTGCTCACAGATTGTTCCGTATGTGCAGCAGCCAAATAGACATGAAATTCTGAAACTGATTTAATGGAGCAGTTGTAGTCTATTGGGGTTAAAAATCTCCTGTCTGCAGGAATTTAAATATGCATTTAAATAATAGCCCATAGTAATTCAAAGAACTCCTATGCTGTACAGAAGAAATAAAATAGTTACTAATAGGAAGTCAGCTAAGTTATCATAAAGATATTTGAAAAGCCCCATGGCATGTGGGTTCATAGGTTGGGGAACAATGCCACAGAACACCACAGCTCACTCCTACCTGGGCTGTCTGCTTGGCTTGCAAAGAGGAGATTCAACAGCCAGATTTTTAGCCTCCTGCTCACATTCCTCTGTGATTATTCATTCACACAATGAGTCCTATTAAAACCAAAGGGACTCCTTGGGAGAATAGCATTACTTGCCTGTGGGTAATGGGTTCTTGATTTGACTCCAAGAAAGTAAGATTTAGCAACATTGTGCTGCCCAGCTGTGGTAAAGTGTTTTGGCAAATTGACTTATAGTCTTGGCAAATGAGACATGCTGAAAGGCATTTACACTACTTCCAAATTAGCACGTGCTTGATCATCTCTGTTTACCAAAGAGACTGTCTTCAGTGGGGCAAATATACCAAACAGAAGGTTATAGCCTTTGACAGCATTTGTGGATGCAGTTTTCATAGATTAATATTCAGTTTCCTACTGTTTTCTCCCTCCTGATGTACTACATAATTTAATGGCATCTCTGAGCTTCTGTGTTCTCATCCATTGAAGTCCTGATCTTGCTAATAAACAGTCACACAAACATTTCACTGATTACAAAGACACTAGTCACAACAATAAAGTTATTTATAAGTTTAAACCCATGAAGAACTGTGCCTGTAGGATTAGTGCTTTAATTTAATTTTTTGTTGTTTGCTTAATATTTAAAATTGATTTAAGTAGTTTTTGTTATTATGATTGAACACAGGTGAAGAGAACCATTTTTGGATGCTTATCTTCCTTTCATCTTTATTAAAGTTTTTCTTTTATTGAACTGGAAAAATATTAAACTTTTCACCTTAGACAGCAGGTTGAAGTATGACATTGTAATTGTAATCCAGATGGGAAACACAAGAAGACGGATAAAAGAAAATGAACTGCAAAGGAGCCCAAGCTGAAGAGGTTGACAGTGCTGTAATAGTACATTCAAATTAGTTTCAAGCTGTTTGTTTTTGCACTGAACACAAGTTTCCATTGTAACATTTTTCTGTATGAAAAACTATGGTGATACTTTGGTTTCCATGGTGATGTTTTTCTTTTTCGTACATATTTGTCCTCAAAAACCAGAAAGCCCACCCCTTTTTCTCTCTTTTAGCACTTAATAATTGAAGTCAAAGCTGATTTATTTTTTACGTCAGGGTGTCTGAAACACATTCCTCTATCAGTGAAAACTCCTGCAGTATTACAGTAATTTACTGTAAGCAGTTTATTCCAAGCACTACTTCAGGGAAAAAAATTCCAGGTTTGAAACCTTGAGAGTGCCATGCCTTTTCTGCCCCAGATTCAATGGACTCCAGGGGGTATCAGGGCTAAACTTTCAAACTCTTTCAGGGCGCACCGCCCTACCCTCAAAGCTTTTGGCTTCATTAATATGATATGCAGGAGATGCATTTTTGTTTCTTGCCAGTGACCACAGAATACTTGGAAGAGCAAAATGTCTTATGAAATTAAACTTTTTGGAAACAGAGTTGCTCTGTCTTCACCTGGCTTGCAAAACATTGCATTTACAGAGAAGCACTGTTATTTTTGAATCCTCCACAACAGAGCTGAAAATAGTAAACAAACTAGGATGGCCACTATGTCAGCTTTTCTATGCCTCAAATCCATCCTTCACCTGGTATTTTGTGAACATTTCTCAAGTGAAAAAAAGTTAGAAACTCAATCCAAAACAATTTTTCTATTCTCAGGTTCCCAAGCTGATGCATTTTATTAGCAGAGCTTTGTATGTTAGAGGAAAGATACCCTGGTGAAATATGTTGTCTAATTAGTTTTGAATCTAAAAGCACCAAGGATATGTGACATAATTAAATATACAAATGCTAATTGA
Organism: Passer montanus; assembly: GCF_014805655.1. Classification (NCBI taxonomy): domain Eukaryota; kingdom Metazoa; phylum Chordata; class Aves; order Passeriformes; family Passeridae; genus Passer; species Passer montanus. The sequence goes on from NW_024371037.1 coordinate 9,598,470, forward strand.
ACCTAAACAGCTCTTACAGAAATTGAGGTAACATCCAAATGATACCTTCAGAAATGTATTAAGTGGCAATGAACAAGGTCTGGATGCTATATACAGCATCTGGAGTGGGTGGGTCCTACTTAGGCGATTTAGTATGTGTCCTTAGTATTTACAGCATTCTGCATGATTCCCTGTGTTTCCCAGCAAAACTGAAAAAATGATTCTCCAAATCCATGACAAACTGGTGCCATAATCCAATGCCAAGATGCTTGGCCAAACTGGTAGATTAGACTTTGATTTGGGATGATGTCACCATGGTGACATGGTGATGAGTACACTACACAAATGCAGCCATTTTTTAATTTAATGTCTCTGAGTCATTACAGCATTACTCCAAATTCAGTGGGCTTTGTAAGTGCAATGCAACTGGAGATTACTGTCAGGAAAATAAGAATGAAAGAGGCCTTAGGAAGAGTTGTTGAAAAATCACAGGTACGTCTGCCACTGTTCCCTTTCTGGCTAGCAGAGCTGAGCTGAGTAATGGCCAGGCCACTCACAGCACAGGGCTGCAGGGCTGTGCACTGTGGGGCCTCACTGTGATGGGAAGGGCATGGCCAGCACAGCAAGTTCTCTGGCCAAGGACCTGCTCCACTACCTCTTGTCAATCCTTCCACACCTCTGGACATGGGAGATACCTGTGGATAAGGAGAAATGCTGACATCTGCACTGCACTGATGGAACTGCTGACTGCACAGAAGCGAAGGCGAATGAGATACCTTTGCTTTTCCCCTCAAACATCTCCTTTCAGGTGTAGGATGCTGAGGTGAACTCTTCTTTCTGAGTGGCCTCTGTGAGGACCCTGTCTCTTTATGGTGCAGCTCCACTGAGTCTGGTTTTCCTCTTCTTTGGGAGATCAAATACTCTAATTTTTTGTTTGTTTATTTTTTGTGATTTCTTGGGAGCAGAATTTGTATACTGTTATGGATTTAGGAGTAAAAAAACAAAAGCTGTTGAAAACAAAGATCACTCATCAGATTTATACCAAAGTAAAAAGACAGCTAGACAGATGCACATGCATATATACATAGTTCTCACCTACAATAGTAGCAATATATTGGTGGACAATGAAGAAATATGGAATATCATTAAATGTTGGACAGACCAAACACAGGATTAAATATACATATATACTTCTATATATAAAAATGGTAGAATATATGCATGTGAAGTGAGCAGCTGAGGTTTCTGAAAGCAGTGTCTAGGTTAAATTTTATAAAACTTTTTAACTCAGCAATATTCTCAGTTTAACTCTCTCCATTCTTTGTTTTCATATAACCTAATAAAGACAATATTTTTGCTTTGTGGCAACATGTTGGCTAATGATACATACAGGTAGTTCAGTCTAAGCCTTGGGCATTTCTTCTGGATTTATTTATCTTCTATTGTAGAGCAGTGGTGGTCTTTCATATATGCACTAATAATGTTTACATTTCTAAAATGGAATGCAGACTTTCACTTGAGGTAAAAGATCACAAGGTCAAGGAAACTCAGAGATTAGATCTTCTGCCTAAGCAGGCTGAAACAAGTAATACTTTGGAGATCTTGATAGCTAATGTTAATACCCTCCCACAGAGCCAGAGGCCAAGGCCTTTTGAGGACCAGCATTTTTCTGAAAAATGCCTTCTACAGTTTCTTTCTATAACCCACTCACACCAGTGCAACCACAACTACCATAACCAGCTGTTGGGAGTGTGACCATATTTCAGGTTCACCTTACAGCCTCAGCCTGATCCAGACCCTGCAGAGAGGGATGCCATTCTGCCAGCTGGGCACTCACACCTCCTGCACACTGATAATGGAAATGCAGGGGTGGCCATGGAACAAGAAATGCTATTAAACTCACTGGTACTATAGGCAGGTCAAACACATAATGGTGATTTTTAGTAGAACAAACTCACCTATCAACAGCTTGGAAAGGAAGAAAGTGAAAGCAAACACCTTTGAGACTGGGCTGTTTGGGTAGTAATGTCCCTAAACAATTAAGTCTGACAAGCTGCAGAAAATCCCTGGAGGTAGTTTAACTCATGAGTTTTGAATTAATTGGTGGTTACATTTAATTCATTCAGATATGATGAGACTAAATTAGTAAAAATACTGGGGCTAATGTTGACGTATTCTTTCCTAGGAAGACTTTTTGCACCAGATAAATATTGAGCATCATCTCCATAATCTGTATGTCATTTCCAAATGGAGTTCAAGTAGATCTTGTTTTCCTCTCAGCTCCCATACTGTTCTTTGCTATTAAAACTTGTAAGCCCTCTTCAGCCTAATCTACTTTTGTGCCTTTGCCTAAGTAAAGAATTTGATTTTCATCTTCCCTGTTGGAACATAGTGTCTATAATAGTTTAAGACAATAAGAGAGGCAAAGTAAGTGGAAGAAGTTGCATCTGTTATTAGAGAATCACGGCTAGTTGAAAGATATTAAAGATGTAGAAGAGTTTCTGCTATTTTTACTTTATTTATTACAGAGCAAACAAACAAACAAAAAAGCAACCAGCAACTGGAAAATATATTTTAAAAATGAGAAGGAAAAGATTTGCTTAAATGATCAGCTTTTTGACTATTTTACCTGAAATAGTATTTCTAGTTTTTCAGCTGGAAACAAATGTTAGTTTTGAGCAATGTCAATCTGCTTCATATTTTGAGAGCTGCATGGAAACGATAGTTCTTAGACTCTTACACCCTCCTTCTTCTTTTTCTTATGGTTTACAGTGAGACCACTTGTCTCATGATCAGCAGTGGCCACTCCTCAGTAATGAATTATTACAATACTCAAGAGAGAATTTGTATATTCCCCAACTGGCAAAAAGCCCCTGTTGCTGGGCTTTGTGTAGGAATTTTTCTTTTTGCAATGCTGAGAAGGGAAAACATTTCCTTTCCTGTGGTAAGTCTGCAAAACTACTTGCTCATTCCCCTGAACTTCCCTGTCTCTTTGCAGAAAGATCCTTCTTTGTCTTTCAGGGTGCTGTGTATTTTGTGTGGTCCCCTGGTATCCCTGAAATCTAAAATCATCTTTCTCTTGTACTGAAGGACGTGTAAGGGATACTGTGTGTGGGTGTTTCAGCTGTGTAACTCTGTACAGATCACAGAGGTGTCATCCAAACCTGCAGCCATTTATTGGCTAAAAAGGAGAAAATAGCTCCTATAAATGGTGAATGAAATGGAGACTGTTAACCTTCCTGGAACCAAGTCCATGGCTACAGAATGTATGCAGCCTGATGGATATGAGAAAGACAAAAAGGATGCCTGAGGAAAATCAGTGGCATTTATTTAGTTACAGTCATAAAGAAAATGGAGCCAAAATCAGTTACTGCAAACCCAGACAACTTCAGACTTGAGTTCTGATTCCAGCCAGTTTCTAAAAATAACATGAAAGCTGTGGTGAAAACTGATAAAAGCTTGGAAATACCAAACTACAGCTGGTCACCGGGCTTGATTCACTGCTTTATTAAAGCCCCTTTAAACATCTTTGGCAGGGCAAAGGGGCTTTAAAGTGAGTGTGAATTATATGGTTAAATACTTGCAGGTGATTTATCGTAGCTTGTATTGCTGTATAGGGTTATGAAATATATATTTTCTAGTCCTGTTTTCCTGAGTTGTGCAGGTCTAAGGAACTCATGTGTTTGCAAGATAGCTGCAGCTGGAACACACAGAATGAGGCATGCTGTGGGGGGCTCAAGCTTAAAAGAAAACCTCAGATTTTTCAGTATAGAGGTTTGCAATATACCAAATTATATTGATATTTACATGGAATTGTTTGCATTAAGTACAAATTTAAAAAGTTAATAAGAAATTTAGACTTCATTCTGTGTAGGTTTCTAAGTATGGCAACAGTAGTTGTACATTTATACATGAAGTTCAAGATATATACTCTTCAGAGAGGTCTTTTTACAAGTTGGTCTGTAAAAGCTATCTAATTAAATTATTTTGCCTTGATTTTAACATGATTAGGTAAATTGCCAGGGCAATATTTTTCTCTGGGTTCCACCTAATCCAACTGAATCACTTTTAAATAGCTAAATTGGTGATTTTCTAGATCAAGGGTTGTACTCAGATCAATGACAGTTACTTGTGTATATTGATTACTAACCATGCCTATGAAAATATAATTTGTTACTTCAGGAATGATAGTAGAAGGAACAAGCTAACTCCAAACTGAAAGGAGATCAATGTCTTGTATGTAGATAAAAAGAAGCATGTTACCTGAAAGAGCATCAATTTTTCATGGACTGTGGACAAAACACAAAAGAAAAAGGAATTCTGTGGGTCACATGCTTAATTACTGAGGTCTTGCATTATTTTCTTCTAGCATAAGAGTGAACTAAGTTCATTTTTTCAGTCACAGAGAAAGAGGAAATTCTCTAAGCCATGCTGGAATACATGAGGGCAGATCCATTAAAAGTGAAGATACGTGCTGTGGTATTGCACTCATACTCAGTGGTTTAGAAACAGAGACTGGTGTATCATGCTATAATTCATACTCCTAGGCAGACATGCTAAAGCAGCCAGGGATGAACACCTTATGCACATATGAACACATAAACCATTGTGTCCAGGCCTCCAGGAGAAGGTCACTTCTTCCCTTTTCCTCAGACATATGAAGTTAGAACTAAAGTATTCATATTTTAAAATTACATCTAATTAAAAAAGTGTAACATATTGGAAAAGTAATGACAAACATGCTTCCTTGCAAGCACGTATTTCTGTTCCTTACTCTACTCTGAGCTTAACACTGAGGTGGATTGGCAGATCATGCCAGACTAGTTTTTCTGCTGTAAATGTGCAATAGAAGAAGGCTTTAGTCCACATGACAGCTGCACTTTCTGCAGTTTAAGGAGGGATGGGATATTCTACAAGGGAAATGGATGTGAAGGACAAAGTACATGCTGTGCAGAGCTGCTCTGCTGAAGTGCAGAGCAAGCCAGGGCAGGGGACAGTTTGCCAAGCAGAGGAGCTGCAGATGTCCTAGAGGCACAGTGGAGGATCCTGGGGTCCATGCTGCCAGCTGGCTCTGGGCAGTCACAGGGAAAGCCCACTGCTTGCTCTGTAGTGGAGGGGAGAGAATGAAGGAGTGACCTCATGTACCTGGAGAGGGATCTGATGGAAACTTCCCAAAGCCAAATTCCGTAGTGTTTTGGAACTATGACTTTTTGTCTGACTTAGTTGTCCTTTCTGGTATATAGGTGGCAAACTCCCACAGGTTAGGCTGTGTTACTAGACCAGGAGAAGATAATTCTTCCCTCTTTTGTGACACTAATAAAGGTACTAGTCTATAGGGACCTAACTCATCCCTGATAATCATAATTCCCTGATGAACTCCAGACTTACCTACTGGGATCTTTAGGAAGTTACTCAAGCCTAAAGTAACAAAATTTTTTTGTGGTGCTCTAATCTTGAGGAAAATATTGCAGCTATTATAATCAGTGAAGAAGTCATGAACTGAGAGTCTAAATTCTTAGCCTGTTTCTAATTACTTTTCTGTCTGATCCTCTGACATTTCTGTAGCATTTCTTTTACATTGTGTTGTTGTGAAATGTATGGAATACAGTGGCAAAAGATCTGCTTTCTTACGTTTGCATGAGTATTCCATTATTTTCCCCCTCTAAACAGGGAAGGGAAGGGAAGGGAAGGGAAGGGAAGGGAAGGGAAAACTTTCCAGAGTGAATTTAGAAATATTGACTGCTGTCTGAGCTTAAGGTACAAGATAAAAGAGAAAATCTTTTATGGATTCCACATTATTATTTTGTCCTGTGATTCTCTAACTGCACTTGTGGTATTTTAATTAATTTTTAAATTTAGCATGATAAGTGAAATTATAGGTGCCATTAAAATCAGAATAAATGGAATATTTTCAGTCATATATTGTGAAGGATTTCCTCTCTACAAGCTGACATAATCCTAAACAGCCTGTACCTCTTCTCAGATTTGCTTTTCACAGTCACAGAAGAAATACAGAACAAAAAATAAATACAGATTCTCTATTTTATTAGTGAAGACAATTGTGTAGACACAGAGTTTCCAGATTATTCACTACGAATTCAAATAAACAATCTTCCACAGTGTTACTTCCCTAAAATATTTTGGATGGATGTAACAAGTCAACTACAATTACCCACTGATAAAAAAACATGAGAAGTTGAAAACTTGAATACTACTGTGGCTCAGAGAATCTCTAGCTAAAAGTAAACAAGCTAACTCCAATGTTAATCTTTTATTTGTTTTTAAAAACTGAAAAAAGTCATAAAAACAACTCACAAAGAGGAATTTGGCATCTGGGAAAAATGAAGGAGTGAGATCCTCATCAGAAAAGAAAGAAGTGTTGATATTAGCCAGCTAAACTGGATTCATGTTGATTTATTTTTCTGCTGCTGTTGTTTTTCCTTTTCTTCCAAGCATTAGACAAATGCTAGTTTTCTGCTTTGTTTCAAGCAAGATGATTAAATGTAGGCACTAGCTAGCTTGCTAAAGGAAAGATTTTCTCAGACAATTAGCACCCTTATTATATGGTTCAGATTTTAAATCAAAATTAGAAATAAGACTGTCACCCTGTTGTATATGAACCACAGGGCAATTTTTACATGTACAAACACTGATTACCATTTCACTTCAATTTGTTAATTTGATTAGGTTTTTTTCAGATATTTTAAATATTTTTTGAGCAGAAGTCCTGTATTTAAAGCTTTCATGTGAAGGTCATATGGGCAAATCATGTTTTGCCAGGTGGACTGTCTGCAGTGCTCAGAATCTTGATAAAAACCAGCTGCAATGGCCTGATACTGGTTGAGACTCAAAAATCAGACTGTGCAAACAAATATATCTTGGCCCTAGATACTTGCCACATCTGCCAACAATTAGTTATATATCAGGACTAGAAAGGGGCACAGAATAAACAAGATCTGATTTCAGAATAAGCAAATAAACAAGGAGCTCTGCATCATTATTCATCTAGTGGATGTGGAATAACATAAGTTGCAGGCTTAGGTTCACAGCTGTCAATCCTTGAGGTTTAGCTAAAAGTATTAGGTAACAGAAGATCTGATTGACAAATACTTTGCAGATGCTCTGGAGCACATTATCTCACCTGTTTGCTGACTCCAGAGTGCCACCCAAACACTCAGCCACGGTGCTCCTGGGAGACAGATGCTAGGGGCCAATTGGCTGTGGGAGGAGAAAGAGCCACTTCTAAAGAGCTTCTTACCATGATTTTTAGGGATTTTTCAAATGGTGGTTACATTATGCCAGTAGTGCTGCGAGTCATCTGTCTTTTCAGAATTAGATGAGAATCCAAACCAAATAAATACTAATATTTTGAAGCCTGAAGGAGTTTTTTTTAAAACCAAGTGTTTTGTGAGGATTGAAGGAGGGAGGGAAGCTGAAAATCAGTGAAAATACTGAGGTTTCCTGGCATGCAAAGTTTAGTTGCTGTGTAAAGAAACCATGAATCCTGACTCTCATCTTGCAGGAAAAATATTCCGAGTTTTGAAGATATTCCAAAATATTTTGATCAGTTGCCTGAGAGCATGAAAATGAAACAATGTTGAGTTTATGTAACAAAAACATTTAATAACAATAAAATTGGTAAATAATAGGTTATGTTTACTATTTAGACAAAGCAAGGCATTCTGATATCGAGTTTCACTTAGAAGATTGTATTCAACTAAAATCAAAGCAGGGAAAGAATTTTATTACCTGCGTGTAATGTGGGATATGATATAATGACCTTCATTCAAACTCCAAATCATTAAAACTCTTTAATGGGTGACCAGGGAGGACTTCAGATTCAGATCCAACAGCAGAGAAATATGAATAAGATCTATTGTTTAATTGAATTAGTGATTCTAAACCTTCATACACAAATGGCATGAGAAAATCAGGAATGTGAAAAAATAAGTTTTCACTCTAAAGTATTACATTTTATTTTGAATAATTATTAAACTCAGCTGTGCTGGAGAAAACACAGGAAGACTCTGCACACTGTCAGGTCTCTCTGATACCCCAACTTTATTCTCTGTAGAGAATCCTCTGATAGTTGGCAACAAGCATTAACTTAACAAAAAAGAGTGAGTTTCTGCTCCCTTGCACAGTGCAATTCCTGTAGTGGACCAGGACCATGGTTCAGAGAAAATCAAGAATAGATACAATTCTGATGCCTGACCTGAATGACATATGAAAAAAAGACATTTTTGTGTTTATGGAATGGGAATTAATGAGCATGTTTTTCTCATCCCTAGACTGAAAATGGTCATATAATCACAGATCCCATGGAAATCACCTTCAAGATTTTAGCTGATTCTGGTCAATTTTCAGTCACACTTGCAGACAGCAGACAGGTGGAGGTACGTGTAAGTTATTCTTCCTAAGCTTTGGGGAAATCAATTTTTGTTCAGAGTATCTATGAACTAGGGCATATGCCTTAAAGGGACCTCAAAAATTATCTTCTGTCCCTCTGTACAATGTGAGAGTCATGGCAGAAGTTCATAATGACCCACTTAGGTTTTGTGGGATAACCAGGCTTAAGAGTTGTAGTCATTTCACTTTCTCATGGATTAGAAAGAAGAATATGTCCTGGCCAAGAATAACGTAGCCATGCCCAAAAGGAAAACTAAGAGCTTTCTTCAGAAACAAAAATTTTAGAAGAAGAATAAGATACCTCTCCTCCACAGCCTCAGATGGCTGTATTCAAATTCCAGAGCTCACAAGAAGATGAAATAGAATAAAACCTGAATTCTAATAATACTTTACATTGCCTTAAAAACTTGCATATATACAATGGAATATTTTGTCTGAGTTAATTAAAAAACCACTCTTTTCATCTTATTAACTATGCTTAACCAAACCAGTTGAAAGTTGCTTAAAAATATGAAATAGGAAAGGAACTCATTAAAAAGTGAATTAGCATTTCACTGATTTGAGTTTAATATGATTGCATTTATACACTACAGAAAAATTACCACTTTATTAGAAGTCATTTGTATACTTAACTGCTGTATGAATTCACCTTTGATGTAGTAGAATATTATTTATATTAACTGTTAAATATTATAAGGCAATTAGTCTAGCTCTGTTCTGCTTCTAAATAGTGAGCTATTAGATGAACCTGATATGATGCAAGTCTTATGATTTGTGGCCCAAAAATCTCTATTAATCTATTGAAATATGTCTCTGTAGTGGCTTATCCTTATTCCAGAGAAATTATTACTTTAGAAAAAGTCTTACAAACTTCTTGTTGATATGACAGGACCCTAAAGCCTAGTTTTTCTCTCTGACCAGTCCAAAAAGCTAGAGAACATCTGCAATAAAGTGGGCATGATTTTTCTTTTGGGAAAAGCATTGTGGCTGAGTGAGAGTGTGCACATAAGCTGTCCCAATACCTTAATGCTCCAGAGAAGTAATTTTCTGAATTTAATGTCCTAAAATAAAATTACAGTAGGAAAAAATAAGAGTATAAATATATTTTTCAGATATCTAGAGGATATGTGATCAGTTTTGTGTTCTAGTCCTTCCTGATTCTTGAAAATGTAGAAAAATATTTCTAAACCACATTTCAAAGTCAACTCTTCTCTTGCTCAGGACTTCAAGTGGTGTCTGAGAAAAGTGCACCAGACTGATGTAAATGCGCCTTTTAAATGAAGCCACAATTCTCTCTTGAGTCTTATTATATTTGATTTAAAAGCTACAGCATCTTTCTTTGCATTCAAAGGGAGGGAGGGAGGGAGGGAGGGGAAGGAAGGAAGGAAAAGGGGTATGGAAAGAGGCAGGGGGAGTGAAGAGGAAAAGGGAAGGAAGGAAAGAAAAAGAACATTTCATGATACTTTTGCTCTTTGAGCTACTTGGGAAAGGATGAACAGATTCAGCAGATTCTCTTATGGCATTGTTGGTCTAAAATTCATATTATTTTCAATGACCAAGTTCTCATTCAGAGATGTTGCATTCTTTTCTCTTTGAATGTACTGCAGCCTCTTAAAAAGATAGACCCTTCATGTCCATGGTTAAGGACTTTGGAAGGTGCTCTATGGTGACTGTTGATTTTAAGTGAAGTTCATATGAAGAACATGCTTCCTAAATACTCTTCCAAATGTCTGTTCCATTCTTAATTTACAAGGGATTGAAACACTAGAAGCTGATTTCCATGTTCATTCACTTTTTGTTTCCCTCAGAATTTAATCTAAATCTTGCCAGGTTTCATTTGCACCATATTAATTTTACCATATGACTACTTTATAAGGAAATGTGATAGGGAATCATAATTTATTCCCATAAGTAATTCAAAAAATTGAATTTTTAAAAGCTTTCAATCCTTAGCAATGTTTAGCCAATTTCAGAAAGACAATTTACATCGGAAAATCCCAAACTGTTACTTCTAATGTAAGCCAATATTTTTTTAATATCAAAGACATATTTTAAAAACATGAAGCATGATCACTTGCAATTCCATCATATTCTGAATTTCAACAAAGTTTGGTGTTGCTTTAAACAGTGCTTTTGTCCCAGGCCTGCAAGAAAAAATAAAACATTAGGAATATTATCTAACTAGTCAACAAGTTTATTGGTCTATCTAGGTGCATATGGCTCATGTGTCTCCAGGGATCCCTTTTAGCTTTTTAAAAGGAGGTAAAAATCCTACATTTCTGTTATCCTTTTTTTCTCAATCTTGAAGCGGTAGATAGGTTTGTGCATGCCTGTGTAAGTTAGTCAGCTATGGATGCATACTTGTGTAAAATAATGCGTTCATTCAGGACAGGTGAATTGAAAAAGTATGGACACCTCATATTTAAAACCCCTTTTTATTCACATGATTATTGTGAATGAATTCACAGGATCTCTCATGATCCTTAAGACCTCATTTTCCAGGGCTTGCAATCTTTTGCTTGTAGAACGAGGTGTTTATTTCTGAAGGGGAAAGTAGAACTTCTCAGATAACTTTCCGCATTCCTAGAGGAGACTGTAAGTATCAGGATGGACTTTAATCTTTGAATTTTGTGTTAGGATGGAGAATGCCGGCTTGCAAAGTAGATCACCAGTTGTGTTCCCAGGGAACTGTGTTGTTTAAAAATGGCCTGCTGCCTTCTGCTGCAGGAGACTTTTGATGGAGGGAAGCTCCCATCTTTTCCTGGGCTCTTACAAAATCACAAAGCCTGCAGAGCTACTGTGCTCTCTATGGCAAGTTCAGACATGAGGTTTAACACAAGGCAGAAATTGCTGGAAATAATAAATGGGATGAATATATATATGCATGTATGTATATATATACTAGACTCTAAAAATTTTGATAGCCATCAGCAGTGAGTATTCTGAGGATGAAGATTAATTTAGTCAAAGGCCTATTCCCTCAGTACTGAGATATGCTGCAGAAGAAGCAAATGCTTGTGTCTTTATGAGTTTCTCTCTTGGCACACTATCAAGCAGAATGAGAAGGAAAAATCTCTGTAGAAAGAATAAAAAAGCTTGCAGCTGCCTCTGCCTGCCCCCCCCCCAGCCCTTCTTCACTGCCCAAATCATTTTTTACTATTTAAATATGGAAAAGCAAAACTCTGAATACATTATAAAAGAAGGTGTTGAGAGAAGATTAATAAAATGTGTGTCATCTTTTGCATTCATGGCTTCTGTTACAAAGGGATCTGCAAAGACTCTCGTGCACACTTTTGTCATCTTTTCCCTAGACATAAAATAGTGAGGAAGGCATAGATTAGAACTAAACATGTTTTGATTCTAGTCACTCGCATACAAATGTGTGCTGATGACATAGCACTGCTTAGACTGAATCTCTTACAGAGTTAACTTTCCTGTTTGGTACTGGTTTGGTAAGAACAGATGTGTGCTAAACAGAAATAAGTCAAGGTCATGGTTTTGGAGCATCATTCAAATTCATCAGACTGCATCCACCTTCCATTACCATCTTTGCTTTGTACTAAAACATTTCTTTTTCAGATGTCTTCTGTGAGAATTCTTATAGTGTTGCAGCAGTATACTCCTGTATGATATTCAGAACCCCTAAACAGGGAAATTACAGTACTTGTCAAACTGATGTTCAAACACCACTGTGCTTCTGTGGGATAGTTTTCATTTACTTTGTTAATTTTTGTTTCCAAAGGTAAAGTCATGTTTGTATGAAGTTGAGCTGAAGATATTTATTATCTCAGTATGTTAAGTAAAACAGCCATAGTATATAAAGGCAGATTATTGGCTGAATGTTTTACAATCAATTTACAGTCTCAGAAGGAAACTTTTTCTCTTTTCAATTCTTTGTAAAACCATGTGTAACAACCTTGTTTTCTGAAAAGCATATGCCAACAATTGCTAGTTTGATAATATATTATTAATGTAACTAAGCTCTAAACCAGCCACATGTATAATTATTTCTTCTGTTGTGGGCTGCTTTGTCTAGAACATGGATGGGGGCTGACTGCTGCATCTGTGCACAACCAGCCCTCTGAAACTTCCCCCTTGTCCATGGCTCTTTCTTCTTAGCTGGGCTGGAGGTAAAAATCTTTATGGGTCGGTGCTTGAGCTGGGAATGACTGCATTTCACCAAGGTGTATTGAACAAATAGTAATAGTGGATATTCTGAGTTCATTGCTTACTCTCCTGGTTCTAAATTTGCTTTGCTTTTTCTGGACCTGTCAATTCTTCCATTTTGTAATTGAGATGTAGGAGGTTTGATATTGCTCTTCAATCACATTAGCACTAGAATGGAGTTGTTTAATAAACATGGATCTTTATAGACAGAGGCTATTTAATTCTGTTAAAGTCTTTTATTCTTTTAAACAGCCTCAACAAGAGTTAATACTTGAAGATTATACAAAATTTAAAGTTGTTGCAAGTTGTTGTAAGAATAGAAGATCTAAAAAATTTGATAAAATGTAGTAAAAATAAGTTCACACAGGTGAGAGACAAAGTAGAAAAATAAAAAGTAGCACATTTTGAGATGAAGAGAATATGAAATGGAAGTATTCACCAGGAAGATAATGCTTGTAAACCGAATGGGTCACAGGGACCTATTCTGAGATACTACACTGCACTTGTTGAACTTACAATATGGTACGATGGAAAAAAATCCAAAGAGTAGTTTTTTCAGTGAAACTGATTTTGATAACAAAAAATCCTTTTTGCCCTTTTGCACCTCCAGAATATCTTAAAGTCACTGTCTCTTTAAAGTATTTTATTCTATTCCAATTAAAATCTCAGAGTTCCACAAAGGAGGAACTTTTTAGTACTCTACATAAGAAAAGGAATAAAACAGGTATAATTGTTCTTCCTGACAGTTAGTGCTCTTTTGAGAAGTTCTAACTGCTTTGTTTGCTTATGTAATAAAGGTTTTATCAAGGATTGCCTGAAGATAAAGTGGTAGTTTACCACTTTCTAAAGTTCAACCTGAAACAGGATTAATCAGACTGTTTTAAACATAATATCTTGGTGTTCTCAATGTAACATGAAACATACAGCTGGCCCATCATGATTTATCTATAGTCTCCATATAATAGCCAGCAAACCTTACACATGACTATAGTATAGATTTAGCTTTTTTTTTTCAATCCTAACAGGTAAAATGGTCTTGCCAACTGATTTTATTTTGCCAGATTTGATCTCATTTACAGGTGCAATCAGATGAGATCTTTCCTGACAGAAGACAAAGTAAATAGTTCCCTTCAACGTGGTCCATTTGGGACTGCAATGAAGAAGCAGAAATTGGGTAAGCAGTAAAAAATGTCAAGCTGTTTCAAATACAGAAGTCTATGAAAGTAACTATCAAAACAAGGTCACTGAACGATCTGATTTTGAAAAGAATTGTATTTGCATGCACTAGAACTTAAGGATCATAGATATTAAGATGCAAGCCGGAATGAGTATGCCTGAAGACCGTGATAAGCACCTGAACTTGTAGCTCTTCTGATCCTTGATTTTAGAATACTTTCCCTGAAAGTGATACCTCAAGGATTAGCAGCAGAAGTTCTAACCAAAATGTTTGTTTCATTAACAAACATTCACCTCATTTCTCCTCCTGTAGGCCTTACTGGTGATTATATTCTTTTGTGTCCTGTCAAGAATGCAGTTATTTGTGAGGTGTCTGTGGCTGCTGTATACTCCAGTTTGAACACTAAACACTATGTGGGCAACACATTTTCTAGAGTATTAAATAGTTTGAAAAAATTATCGTAAAAAAGAAAAAAAGGATATGAATTAAACACTCAAACCCCCACATTTCCAACCTTTTAATTCTTCATCAGTACAAGTGAAAATGTCTGTCACAGCTGTCATGACTCATGTACTCCTTTATTTTTAAAATGGTGTGTGACTTCTGACATTATGGCACTTCCGTGCTGCTATGTGTGGGTAGATGGAAGAGAAATTTATCTACCTTTACTGATTTTTATCTGTTAACTTTTGATGAGAATTTTTTCTTTCCTCTTGTATTGTAAATTCAAGGACAAATGAGAAATATTGGCCGGTTTTCACTCGTCCATAGTCCCAGAACATAAAGAATCACAGCTGTTCCTAAAGGGGTAGTTCCTGTGGATACACATATTTTTAGGAAGAGAGTGGCAGAAGAGGCTTGGGCAAGGGTTTCTAATCCCACAGGCTCAGGTATTTCTCTCACTCTGAAAGGCAATGAAGAATGTGTAAGGTATGGAGCAGCTGGGTAAGTTCTCTGGATACATCATGGGTTTAAATACAAAGGCACTCTCTGTACCTGGAAGAAAATACCTTGAAAAGCAACAAGGTCACAAAATGAGGTCTTCCTGACTATGTTATGGAGCCCACTTGTGTGCCTCAGCACAGCTATGAATGATGCACTTCGACAAATCAGACCTTCAGAAACTGAGTCAAAGGGAGTAATGATGCATGAGTGGATCAGTGGTATGAACTTTTGTAGTTACCAAGTGGGTACACAGGAATATGTTACCCTTAGATAACTTGTTTATATATCTAGGAACTTCATATTTAATCTGAACTATCTGACTATAAAGTCTCTGATCTCCATATTATTATCTGAAACTAAGATCAGAGCTGAGGTCCCAATTCCTAATAAATGTAAAAGTTTTTTTGTTTTGTTTTCTTTCCTCTTTCCTTGAAGTATAATATGAGGTATTACTTATCCTTCAGATGGATCAATGAAAAGAAAGGTGATAATTTCCTGGAACAATAAATTATACAATTTAGGGTCCAATTTGAAGCCAATTGAAAGGTCAAATTTGTTGTTTTGTTGGGGTTTTTTTATTAGTATAACTTCAATGACATGAGTGGATTGGTTCCAAATTTAAATGAGAAAAGAGTGAAGCCAACAGTTCTGTCAGAGGAAATATATTTGAATTGTCTGGTTTTGTTGGTCACTCTCTCTATTCTGAGTCTTCTGCCTTCACTGACTTTTAAAGTTCTTTCCTTGACTCTAAGTTCTCTCAATAGTCAGTTTTGAGAAGAAAGATCGATCCAGACTTCCTTGCCAGGTTCCCACTATGTACATGGAACTGATTTGCATTATCACATATCAGCACAGAAAAATACATAAATTGCTAGTTATTAAGGGAACAAATTATGAAGTTTAGAATATTATTGCCAGACTACTTACAGGTGACCTCTGAAGGACAGGAAAAAGCAAATTAAGAAGGAGTACATGCAGTACAGTGGTTATCTTACTGAATATAAAGCTTTTTACTACAACACATTATCCTTTTTATTTAATTTTCAGTTTATTAAACGGCCTTAATTTCAGTGGAGGTGACCTCCTGCTGGCAAAATGGTGAAAATGTTGCATTTGGACATGAAAATTCATGTTTTAGATAGAAAAAAGAATCAATTCCACAATACTAAAAACCATAGTCATTGAATATAAAAAATGTATGATTTCTCTGCCACTTCTTAGTCACATTAGCATACCAGAAAATATTGATCAGGCTTTTAAAATTCCAGAATTCACAGATGATAATATTGTGTAATATTTTCTATTACTGACAATTCTGCTTATTATTCAGAGGCTTCCCAACAACTCTACAAAACTAGGGCTGAAAGTTTACTGAACAACTTGTGTATCTGTCTTATTTTGGCTCCATATTATGCTGTGTGAAATCTGCCACATCATACTAAGGGGATATGCTGAAAGTGGTATATATCTGAAGCTTTTCTCTTCATGGAAGTGGACTGTAGAAATCAATGGTATACCCTTTTATGTTCCTCAAATTTTTAACCTGTGGTCCCTGGAGCTGACCTAAATTCTTCTTTGGCAAGTAGAAGAATACAAAAATTCAGCTGGCTGGAAATTTCTACCTCATTCATCTACAAATCCTGAAAGGATCCTTCCTTCTCTAAACATAGCTGGCAAGTGGCCTCATGGAAAAGAGAAGAATCCATTCTTTTATTTCCTTCATTGAGAAAAAAAGAATTCCCTGAAGTGGCATTAAAACAGTATGCCACTTCAACCCTCATACAGAGTTCATGGACAAAACTGAAAGTTAGCTACAACTGCTAATCACCCTGTGCTTGAAATAGCAAAACAAACAAACAAAAAAAGACAAACTGTATCTACTTATAGGTATAGTTACAGCAAGTCAACCTCAAATTATATCAAGTTGGGTTTGCCATAGCATCTGGAGAGATTTTAAAAGATATTAAATCAGAAACGTTCCTGAAGATTTTTAATGTTTATGTGGGTTCTCCATAAAAATTCTATTGAAGGTTAAAAAAAACCCAAAAAACCCAAAAATCAACCAACAAATCCTTAAACAAAGTAAAAACAAAAACAAAAACAAAACAAAAACCAAACCAAAATAAACCCCAAAGAGAAAAAAAAAAACCTCTATAACATCCCCAAACCACCAGTTTAAAAAAAAAGGAAAAAATGTATTTACAGATTATTAAAAAAAATGCTAGTTATTTTCATGAACAAGGATTTCAGGGAAAAAATAATTTGGGATTCAGAGGAAGAATTCATTTGGAGAAAAGAACTGGATTTTTTTGGTTTAAAGTTTACTAGGTTCTGTGAAATGATTTTGCTTTCTCTTTTTCATACAGTAGAAAATGTAAATGTGTATTCATTCTAATTAGTACTGTTTTTCATTGAGGGCTATTTTTATACAAAATGTATTATTAAAAAAAACCTAGACCCAAATGGCAGTTTCTGACAAATAGATAACCTTTTCCAATCTCCAAAGGCAAATGTGCAGATGATAATACTAAAGAATAACAAACATCTACTTTTTTATATTTTCATGGAACTTTGTACATCTAGCATGTGATGTATGGATTCGTTTTACCACTACGTGGTAAAAAAAGTATTCACGTGCTCCATCTTAGTGTATACTTACTTACTGATTTCAAAATTTGATAAAAATAATAAAAAATAGATCTAAATACTGAAGACATGAAATAAAACTTTCATTTATTAAAATTTCTTATGATATGGAAATATTAAATATATGGTGCAAAAATTTTATCATGTATCTATCAAATAGAGTTACCCTAGAAAATATCAAAAGATATCACAAGGTAAGTTTAAAAACTCCCATCTTATCACTTTTATATGTTATCCTAACATTTATCCTTGGAGTGCATTGTAAGTTCTGTTTTCTATTTACTTCCCAATTTTTAAACACCAGAAGAATTAAAATTTTTTCTTCTCTCAGAGATTTATAACTATCCTTTATACCACATATTTTGTACTCTCAAATATTCTGTATTTTGATTGGATTGCCATTCCACTTTTGTCTGAAAGGTTATTGAGGCTGTCAACAGGAAAAGGACTAGAATTACCAGCCAATCAAATTACAGAATACTTAAAAGGTCAAAGTAGTACAGCACACTAACATAATTCACAGAATATATGAGGCTTTAAAACCCTAATACCTCATTCTCGTAACAAAGGTTGTAATGAGAGCAAGAAATGGCACAACATGAATTCCTTCATGTGATGGCGATTATAACAAGAACCTGAAATGCAATAAACTTAACCCATTCTTGCTGCTATGCTAAGACTGTACCTTAGTTTTGTTTCAAGCTACCTTGAAAATTACTTGGATGATAAACTTTAGGAAAGATACTGGGTAGTAAGTTTTGCTTATGCATCACCTCAAAGTAATTGTCAATCAGAATTTTTTATTTGTTGTCGATGACATACATACAAAAAGTTTCAAACCAAACCAGAAATTATTATGGATGATGTTTTAAAGTTTGTTTATTTGTTTGTTTGTTTGTTTAGCAAGGAGTTTCTTGATATAGCAGGTGGAGAAGTGTTACTTATATTTCTATTTTTCTAGTACTGAAGTTGTCTGAAGTCTAATCAACTATTCCAAATAATAGCAATATAGAAATGCCACTCACAAATGTAGACATGACAGATTATTTGTAGAATAAAATTCATGTGTTGCACAGTTTCACAGAAATTAGACTGGCTTTTATAGGAGTCTTTACTATCTGTGTCATTGCAGTTATTAGAACATGTAAAACCTTAACAAGTCTTTTTTTCCTGATAGAATATTCCACATTAGATCACAAAACCTTTCAAGGCAAAGACAACTGGCAATGACAAGCAATCCAACCCCTAACTTCACAGCACTTTTTTTTGGGGGGGGGGGGGGGAGGGGGTGGAGCATAAAGGTAAAAGCATTTTTATTTTACATTTCTTTTCTTCAGTGATGTGTGTAGCATAACCTGTTCTATTCAATCCTATCTACAGACAGGAAATAAAAACAGATTTAACCTACAGACCTTTGGTTAACTTCTTCCTAAACCAAATATAAAATGTTACCTCATCTTGCTCAGATTAAAAGGGGAGAGGGGGAACTCCCCCCTTCACCACACGTTCCCTTATTGAGAATCTCTTCTATATAAAAAGAAGAGTCTGCATATAAAAGACAATCCAGAGACATCTTTGAAGGTTCTCTTTCAAAGCGTCTCTACTTCCCTGAGCGTCTGGGGATTTCTGTTATTAATTGAAGTTAATTTTCTAGGATATCAGTTTGCCATGCACGTGGGAAAGATTGATAGCCTCTTCGATTCTCAAGAGTGTTGGAAATGACACTGTTCCATCACCGGGTGTCTTCACTTTTATCATCACAAATCAAATTATAAACATCGGGGCAACCTTGCTGGAATCTGGCTTCGGGAGATTTCCATAAGATTAATTAGGCGGCCAAAGCAAAGATGGTAAAATCTAAGGGCGGGGNGGGAAGGTAGGGGGAGGACAGGGAAAGGGGGGAGAGAAGCACCATTCATTCCTTGTAGAATGGGAAGTCAATTCAA
Organism: Passer montanus; assembly: GCF_014805655.1. Lineage (NCBI taxonomy): Eukaryota > Metazoa > Chordata > Aves > Passeriformes > Passeridae > Passer > Passer montanus. The sequence goes on from NW_024371037.1 coordinate 9,617,739, forward strand.
CAATGGGTAATTAGCGTGGGCCATGGATTCTCAAAGGCACTGAGGACACTGGACTCTTTCTCTCACTCTGATGTTTAGTGCGGTATTGTGGACCCCTCATTTAATTAGTGCACTTTGATACCCACAGGAGCTTGAAGCTCCAGGGCATGCTAAACACAGACTGACACCAGCAAGCTTCTGCCTCCTTCCAGTCTAATTAGAGACACAATGAGCTGCAAAGACAATGTTTTACTCCAAGATTTCTTCTGCAGATACCTCTGGCAGGAAACAATCGTTTATTTTGTGTCTATATTGGTATTCAGATTAAATTGTTAGCATGCAAAAGCTGAGCTAAGGGCACATATCTATTAAAAATGCTTAGCAGAGTTCAGAAACGATGGAAGCAATTTGTGGGGAAAAAAAAAAGTATTTTCCCCTTTGGATTTTTTTTTTGTTCTCTTATCTAATTAGAAGTAAATGATTTGAGTAAGAAAACCAAAATAGGCTGGACTCTAAAGCATCTCTTATGAAATTATTTTTTCCCTCTTTGCATTAATAGTTTCTACCTCTCAGAAAAAGAGATTTTTAACTTAACTGTTTGCAAAAGTGAAAGGCAGGAAAAAAAAGGAAATGAAAAAAATGAGTACTTCTGTTACAATTGCCTGTTGAAATGAGCACCCACGTATTTTAACAGGACATTGTGCAGAGAAAATGTTACTCATATTTGCAGCTCTTCAGAGAAGAAACCCCAAAAAGTTTGTGGCAATGATTGCATGTTTGTGTGCTGTGAGGGTATATAAAGTTACTTTTGATGGACAGTTCTATGCTTATTGGAAGAATATAAATATCCCAAGGGAAGCTGTGTATTGAAAATTAGTCTCAGCATACACTAAACACTTGCATGTGCTGCTTAACAATAGATTGGAGAACCAGTACTCCTAAAAATTCAGCTTCTTCTACATTTATTGTGTCATTACTTTCCTCTTTCTCAGGTAATTAAAAGGAAACAGACCAACATATCAATGTGTCTATTCTCAGACTAGAAACGTACTCTACTGGTTAGATTATGGTAATTTGGACAGTTACACCATTTAATAAGTGGTTATAATGGGAGAAGGAATGGATGTGAAAACATAGGAAAAGAAACACGAACCAAAATTTCTATTCAAGCTTTAGATGTATGAATCCAACTAATTGTGGACTGAGGAGCAGAGAGGGGAACGGTCTTGCCCTGCTTCCTGACATCATGTGTAAGATCGTTCCTACCACTTTTCTTTGTCCTTTGGTGTCCCCTTGCTGGCCTCTTCCACAATCTGGGAATCACAGGACGGTTACAGACATCCAGTTACCCTCCTGCATTCCTCTGCAACATCTGCTGCAATGAAAAGTGTCTTCACTAGCCCCCAAGCTGAGACCCAAGATTAGCTAAGGGCACATATCTATTAAAATGTGCAGAGGATGGTGATGAACACAGTTAAGTACAGTTGATTGTTGGTTACCAGTGGTGGTCTCCAGGACTATACACTGGGGCCAGTCCTGTTTAAGATTTTTGTTAATGACCTGGACACAGGGATCAAATGGATGATCCATCTGTTTGTAGAAGACAACAAGCTGGTGGGTGTGTTGACCTGCTGAAGGGCAGGAAGACTCCACAGAGGGATCTGGAATGACTGGATTGATGGATTGAGGTCAGCTGTATGAGGTTCAGTAAGGAAGAGTACTGGGTCCTGCATCTGTGGTTGTTGTCACAACCACAACATGCAGGGCTACAAGCTGGGAGATGAGTAGCTGGAAATCTGCCTGTTGGAAAAGGACGTAGGGATACTGGTCAACAGCTAGGGGAACATGAGCCAGAATGTGCCAAGGTGGCCAAGAAGATCAATGGCATTGTAGATTGTGTAAGAAATTATTGGACAGCAGGACTAGGGAAATGGTTGTCACTCTGTATTCAGCACTAGCGAGGCTGCACTTTGAATTTTGTGTTCAGTTTCGGCACCTCACTACAAGAAAGATGTTGTTTAGCCTGAATAATAGGAGGAAACCTTACCTCTCTCTAAAACTGCCTGAGAGGGAGTTATAGCAAGCTGGGGGTCAGTTCTGTTCTCCCAAATAACAAGTAATTGGGCAAGAGAAAATTTCCTCAAGTTGTGCCAGGGAGATTTAGATTGGATATTAGGAAAAAATTATTCACAGAAGGAGTTGTCAAGCATTGGAACAGGCTACCCAGGGAAGTGGCAGAGTCATCATCCCCACAGGTATTTAAACATCATGTAGATGTGGTATTTAGGGACATAGTTTAGTGGTGGACTTGGCATTATTAGGTTTATGGTTGGACTTGTTGGACTTAAAGGTCTTGTCCAAGTTAAACAATTCTATGGTTCTATGATAAACATAACATAAGGTCTAGCAGAAGGGAAAAGCAGGCTCCAAGCCTGACCTGAACATCCTTGTCCAAATTTGGAAAGACTTCGGAACAGAGATTTTTCCTCTGTTGGAACTCCCATCTCAAACTCAGAGGCTATGTCTGTATTAGTAAGCTAAATGTAAGGAAACCAGTTGCTATAAACCAGACATAGATATGATTTTACCAATATATTTTATTAGTAAAACTTATAATGCTTGCTTTCTTTCACAGATGTTTAACTGAAATACCTCAAGCAAGTTTGTGGTGACACAATAATGAATGCTGACATAAGTTGGAAACCATATATCAAAATGGAATACACAGAAGTATTCCAGGAAAATATTTAAGTAATCTTGGTTTTATAGTAGTTCCTGCTGTAGTAGGTTCAGTTCACAGACTTAAATTGTGGCCTGCTGTCACTCATGGCATTGTACACTTTCGACTTTTGCCACCTAGCACTTTCCCAAGCATCTTCAGACACTTAGAACAAGCACAGCTTGGAGACAACCCCAAAAAGGGAGTATGAAAATATTTCCAACATGATTAGCTTCTTGTCCATGATACAGTCCTCCAAAACAACCCAAATATCTTTGTAATTTCCAAAGACCCACTTGTTCTAATCCCACATAAGAAGGTGTGAAAATAAGTAACCTGTTCTGGACTAAAAACCTGCTAGTCAGCCAGGCTGCAGAGGAGCATTCACATTATTTAATGAACTTTGAAATGAGGAAGGCACACCCCAGGTAATCAGCATGTCTTATGATTATGACATTCAATGACTCCAGAGGAGATCCAGAAGCTATGTAGTGGAAATGGAATCAGGAGGCACAATTTGATCAAGAACCTGCAGCTGGGCCATGGTCACTGCTGTTTTCTCTGTCTGACAGAGCAATGGAGAGGACAAGACATGAGCTGTCCATTACAAGGATTGTGAAAAATTATTCCATTTCCTAGTGAGGGCTGCTGTCACTGTCATTTGACATTCCTTTTTTCATATGGAAACAATCCAATAGGATTGTTGTTGGACAGAATTTAGATGTGTGTAACTTCTCATTTAACAGTTTTTTAACAGGCACATGTAACAAAGGACCACCTGGATCGCTCACTTTTGTGGGAGGCTTTAATCAATGATATAAGCACATGAAAGTGTTCATTTTTTCTTTGAAATATTATTTCAGTTTTCTTCTTTACTTCCAATCCTCTGGTACTCCTGGCCCTAGAGAACTTGCTATTGGGGTGTTCCAAAGCCTTCCCTGAGGGCCCTAAGCTGTGCTGCTGCCAGCTGTCCAGCTAACATTTTATGGTTTCACCAAAGACCAGAGAAGGTGGGTCAAGAAAGACTCTGAAGTGTGACACAGGTAGGAAAGAGCAAATGAATTTCCCTTTCCACCGCCCTCAGCATGAGGTGTGGTCGACAGCTGATGGTAATAAATCCTTCTGTACTTCAGAACCACAACAATGGTCATAGGGCTATTGGGCAACATATAGATTAAGTTGGCTTGTTTTTATTTTTTTCTAATGAAATTTGATTTTATCACTGCTTTCCATCTTTGAACAGAGCAAGAAATAGCAATGACTATATGCAGTGGATATCTTCTAGTAATAATCCTTTACTATATCTAGCTTTAAAAGCAGGATATGTTCTCCCCAAGGCTACTTATTCCCTATCTGAAACATTAAAGTAACTGCTGAATAATTAGCCGTTGATACCTTGGAAATTAATGTTTAAAATGCAGAGGAAAAAAACTGTACATTTTCTTCAAGAAAAAAAATTCAAGCTGTAAGTTGAAAGTGCCTAATCCTTTCCAACATCTCCCACTTTCCAAGAAAACAAAAAAGATGATATTATTACTATTTACCATATATACCAAGCTTTTTGTCATTTTTGGTGCATTTCTGAAAGCTATAAGGCAATTAATTAGGCAAACTCTAGGATTTCAATGTGTTATTGTTCACATGCTGGGTTTTTCTGACATGATAATGTGCATGATATGTAAAAATTATAAACAGGTAGAGGAGACTAGAAGTGAATGGAGCAACTGAGTAATAATTAGGTTTTAAATATTTAATATTGTTGAGAAATAATTAGGATTCAAAAGTGGATGTAGGTATCAGTCAACAATGAAACCCAAGAAGCTTTCTTAGGTGCATGTGGGCTTTCCAGCCATTCATTCCTGTGTAATTAAAGCTGTCATTCTGAATACACCTGTCTGAAAGTAAATCAATGGAATCATGTCTTCCTGAGTATGTACAGCTTCAGAGCTTTTGCTATTTCCTATTGGTTTGCACAGTCACAGGAAAATTAAAACAACATATATAATCAGAATCTGTAAGATAACCTCAAATTTCTACTGCTGCTTCCTGGGAATACAGTAAATTATCACATGGGGTCTGAAATGTGTAGCCATGGTTGGAAACTGGAATTTCATAAATTGGCCTTTTTACAAAAAAAAAAAAATCTTCATGTTGCTGCATTCCCTGTGTCTATTAGTAAAAAACAGCTCTGAGAACTCCATCTCCTAAGCAGAACAATATCCCAGGAAAGAGGTGCTGGGTATTTCAATAAGTTGCACTTGCCAGCAGTAGCTGGAACTCTGGAAAGGAAAAGATCTCCTGATCAGTTTGTACGACTGTGTCTCATTGACAGGTGGTTCCTTGATACATAGTTGTCCAATAGGACTAAGTAGGCTATGGTCAGTAACTAGTTAAAGTTATGATCAAAGATGACAGGGTCCAGAATCCAGGAACCACCTAATCACATAAAAATGTTTAAAAATAGTCTCTGGCAAAAGACTGACTGACTTGTACTACACGGTTCCTGCATTATTTTAGATAATAGTAAATAAATTTCCAAAAATTAATATCAGCAGTAAGAATCAGAGAAATAAGAGAAAAAAGGGTCTCATGCTCTCCTTGCTTCTTTCTTATTGTCTCCCATATTTTCATTTGAATATTTCCCCTACCACCCCTCTATCCGCTCCTTTTGTTTAGAAATTCATCTCATTCCCTCTTGAATTCCATGATGCTTCTTGCTTCAGGGGCCCTTTATAGTAATTTATTCCACACACTTCTAATCCTTCTGTGTAAGATAGTTATGCCTTAGCATTTCCTTTCTTGTTCCCAACTTTCTAATTTTTAGATCATGTCTTCTAACTTCTGTGGTCTTGCAAATGTAAAGAGCCTGCTTGCATCAATTTTATCAGTCTTCTCCATAATTTTTAAAACTTCAATTGGGTTACATGAAGTCTCTTCTTTTCCACTGAGAATATGCTCAACTTTCTCAGTCTTTCCTTATAACCTAAATCGTTGATATCTGGTATCATTTGTATAATTGCTCTACACTGCTCCCCTGAAGAGCAATTAAATCTTTACAAAGATATAGAGGCCAGCACTGCATAAATTACACAAGGTAAGGATCTGAAAGGTAAAAATTATTCTTAAATAAAAATAATTCTGATTATCTTGATTTAGATGGAAATTCCTCTAGCATCACTGTTCAAATTCCAGCTCAATTTGCTATATTTTTAATTTCATTTACATAATGGAATCAAAAATGATTTAAAATTATTTGCTCTGTATAACAGGTAAATTGAAAGAGGAGGAACAGTTTTCAGCTATAAAGAATATAGCAAAGAAGAGGAAGGAAAGATTGGAAAACAAAGAGTTATGATCCAATTGCACTTGATTCTAAGGGCTCATATGCCCTTCCTACCCTTCTGGGGGTCAAAGACTCAAAAAAGTAGTTTTAGTAATGAAAATTTAAAAAACCTCCCAATTATAAAACCTTGAAAGGAGCACACTTCCAGAGTTTGACACTGCATGTACCTCATTCTGGTTGTCCAGAGCATTCCAACTTAGAGAAAAATGCTTGTGCTCAAACATACTGCACTGGCTCACACACCTTTCTCTTAGTAAGCACAAGTAATAGTTTGATGAGTAAGCACATTTTTTTCTTGTTTCTTTATCTGTGAGGCTTAGACTTGTTCACAGCCATACATATTTTACTGCGCTGAGTACATCTTATTTGTGACAGAGGCTGAAACTTTTAGATAGCAGAATGGCACATTTACATGTTTCTTATCTGTTGAATATAAATATACATGTCTCACTTTAACTAACCACACATACTACAATGCTGTCCCAAAGTATGAGATACATTTCAAATATACTCATTCACATTTTTTTCCTAAGCCACAATTGTTTAAACTTTTCTCAAACACCTTTACTAATTACAATTGTCTACAAAATAAAATAAAATAAAATACTTATTTTTCAAGGCCCTTCATTGACTGACATTTCTTTAGAATACTGAAGGGTCCAGATGGTCTTACAGGACTGCATTCAAAAATTTTGTGGTAGCATATCCTCTTTACTCTTCTCATATTTATAGTAGATAGATATTAATCACAAATAAATGTCCTCTTATGCTTGGGAAATGCTTCAGTACAAATAGCAATACACTGACCAGCTAACAGTGTAGTACAGTGTATTGCTGCAGTTCTAACCCCTCAGCTGGCTCTCTGAGAAATTAAGAAATGTCCTGAATAAGAAATTGCATTGGCATTGATGCCTCGCACCTTTCCCAAAAATGGGATGTTTTCTATTAGCTTTCTATAGCTAATAGAAGTAGCTTTTCTATTTCTATTACCTTCCTGCCACTGAACAGGCCAGACTTATACACTACAGTTAATCAGCTTATTTCCAGGAATGCAGAAAGATGTTTGTCATTTACAACTTTTGAGGATTTTGCCTCAGATTATTTATATATTGCCTAGGTATTTAGGTATATAAACTACTCAGCTGAGAGGGACAGGTGATCTGCTTTGTAGTAGAATCTGGGCCAAAATCTGTAGGCTCCTTTACCCAAGGCTGAGAAGAAAGCTTTGTGATGATCGTCCCAGAGAGGTAAAATGTTACCTAGAAGAAGGATTCTCCAGAGTAAAACGGAAAACTTGCAAAAAAAATTTCCCTTGTTATCAACATTTCCTTTCCTCAATTTGTTGTTACTTTAAAGTAGGAGATATTCACTAAATCTGTTTTCAGAAAACCAAGATCTTTTTGGTAGGATGATGTTGCTACTATTTCTGTATCAGTGACAGTCTTCTTTCCTATACATGCATCTTCTTTTTTTCTGTGGTAACTAATCAAACATCTTAATTAGTTGCAAATCATCTACTACCCACAATGTGCACATAGCTACATTACAAAATTCCTTATTCATCCCAGAAATCATTATTAGTTTGTCACCCTACACTTGCCACTCTGTCTCAGAGTTATGCAAACCAAGAATTTTTTCCTCTTTTGTGTCACTGAAACCTACCATCAGAGAAAACATTTTTTATGGCATATTCTAAATCTGATCTGTTACAATAATTGTAAGTGTAATTCTGGCAGAAAAGTTGGGATAAGAAAGAGTGCACATAAAAATGTGCATTTTCCAATATGTCTCCATTTGCTGGGCTGTTCTTCCTCATTGTTGTCCACTCACCTTTCTGTGATTTGATGTGCTCTGCCAACAAATGTTTGCTTCTCAGCTGAGTCTTATTCATGGTGCACATTTCCCTTGCTGTCAACTTTAACTCTGTCTCTTTACAGACCTCACTTATCTTTTTCCTGTTCCCTTTCCTCTCTGTAGTCTCTTCTCAGCTCTCTTTCACTGACCTTCTTGCTGCTTCTCATTTTCTGCATTTAAAATTAACCTTGTTTCATTGATAAATTTCTTCCACTCATCCTCAAGGATCTTTGTTTCTCTTCCTAGCTTCTCCACATTCTGCTTAAGACTCTTAGTGGTTAAATATCCATCACATACTGAGTCCTCTCTAAGCTCCTCAGTTTTCACAGCTGTGTGCAAGACATCTCCAGCAACTCATGGCAGAATTATACTCACTTCAGAACACCCTCTGTTTCATATGAAAGTGAACATTGATATAAACTGGTGGACTCAATACAGCAATTTTACAGGAAAACATGCAAGTAAAAGAAAACCATCTGAATCTGGTTGTGATAACAAATTTGGAGTGATCGGCATAATAGAAAAAGAAAGGCACATTGTCCATTTGCAGGTGCAGCTTTTTTGTGGATGCACAGCCCAGTTTGAGAAAGCCCAGAGCTTTTCCAAGAAGCTTCACAATGAATGAAACAAGGACAGTTCCATTTCTGTGCACCTACACAAGCAACTCAAAGCCAACTACACTCCCTGTGAAATCCTGTTGAGAAGAAACTTTTGGTAATCATGGCCAGGACCAGTAGGGCAAAATTAAGATGTAAGATTTGTTAATATTTCCTATTATTTTATTTATCTGAATTTTGAAATGTCTAAGGTTGGAAAAGCAGGGGTTTTGGTTGTTGGTTTTTTTTGGTTTTTTTTTTGGTTTTTTTTTGGGTTTTTTTTGTTTTATTTTGGTTTGCTGTTTTTTTGTTTGTTTGGTTTGGTTTTGTTTTTGGTTTTTGTTGTTTTTTTTGTTTTTTTTTTTTTTTTTCCCCAGGGTCCTGCGCTGATGTAAATCATCACTTCCAGGAACTGCTTTTCTGATATATGACAATGCTAAGAGAAATTGACAATTTTTATCCATTGGAAGCCTTTCTTATGGCTTGGTTGGAAAACCTCGTGGTATAATAGCAGTGTGTGAAGATGTGTTATTAAGATTCATGTGAAAATAGGAAGAATTGCTGGTATCTGTTCACACTCATCTGCAGTAAACAGTTCTTTTATTACTGTTTCCAAAGGTGATATTCTCATATTCCCCATAGATTAGAATACAGAGACATCAACATGGTTTGGTCTACTCAAACCTATGAACATTTCTATTTGTTGAGATACTTAAACTTTATTGTCCTTTCCCTGCACTTCACGGGATCAGCCTAGGAGAGAATCTGTTCTGTGAAAATTTCCTCCCCCAGCCTAAGACTTTTTCATTGTCTTTAATCTAATATTTTTCTCCTATAACTGTTTTCTCAAAATTAGACCTGACAGTACTTACAGCAATTCTATAAGGAATATAGATTTTGCCATTAAATTGTGCAATATTATGTACCATTACATTGTGTGTAATTGTATCTTAGTATTTTCCTGCTGTATACTTTTCATTAGGTGGTTCTGTCATACTCTTACGAAAAATCTAAAGAATTACTGTTTCAGATTGGTACTGAGTTACATATGCTAATGCCCCAGAGTTAATACTACCTATTAACTCTCCTCAATGGAACTGTGCTGAGGCCTCAGTAAGGATGAAGCCAGTTGAGACATACAGCTGATGGTAAGTGGTAATCCCTGGCCACCAAAGAAAGCCTTAGTAGAGGAGGAAAGAGAAGACACACAACTTCAAGAATAAAAAAAGCAATATTTTGCTGTGTAAAATAGAAGGTAACAGGGATTGTCAATAAGCATCAGCATTCATATCCTCCCCCAAATTATTAGCTGTAATGAACAGTGCAGGTTTTAGTTCTACCTTAGAAGTACCACTAATAAATAGTCTAATTTCACTAAAAACTCAACATTTACTCCCATTCTTGCCTTTCAATTTTTAAAACAAATTTTAATTCACGGCAGTACTGCATTTCTAACCCTGTGGCTATCAAGTTTCTTTACTGAATCTTATCAGGCATTGTATCCAAAGGTTTTAGAGAATCATATGTCAATTTGTTTTACATGTTGCAATTTTAAGAAAGTGCTTAGAATTTGTAATGATTTTTATTGCAATTTAGATGGTTTAATTATTCAGGCGAATTGAACTGCCTTATAGCATTTTTTTAACAAAGAACATATAATTGCTATTAATTATTTTTACTTATGGTAGTATATTACATAAAGGGAATGTCCTTTATCCCTTCAGTGCATTTCTCATTCTATGATACTTGCTGACTAAACAATTAAATACCAACTGGAATGTTGGTAAGAAGTGATATGAAATCTCAGAGATGATTGTGTCAGATTCTTGGCTGGCCAACACTTAGGAAATAAACACAATATAAAACCAAAAGTAGACTAATGTGGCAGGTATTACTGGGATATCTGCAGCATTTTAAATACAGACAATCTTGTGTTTCCTGCTACAACAAATATCTTATTCAAATAAATTTGTTACTAGAGATGGTCCCGAACAAGGAAGACTGTGACATGAAAAATAAGAACAATAGAACCTTGTAGAAAATAATATGCTTTCTGTACTATTTATTCTTGGAGTAATTTCTCCCCTATGCAACTTGCCCAACAAGAGCACCTTGGAGTATTTAAACAACCTATTTGGTCATGAGGGCTATTTTTATTTTTAATCTTCTAAATGAATATGCTGTGCCTGTTTTTCTGTTGTCACAGGATGAAAATCATCTCAGATTCATACAGTCTAGAGAAATTCTAGTGTGTTTAAGTTCAAATAATTAAGATTCCTGAAAGAGAGAAACATAGATATTACACTTTCAAGGTGAAAGTGCTTATATACACAGTAGTCATCCATTCTTTCTTATAAATTATGATTCCTGACACTCCTATTAGACAGAAAGATGGACAGGGTTGACTCAAATATTTGTTGATTTTTCATTTTCTTTCTGCCTTCTTTCTCTTTCGTTCTTCTCAATACTTTATTCTTTCACTCTGTCTTCCTCACTTGTCTTCTTTTCTCTCCTTCTCTCTGGTTCTTTCTCACTATTGCTGTCCTTTCTCTTGTTTTCTCCTTCACACAGAGTATATTTAAGGTATAATGCATTTCTTCTTATTTTCCCTATTGAAAATACTAAAAAGCACACAAACTCTCTTAGAGAAATTTTGGGAAAAGATCTTTTTCAGTGTGCCTTAATATCTGGAATTTACAGTGAAATCTTCTTCCACCTCCCCCATATTTGTATTATTATATCAAAGTAACTTAATGGGCAACAAGGACTAAATTTTGATTTGAGAATTATTTTCTTATTTACATTATATGCTATTTATATCAGGTTGAAATTCTGTTGGAAAAGATTTCCCAAGTCATTGAGTCCAAATTACAACAAATTTGGTCATTGTACAAAATGTGTCACAAAATCTATGTTCTTATATGATTATGTTCTAAAAAGACAAAAACGGTAAGAGGTGGAAGAATCATCATACTTATTTCACTAAAAATAAGGTCCTTGGATACATTTGACTACTTACCAAAGTCAAGTCAAGTCATGGAAGCGCTCATCTCAGGTTTCTACTGTTGGTTATGCTTAATATGTTACCAGCCTTTCCCTCACTTGTCCCTAGATTTTGGTGGAAGGTGAAACCACTCAGTTGCTGAGAAAGCAGAGCCCAGAGCTGCCCTGAAGAGCCCAGCACCATGACACCCTACATAATGCTGTGCCATAACCATGGCACAACACCAAGTAATCATTGGTAAATTTTAACTCTCCGGGTCCGAACAACTTTGGGGTTGGACAGGTTTGAGGTCTGGCTGACCAATACACTTCTTTGCCATGACAGATAATTTTTCCAAGATAAAACAGGAAGTTATTTTAAGCTGGTTTATGCTCTTGATCAAACATGAAAGGTCCTTCATCTCTGCTTGATGAGTATACTCACTTCACACGCACAAAATTCTGACACACCAGTAGATTACAGTGAGACCTTCATACCTCAACACAGGGATTAGAAGAAGGGCCTATGTTCTCACCAGGATGTTTATCCATATTTGCCTTTTTTGATTTGAAAGACCTTGCGGATCTTGAATTGGTCAAATTGCACCAGAACCAGGGACTGTAGGACTCTGACTTAGAGTGTGAAATACCCTCTGGTGTTGTAGGGACAGTGACTCCAGAAAGAGCTAACCAGAGAAATTGCACCTGACTCAGAGCCACAAAACCCTAGTGAAACTGTCTCTTATGGACTAAGTAGAAAGGTGTAAATAAGCCATTTGCAAGCTGGGGATTCAATTGCTTTTATTAACATATAGTGTGATCTGGAATTAAATAAGCACCGCCACCCAGTGCAGGTTTAATGCACGGGATTCCGGAGTCTGCTGTCTTGGGTAATCTGTGAAATTTTAAAACTGTCTCTGTGAAACTGCATCCCATTTACAAAAATGACCAAAGGTTCTCAGGCATTTGACACATGCTGATTTTTAGGTAAAAGAGGATTGGACTGAATAAAACAGAAGGGAAAACCTTACAGCAACTTGGGGAACAATCACCTGTCATCTTAGAACAGGGCATATAATAGACAATCTGCTTCAAGTCCTCTGTCACTTCCTCTGAATTTAAATTCAAAGGTAAAATATAACAATGTTATTCGTTTTTGCTGCATAAAGACTTCTTTTTACTCATAACAAAAATAAGAAAAGATGGCTATTACATGCAGCACTTTGGCAATTTTAATCTACACTTTCCATTTTCCCTTCCACATCTAGAAGGCTATTGTATGTCCAGTGGTTTCAATGTATATACTACTGAACATATAAAGAAAGAAACATATATCCTGCCAAAATCATTTAGTTTTTTTATTACAACTTTTTCCTTCCAATTTTCTTCTTATAATGAGTGCATAAAAGACCCCTTTTCACCCTATTGTTTTTAGTCTAAAAGCCACTTTATTCTTAATAAAAGGAATAATAAGTGCCAGTTGTAAAATTCTCTGTCAATCACTCTAGCACTTACAATTGTGTAACACCTTTCTTTAGGACCTCTTAGAGTGCTTTAGAAAAGATAAAAACAAATAAAATAAAATTACAATTACATTTAAATGCAGAATTAGACTATCAGTTTTAGATCACTTGAATTTTGTTACTAAAGGTTGAAAAGAGACAATGTGCCTCTGAACACCCTGCAAGTAGCTGAAAGCTGCAGTAGCCTTGTCCATGCTGATCTTTGAATGAGCTATTTCACAAGACCCTCATTAAAAGCAGCCTGAATTCTAACAGAAAACATCTTCTTTTGCCCTGATTCCCCATAGCTGATACTCTTCATCTTACATTATTTCCATTTTCCTGTTTTTCCGCTGCATATTGTTTCCTCTGTGTGCACTGGTCATGGTGGGAGAATTATTTTTTGAGATAAAAAGGTAAAATTTGGATTCCTCAATAAATCCTATATTCAGGTTAATTGGAAAGGGTGAGGAGTGAAAACTGGATGTGATGAAAGCTCCATATGCTGGGACTAATGCTTAGCTTGTGTACATGGATATTTAATTGAGGCTTTGAGATTAATATATTTTATAAACTCAAGAAAACAAAACTGTAGTCAGAATAGACAATATTCAATGATTGAAAATGCTGGCTCTCCTTACAGTCACTAGTTAAATGTGTTTGAGACACTTAAATTAGATATCTATAGGACATGTTCCCATGTCTTTTCAAAAGAAGCAGTGCAGCTGTGGGTCCTCAGAAAGGCATGTCAGTAGTTCATCATTCAGGTACCTTTTTCACAGTTATTTTTGGTAGCAGAGGTCTCATTACAAGATGATAATCCATGGGTTTATGAAACTACTTGTTAAAGGTAATGGGAATGTGACAAAGCTACTGTGCTTTTTTGTTTTATTTTGTTTTTACTACTGGACAAATCAGCTCCTCAATATATGCTGCTTTCTTCTCTAAGGGCCCCTTCAGATTAAACAGAAATCATCTTAATTTAATTGTAAGAAACCTGGTGAAACAGATTATATCCATTTTCTTTCTCATGCCTTAAAGTTCAGCAAGTCTGAGGGGAATTTTTCAATGCTTTTTCAAAGAAAGAGATAAAACACTGATGAAGGCCATTAAAACTCATGCACTTTTGGAATGTAAGGAAGCCATCTAGTCAAATCCCATGAGCAAGGCAATGTCTATTGCATTGGCCATAATGATCATCTGCATTAACCATAAATAAATAGGGAGATGCTGATAAGAACTGACAGTATTTGAAGAAGGAATAAATGAAAACTGACCCCAAGCCACAACCAACAAAAAATCAAACAAAGAGTAGAGTCTAGCTGACTTGGGCCTCACACCATCTGAGATGTCCTAGGACTTCCTATCTGACTGCTACTCTTCTGAAAGGCACAGGTATTCCATAGGTTTTGTGGAGAATTTTCTAGGCACAAATAAAGGCATCTCAGCAAGCAGCTGATCCATATACTTAGGCAATGGAATGGTGCTATTGGCTCATGTGAGCTTCCACTTGTAGATATCTAATTTAAAATTTCTCTTTAGGTGTTTTCATGCCACCTTGGGCATTAAGTTCGGCTGCATAAGTGTAGATGACTAACAAAATTTGAGGATCCTTTGGGTGTCTGCAACATCTAGAGAAGGCTGATATGTGTGATGTGATAGAAATCCTTTTGGAGATAGCTGGCAGAGATCAGGTATGTTATCTTTGTCATTTTCAGATGACACTTACAGGCCTATATTTCAGCAATTGAAAAAGATTCCTATATCTCTGAAGAATATGACAATAATCTAGGAAACCAAGTTCCACATTCTAGGCACCATCTAGATGCTGATTTATGTGTCCAAATCTGAAAAAAAAACCCCCAAAACTTCCAGTAGCAGAGGCATACTGTCAAGGAGAGGGCAGTGTGAGGAAGGGACAGCCACATAGAGTTCTCCGAGCCCCAGGATATGACCCTGCTATGGCTGATAGGATTTCCTTCAACAGCTTCTCCTCTCCTCAGCTGCACAATCTCGTTCCCACATCATAACCTTTGCTATCCCAGCAAACCCACTTGTGGGCCTCTGAATTAAATCAGAAGGGGAACTGATCCATTTCTGGTGGGTCATTTTTTACTGGGCCCAGGTCCCTGACTGTGTTCACTATGCAGCTGTACAAACAGTGGTGCCAGCACAGGGAAGGGGAGGAGGGAGAGAATGACTTGTGGACTGCAGGAACCAAGCCTAAGTAGGCTGAAGCAGACCTGCCAATGCATGTGTAACCACATGGCTCTCTGATCACACCCCTGCTCTGAATGTTTTTCTTTTGAAACTTTCCTTTTGCCTGTTTACCTACCAAGACATCAGTCACTTGGCACCTGTGTTTGTTTCCTGTATTTCTGCTTTTATTTTTCCTCATGGTCAGTGACTGAGCTGTACTGTCACTCTAGCAGCAATAAAAAATTGTCTTTGGAATTCCTCCAAAAAAGATCCAGTTGATGCTCTCAGTTTGTCATATGCTGGGGGTTTGTTGTTGCTGGTTTTTACCATCTTTTCTTTCTTTCAGACAGTTGGTGCATAAGATAGCTGTTGCATGGGGAATGAACACTGTCCCCATTGTAAGATTCCAGCATAGGGATGAAATCAACATGTCTTCCATGTAAATGGGCTCATTATGCCATCAGTTCATTTTCATTATTTCCTTTGGCTTTAAAAGAGACTAATTGTCCATACAGTCATAGTCAGCCTGTATGAGGATGGAAATTGATTTATGACTTACTGCAGTGAAGGTCTTGAAAACATATGCAGGACTCTCAGAGCAGTAGTCAATGACATTTAAACACATGCTTAAAAGAAAGCCTTGGCTTAATTCCTTTGTAAACAGGTCATTAGTGAAAAACACTAATACCTGCTGTAAATTCAGCACTAGTGCATTGAAATTATAATAGTTGCAGATCCACTCTTTGCTGAGTTAAAAGCTGGGTGGACAGCTGGGCCCATAGGGTGGTGGTAAATTCTATTGCATCCAGTGGGCAGCCAGTCAAGTCACTGGTGGTGTCCCCCAGGGATCAGTGTTGTGACCAGTCCTTTTTAATGACGAGGGGATTGAGTCCACCATCAGTAAATTTGCAGATTGACACCAAGCTGGGTGTGAGCATTGATCTGTTGGAGGGTAGGAGGGCTCTGCAGAGGGACCTGGACAGGCTGGACTGATGGGCCAAATCCAACAATATGAGGTTTAACAAGACCAAGTGCCAGATCCTACACTTTGGTCACAATAACCCCGTCCAGTGCTACAGGCTGGGGACAGAGTGGCTGGACAGTGGCCAGGCAGAAAAGGTCCTGGGGGTACTGGAATGACTGCAGACTGAATGTGAAACAGTGTCCAGGGTCTTTCTCTTTAAGAAAAGTTCAGTAAAATTACAGCATTCCTCTAAATTAATGCTTACAATTCCAAAAATACATTAGTCTATGTACACATCTTAAAAGTATTCAGTGTACAAACTAATAGTCTGCTAATGTTTAATAACACGTGTCTATGTACAGCAACCTTCAATTTTGACTCTCTATGAAAAAAAAGTTAAAAGTTTTTGAGAAAAGCCAGCCAGTGGAGAAGATAAGTACTAACTTGAAAAAAAAAAAAGAAATAAAATACAAAAATCATATGGATATAAAACAACCCTAACTCAAATTCAACCTGTAGGATACTTATTACAAAAAAGGGTCAGATTTAAAGATGCATATCCACTGTTTTTAGCACAGAGAAGTAGAAGATTATTTTCTTTAAAATAGTACTATATTATGTTTGTAATTCTATACAACTTCACAGTATTAAGTAAAATTTTTAAAACTTAAAACATGCCATCTTTATTAATGGTCCATTTTAAAGCCACCAAATATTTTTATGTCAATTACTAAAACAAGGTTTAATGCTGTCAAAAAGCATTACTGCTAAAAACAGTCATCTTCTCAGTGTTTTCATCTGCAAAGCATTACAGTTTATAAAACAATTTTAACTTGGAATACGTAAGTCTCTGTACGAAGGCTTCCATATGTTAAAAATTTTATTTGTGTGTTTGATTTTAAATTGCTTTGAAAAAACAGACAGTTGAGGTTTATAGAATGGAATCTTTCTTTTAGGAAATAAATGTCTCAAAAAGTACAGGGCACCAGCAGTAAAAACATTCTTACCACAAATCAGAAACACATTGAGAAGTGTTTGCCGAGTACACCTTCTAAAACCAGAATTTGTTTCTATTTGCCGGAAAATTGAAAAATCTCTTGTATCTTGGCATGCTTGTTTGGCCCCATCCCAGGCTGTTCATGCAGTAGTGGCATTATTGTGCAATAAGGCTTTCAGGACTTGTAAAGCTTTCAAGTTCCTCTTCCATTTAATTTCTAAAATGCAATGTATTTTGCCAGTGGTCTGCATAGAACCCAATGATACTGTTGTTTTATGAAGTGAAAGGCAAAAGTGTGTATTCCATGATATTTTATTTTTAATAAAATATGAGGTGGTTTTGAGAAACAAAGACAATTAATCAGTGTCTCTGCTTCTGCATGGCATTTAGCCAGAAGCCACCAAGCAGACACTTGAAGTTTAGAGATTGTTTTTGCAAGGCTAATTTAAGGTGAACTTAGATGGATTCAAGATTTATAAGCACTACAAAGTCTTGACTGGAGCAAAGTTCAACTAAGTAATCCACAGCTTACTTTGCAGATGAAGTGCTGCAGCCGAAACTTCCCTGTGATTTAGTCTACACTCAATGAAAATTTTCAAAACAGGCAGAAGGAGTGAGTTTCACTGTTTCACTTCAAAGGTCTCCTAATAACTGAGAGGATTAAACTCTTTTAACCAGTTAAGAAGGTTAGATGATTTTGAGTGAGTAGCTTTACATTCATCAATAATTCTAAGTTGAAAGTTTAAAGATATCATAAGCATATATGTCCTTTAACTCCTTCAGGGTTGCAGAGCAACAATGCACCTGTTTTGCAACCACATTCAAACTGCTAAATACATGACAGCTGTTTTCAAGTTGCTCTACTGAAGTGAAGCCATTGGTAAGAAGATTAATTAAATTGCTTTACTGAAACATTTAGTAAAATTAAGAACCTTTACACCACTTCTAAGTGGTTCTCTTTCCCTGCTGAATAAATATATAATGCCTCTTTAAAATCATTTTAATGTGAGCTGTGCAGACTTTGATGTTAGTACCTTTTACCTCTAGCATGCTAACGCCATATGTATATTTTATCAAATTAGAAATAAGTTTCAAATGCTCAGTTCCAGTGACAAAGGTACTGCTGAAGTAAAAAAAGCTGAGGATTGTCAAACTGAAATGAAAAAGGTACATGCAGGAAATGGCTATAAATTTCTTCTTTTTACAGGGGAAGATGGGAAATTATACATGATAATAGTAAAAGAACTATCCTTTATCATATCAAGTGATTCTTCTTAAGTTCTTTTTGCTCACATTTACCATTATTAGTGCAGTCAGAGAGGCCTTTTAATAAAGAATTATTTCTGCATTATATGATTGTACCTCAAACCTTTTGCTAAGAAGTCAGGATAACATATGTGCTATGAATTCTGAAAGAATGGGTGACAATTTATTGTGAGTTTTATACAACCTATTGTAGCATTAGTCCACAGAACTACCCTAAAATATTTTTTTTAAAACTCTCAAAAGACAGAGAGGGAATGAAGAAGTGAGGAAAAGGCCATATAGGATCTCATACACTGGATCCAAATTCCCATTAGTTTTATCATTAACAATAAAAACAACCATCACATATGTAATGCCTAGGAGTCATAATACTTTTTGAATAAAATATCAGAGACAACTGGGAAAAGTAATTACAATTTTGATTGATAGAAGGACCACCCATATCTTCTATCTACCCAGCAAGGTATAATATGAATGGACCTAATTTCTAAAATAAAAAGTTGAAGAAGTGGGAAATGAGTCAAATCTGTTATAATGGATTTTAGAAATGACTGAAAACAGGAAACATTTTCTCTTGGAATGTCTTAGACACAACCACTTCTTGCTTCATGAACATCATCAACTTTCTTTGTAGCCCTACATACAGGAAATATAGAATAATCTTTAAAAAGCATCTCTTAAAAAATCAGAATATTAAAAAATATCTACTAGAATATCTCATTAGCTCTTCTTTCCTAGCCATCAAAAAAGAATGGAAAGATGTTGATTTTTTATTTTCTTGTACATATAAGCTTTCAAAACACTGACAATCTTGTGTGTTAGTGAAAAGCTAATAGATATTTGACTCAGAACTATGATTACACAGTAATTAATATAAAACTTAGGAAGAACACAATGTCAATAGGAATTCAGCTTTGTATTCTTTAAACTCTCCAAGTTACCCTTTAGCTTCTATACAAATTGCATATTGGGAAGTTGAAAGCAACTTTTCATGTTCCTAATCAAAATAAGTGGTTTTGCACAGAGACATGGCTCCAGAAACATGATCAGAGCTGCATATTTGTAAGAGTTTTGATGGCAGTTGCATAAAACAGGTTTCCAAGTATTTAAAATACCTTTTTGCAATTAGACTTAGTGAAGTCATGCTCTGTTTTATTTGCTCCCTTGCTTTTACTATGAATCTTACATTTTTAACTGCTCTGTGCCCCTACTTAAGCGTTTTATGGTGCCTTTGTGGATTTTGTCCTTAATTTTTCCTTGCTCTCAAGTTTTCCATAATTTACTGAAGCATTGTTGAAATAAATACCTTAAAGACTGAGACACAATTGGCTGCAGCCTAAGTATTATGGGCAGTCAGTAGCCCCGGCTGATTTCCATTGAACTGATAGAATTCAGTGTGATTAGGGAGATTTTTGCTGGGTCTGCTGGTTTGCAGAAGTGCCAGGTTTTCATCTTGAAGTGTACCTAGTTTGCACTGAAGCTTAGAGTATGTTCCTTATGTCTGTCTTTTGGGGAATACATATCACCCTGGAGAAGTTCCCAACATTTTAAATATTTTGATAATTAGATATGTCTCATTCCAGAACCTTTAAAGAGAATTTGAGATTTCATTTTCCTTAATGATACGCACAAAAATAAACTGAGCTGCTAGACGCGTAAATGGGATCTACAGGGGAAAAACCAAAAAAACCAAAATTGACTGGGTGAGCCAATCTGAAAATGGTGACTTAATAGGCATACCTTAATGCATCATAAGTGCCACTGGATGTGTTTGTTTAATCTCATTATTATTTTCCACATGGCTACTTATGTGGTTTTCAGTTTAACTGGGACAAGTCCAGTACTTCATTGAGAAGTCAGCTTCAAAGGCTGATTGTTGGTCAGTGCTGGAATATCTCTTCTGCACAATGCTATGTGGCTCCTCAAGGGTGCACTTCAATCACTCTTAAGAAGGGAGCTTTAGGCTGGGTGAATGGGAGGCCCTGGGAGCAGCACTCATGTGTTTTGCTCACCAGAGGAGTGGATAATGTGTTTTCTCGTCTGAGATTTCTTAGGCATTTTGAAATGTTACTTTTTTATCAGCAGGTGGTTCAGCCGGCTTGGTGGTTCAGCTGCTTCGTTAACCAATGCCTGGGCATGCCACACAACTGCTGGGGGTTTTGTATTATTAAGAGAGTTGGGTGAGACAGCCGGTGGGAATTGGCAGCGCTGGGCACTTCACGAGGCACGCTCAGCGCCTTCCAGTCCTCAGCCCTAAATTGTGGTCTGGATTTAAAGCAGAGTATTACATTTCACAGTCTTTTTCATAATCAGGTAGGGGAAAAGGTCATGGTTTATTCTATAATGCCTCAACCCTAGCAAAGGTACATCTATATGTATGAAAAACAAAATATAATTTAAGAAATGTACTTTAAAAGTACATCTAATGACTGCAAAAACACTGAAAAGGCTTTAACACAGATTCTTTTCAAAAGTGGTTCTAGAAAACACAGAGGGACAAGAATAAAATATGAACAATAATTTATCTATGGTATGTTAATTTGGAATAAGGAAATTTGTTATCTTTTTAGTACCAGTCAAGAAAACAATCTCAATTTTTGGGAAATTAATATTTTAATCCTTTCACAAGGAATTGAGATAGTTCTGTGGTATCTATTCAATGATAATGTTAATGCTCTAAGTAATGCTCTAAGAAATATTGGTTTTCATATTTAGAATTAGCAAGTAGAAAAATAATCAATTACAGGCACACAGTATGCACATTTCCCTAGCATTAATGTTGCATTTGATTTTTCTTCTGATGAAACAGTAGAAGGATTCTTTTTTTCAGGATATTAAGATTTTTTTTTTCTGACAATTTCTGACAATTTCTGAAAATCTGCAGTCCTTATGTCAGAAAAACTCTCAATGAAGCCAATAAGTATGTTCTAAAGAAAGATGTTACCAGGGCTCTGAATATAACTATATAATATTATCTGCTTAAACTACCTCAGATCTTCTAGCAGATGGGTAGTTCTCTATTTTACTGATTTATTCTGGAGTAAATTGCCCTTGCATAGGATAGAGTTGTTGACTGGGATCAAATACGGACTGAGGCATGGAGGAATTTGGCCCAATGTGTGTAATGGCAGTACAGTCCTGACCAGCCACGCATGTATTCATTTCAAGTTGCTGTCTGAACTGCTTGAATATTTTGAGCTCTTAAGCTCTTTTCCAAATTTAATACCAGATATTAGTCCTACTGAAATGGATGGGGAATGAGAAAAAGTATCAACTTACCACTTTTAAAAACCTGATCTCAAGTCCTTTTATAATTCACCAAATTTTTTCACCGTGAACTATAAAAAAAGAAGAAAATCCTTAATAAGGGACTTTTCACATACAAAATAGAATTGTTGAGAACTATACAGTATCTTTGAACACCTTAGAAATGTTATAAATGTTTTTCTCTCCAGCTTTTACCTCTTTCATCTATCTCAAGCACTGTGGCTGCATTACATCTGGTGAGACTGGAGAGTTTACTGATGCTTGGGAAAGATGAGTATTTCATACCTGTCCATCTCTGCAAATAATCCACAAAAATTTAAACCAGAAAGAAAACCAGCTGCTGCCATTCAGCAAGAAGTCTATTACGAATCCCTAGGTGGCATGGAAAGCATTTAGACTCATTTCATTCACATGTCAGGTAAAGACTTTCATTTAGAAGTGAGATGAATGCTGAATAATGGACCTTTTGAATAATGTAATTAAGAATTCATTAAAGCAGCCCTTAAAATAAAATCTCAAGAATTCAATGCATGTATATTTTCCCCCTCTAATGTACTAGAGGATCAAATGAATGAATGGAACATAATATAATACTGATGTTTACAAAATTTTCACATTTAAATTAGATGAACTCTCAATATAATACAATATACAATTTTTTTATGGCTTCTGAGTAGGAGCAATTAGGATTCTTGAAAGAGATTGGTGTCCTTGTTAGGAGGAAAATTAACGTATCCAGACCGCTGCTAATCTCTCAAAGTCTGCCTTTTGCAATACATGTTTACTTGAAAAATATTGACACCACTGAACTTTATGGAAACTCTCACACCAATAGTTTTGTTTCCTTCAATATGTATACAACTGTTATGAGCAAAAAGAACAAAAATTCTGATATGGATTTGTGCACTACCTTTCTGATTTTCAGCAAAGCAGATCTTCTCTGTGAAATGTCCTCCAAGATGTTCTCTACATTCCACCCAATCATCAAGAATATTTTGTCTTAATTGCACACCAAACAGGAAAATGCAGCATATGCTCACAAGATGGTATTCTAAAAAACACTGAGTTACACACCCTGCATCCACCTATGGTGGAGTGTTACTGAGAAAATAATATGTTCTGGGAGTGTATTTCCAGTTTTTGACAGTGGGAAATCTGGGATGAGAATTGCAGATGGCTGGATCATCCTTAAAAAACTCAGACTTTCCCCTGCATCACCTTCTGTTCATGAGTAAGTCAACACCCAACTGCAGCATCAGGATTTTGAAGGGAAGCCTTGGATTTTTTTTTCCATGTTCTACTTGAATGTGAAGGTGAACTTGGACTATTAGACGGTGAAAACTTGGTCCAATTTGCACACATGGATATGTGCAGAGGGACAGGGATGGTTTCATGGGCCTTGACCTCTGGCATACAAGGATAGGAGTGTCAAGGAAGAGATACATTTAAGGATTTAATGATGAAAGAGGCCTTTGAATATGCATAAATGACTAAAATAAGGGTGTAAGTTAAATGTCTGGCTAAGAATCTAAGCAAATAAGACATTTATGTCAGTGTTGAAAGGCTTAGATTTCATTCTTAAGTTATAAAGACCCAGGGTTGGTTAAGATGAATTTCATTTAGATTTGTCTTCAAACAAGAGAAGAAAATGGTGATGAATTAATTGAAGAGGTTTTTATGTTAACAGAACAGTAGTACCTCAAGATAAAATGTTGAATGGTAACTGCCTTGACTACATTTAGACATATTAATGCAAACATTCCTCCCAGTACTCAAACCACTTTCCATTTTTTTGAAGAAAACATAGTTTATAGAAAGCAGGACTAGATAGGACCAGGACTGTTTGTTGTTATGGATACTTTGCAAAACATTGAAAGTCCTTAACAATTCAGAGAATATTGACCTGCATTTTTAAGAGTGAAGTATTAAGGCGTGACAAATGTTTTCACCTTTTCTTAGGCCCAGGTCTGGAAATCTATCTCTACTGTACCACAATAAGAAGATAATCACAATTCTACAGGCTTCAGCTGATGGAGGTGGTGACATCTTCACGCCTTTTTCTCTTTACAGTAATGTATTCAGAAATGTGAAAGGCAAGTCCATCCTGTACTTGTAGTGATGCTAAATGAAAAACCTGCCACTTCAACAACCTCTGACTATATTGTCCAGCAGTTGTCAGACTTGAGAAGTTCCCATATAGAATATACATAGAGCACACAGGCAACACAAATGGAAAAAGAGAATGGAACAGACCTCAATAGTCCACTGCCAGATGCTTATTTTTAAAGAACAGAACTTGACAAAGAGAGATTTTATCACTCTTGTTGCTGGAAAAAAAACAAAAACAACTGAGATATTTGAAGTACACAAATATTTTCCTAGGCCTTCAGAAAAAGTAAAACCAACATAAAACCATCATAAGATGGCATTATTACAGAGTGTTTTTATCCTGTGTATCTGTATGTGGCTTCCTAATAATTTTTGAAATACTTGCTCAGTTGTTTACAAGGAAGATGGTTTTCACTCTCACAGGATTCAGATCAATGGAAGTTCTAAGCTGATGTATTAATGTGTGAAATCTCCTGAACCTTACTTTCCTCCATATCTTTTAGGTTTCTGGCATGTATCAGTTGACTGTGTTAGGCATTGACATTCAAAATTTAACATAACCAATTTTATCCAGTTTGCAAGAGACTAGGATGTGACGATTATACCTTAGAGGATATGTGGAAATTTCCAGCAGTCATTTTCACATAAATTCCACCCGGTATTTTCAGTTATGAATCCCTATTTAGTTTTTTCTGCCTGCACAACCAGTCAGTGATTTTCTCTTTGCCTCTGCTGCTTTCTGGGCTGAGCAAACTAGAACTCTGCAATGCTAAGATTGCTATATTTCATAAAGCATCCTACAAAGATGTTGTGAGAAGATACTACAGAAGCAGAAAGTGTTCCCATTGTGACATCACTTTTGGTGAGCAGAACAAATGAGCACTGAGAAATTTAAGGGGAGGAGCAGAAGTGTTAGAAGGAAGGTAGACAGCTGTCAACAATACAATCATTTCCAAATTGCTCTTGTAAGCAAGACAAAGCAGGTCATTTGTCTAAGTCGTTTATCTCACAGAGAAGTCTCTGTCATTGCTTTGTAAGAAGGGTATTACATTGCTACATGGGAACCTAAAGAGCCTTCAACTCAGACCACATGGGCCTAATGGATGATTCTGCCCTGAAGGGGAGAGTCCATCGTTTCATTAGGAACTTAGGAAAAAGGTTGTATTTGATGATGGTCCCCCAACGTCACTTGTAGTTAATCAATTGCCATATGTGCCAATCAGGCTAGGTAGAGCTACAGGCAACTCTTTTTATTTGTGTCTGAGAGACTGGGAATAGCCTATGCAGCTGGGAAGCCAAGCAGACCAAAGGATTTTCCAGAAGCCAGCAGTCAAGGAGGCAATTTATTGAGGGAGAAACCCCAGAGCAAGAAATTAAAAAAAAATAAAATAAGGTAGTGATATGTTTTACATTACAGAATTTCTCTTGGTGTGGGTATCAGCTTCTGAATATTTCAGCAATATGGCATCTCATCTCTCATCTACATATCCATTGAGAAGTTTTCAGCAGAAATTACTCTTTGTTCTGCAGCATAGAATTAAACTGACTTACATCTCACTGCTATACATAGGACCTGAAAACTGAAAACACTTTACAATGATTTTGGAATGGTTTAGTCTTTACTTTTGTCAAAGTGAACTTCAGGATTATAATATGAAACTTTTTCAAATGTTCAAATTAATCACGTATAACAATCAATCTTTTCATTCTACCCAATAGGAATAATCTGTTTTGTGTATTAGTGCGGGTAAAGGGAGTTATTTAGTAAAGGAATTCTATGATTTGTGACAATGCTTTGAATTACAGCTCATCTTGTCCTGAGAAACCACTAAAAATATTGTGCTGCCTCCTCCAGAGGCATCTTCTTGTGCCTTCCTCTTGTGTGTGTATATCTATGTAGCTATGTCTGCATATATATATATATATCTATCTAATTAAAGGAATAAATTCTTGCCTGTTTACTCAGCTCAGAAATAAGAAAGATGCTACATATTTGATGTTGTCTTGATGTGATACAGCATAAGCTGGAACTAAGTGCTCATATCAAGAATGAGGCACTTGCAACCATTGGTGTTAGTGGTCATATCAACCCAGTGTCAGTTGAGAAATTTAAGATAAGTGCTGCTTGCATTTTAAACTGATCTTGCTTTAGAAATATAGATGACAGTTCTGAATGTACAATTGATGGGCTCTACATAGATGCCATGTTCTTCATACACTGAGGACCAAATTTTAAACTTTTAGGTATGTGGTGATTGAGACTTGCTAAATGCCAAGAGACTTGCTAAATGCCAAGAGTTCACCAAAGCCATTCTATCTCTCTCCTTCTCAGCTGGACAGGGGAGAGATGAGTTGAGATCCTATAGTGATCAGCATCACAGGTAAAATAAAAAAGAAATATCTAGGGAAGTTACTTGAAATGTTAGTAATCAAAATCAGAGTAGGATAATGAGAAATAAAAAAAAGAAATCTTAAACACCTTCCCCCCACCCCTCCCTCCTTCCCAGGCCTAACTTTAGCACTGTTTCTCTACCTCCTGCTACCCAGGAGCATAGAGATATGGGGAATGGGGGTTAAAATCAGTTTATCTTCTTGCTTCTGCTGCTCCTTCCTCCTCAGGAAGAGGAGTCCATATTTTGCCCCAGTGTGGGGTCCCTTTTTTCCCATGAGGTGCAGTTCTTCAGTAAACAGCTGCTCCAGCATGGGTCCCCTATGGCAGCACAAGTCCTGACAGCAAACCTGCTCCAGTGTGTGCTCCTCTCTCCACAGGGCCATGTGTCCTTACTGGAGCCTGCTCTGTCATGGGGTTCCTGCGGGCTGCAGGTGAATATCTGCTCCAGAACCTCTTCCCTCTTGCTCTTCACCATATATTTTTCTTTATTTAAATATGGCACCAAAAGCAAAGAAACTTATACCCATATTTAAATTGTTTTTTCTGTGAAGAAAAAAAGGCTGTTTCAACCCTTTAACAACTATAAATCACTGAAAATTGTGACACATCATGTGCTAATTTCTATTTAATTTGCATAAGTAGTGATATTTTGAAATATTCAAACCAACATTTCACTTCACTGTGACTTCTCTAACTCATGTGAATAGTCCCATCACGGGAACAAACTATTCCAGTTAATTGTCTTTGTAGATGTTACCAGTTCATCCTGACATAGAATAATGAATCACAATTGACATTATGGAACTTTTTCTGGTTAATTTAAACTTCCCTAAAATCACCTCAGCTACATTTAAGGCCACTTTGCTCTCATTCAGACAATATAGTTTTAGTATAGGCAGTGTAGGCTATTGTACCAAGATCCCTAAAGAACAAATAAAGAAATACTTAAATATTTTCTGTAGTTCATATGACAAATATTGCTAAGGAAACAAAGTGGTTATCCTTAGACAAGGGGCTGAAAACCCTAACAATCTTATGAATCATTGTTTTCTCCTGATTTTTTCCCTGTAACCTCATTTTCTACCTCTTCTTTATTTCTCAGTTGTTGAAAGGAAAATACAAAAGAAATGTTCATATAGATAACCAGTAGGATGCCAGAAAGGGCCTTTTGCAGTGAGAAATGATGTGTTGCCCTCTGGATAATCAATTGTCCCTGCAACACTTTAGGATTTTTCATGCACTGAGATGCAAACTGAGCAATTTCTTCTTTTTTTTTTCCCCTATATAGTTTGTTAATACTGGAAAAGCAATTGGACAGTGGGGCCTCCTCATTCTTGGCACTATTTCAAAAGCAACTTGAAATGCCCTGACAGCAGTTCTTCTCACAAAGTAACGTGAAGGTTGTGACACGGACCAACAAAAGGCTGACACACTGTCGTTATCTCACCCTGTTGTGCTTAGGTAATGGTGGAGCCTCAGATCTGTGTGTGATGTTAGCACTATATGTTCTTCAATAACAAGGTGCCAGAAGATGAATTGAATGTAGAACATCGTCTTTAACTTTGAATTTCTAAGTTTAGACTAGATCTTTCTGTAATATTAAAGACTGACTCTACATTTATTATACAAACCCACTGATAATAAACAGATCAGTTCCTCAGAGATGGCCAGTATTTTCTAGCATATTTTCAAAATGAATATGTTCTGCAAAAATGCAACAATAAAGTTTCTGAACTGTTCTTTAACTCAGTTATTCCAATGTATTAAAAATCCTGGCCATAAGCTGTCATCCACAAATTTCCCACCTGTCCAGCAGTGTTCAAAACTGGGATTTGTTCTAAATATATTTCTGGTTTTAACTAACCCAAACCCCACTATAAATTGTTTCCCTTATAAATTTAATGGGAAAGTTTACCCAGATCTGAGATTCTGGGACTGAATTTCATCAAAGCCGTGGTAAAATAATAAAAATAATTAGATGGAGTACAGTACAAGCAATACTCTCATATATTTGTAAAATTGGCTAATATCAATCACTGTGTAAACCACTCTTGCCTGTTAATGCTTAGTAGTTTCCAATGTCTGTAAAAAGGGAACTCACATGATTCTCTGTTAAACCAAAAAAACAAAAACTGGTTCCTCAAAGATAACAATTCAGTATTTTTACACTTTCCTTTTAAATCAAAATACTAACTGTGCTTCTCTTGTTACATGCACTGTGTTAGTGTGTTACAGTTTTTGGTTTTTTTCCCTGAATTCTTTAACTGTTATTTTTAAGTCATTATATAAACATGATCAAGAAGTGCACTTCCGCGATCTTTTAGCTGACCTGGTTGATTTTGAGACTAGCACAATATATAGACTAAAATTTTGTGGATCACATCATGACAGCTAAACATAGAACACCAGTGCATTGTTTTTCTAAAAGCAGAAGGATGCCATTCACTGAGTGGTCTTAGGTGATTTAATAGTCATTTGAGGTCCTGTGTCTGGGTAGAAAAATGCTCAGATCTTTCAGAAGCACTTTCTTGGAACCTTTCTTTATTCTTGTGTTAACATTACATTATGTGAATGAGGTATAAGCTTTAATTCCTGCAGTAGGTACTCATTGTTCAGAAAATTTGCGGGCAGAACAAGTAAAATTTGCTTTGTGAGCTCTCTGTGGGAACCAAATGACAAGCTCTGTCTTCTCCACAAGAGGAAATATCTGGCATGGTATTATCCAGTTCCTGAGACAACATTTTTCACCCTTTTCTTTGATCTCTTTACCCCTTCCTCAGAAGTCTTGCCCAATACATAGCAAGCATCTTTCATCTTTGACTCTTGATCCTAAAGCAATAGAGAATATATGCTGTTAAAAGCATATCACAGAGCATCCTGGAGGATTTGGTCCTTTAAGACAGGGTCATTCTGGGGGAGATGAGGGAATTTTCCGTTTCTCTGAGAATGGAGAAGTTAGGTTGGAATTTGACAAATATCTGCATCTCTGCACATCTTCCTTTATAGTCAGTGGAGAAAAACTGGCACTTCTGGGGTGCAATTAATGTCAGCCTTAGGTAGAGGTCTCAAGTAGGTGAAATGAATTCTCCCCTTCCATTTTTCCCTGGGACAAGTTCAGATTAATTCAGATCCCTGAAGTCAGGTGGATAATTTCCATCCTTAAAGTTATATAGTGTGCTCTGAAATCACCAGCATTAAGTAGGGACTTCTGAAGTAACCAGAGATGCAATTTTGAAAGAATTATTTTTTTCACATAAATAAACTTGAAGTCACATAAATTGCACCCTATCAGAGTATCAGTACTCAAAAATATTTCCTAAAAAAACTTGGCCCCCTCAGATGACTGAGACAGAATCAGACATAAATGTGGTGGCTAAAAGGGATATGAAGCATTGCACAGAGATGTGGAGAAAAAGATGTTTTTGGGAAAAAGAAAAAAAAAAGAAGAAATGTGGTCTCTGTCATATTCATTGTTGCTTATAATCATCTTTGCTGAAGCACAGTCTTGCTTATTTGTTTTAGAAATACCCTCTGGTTCATGCATAAGAAAATATATTAAATATTCTAAAAATTATTTCTTTTTTTCTGTGTAGCAGAGAGTCAGGGGTCAAATTCTCATCTGCCGTAATCCCCACGGGATTTATTCGCATTCATTCATGGGCTAGATCCTGGGCTCAAATAGGCTGGCATAGCCCTACTGAAGACAGAGAGAATGTGTTGATTTTTTAGTAGATGAAAATCTGGTCCTTGAAATCAGTAATTTTGACTGATCTCAGTGCTCCAAGTCAAATCATGTTCAGTATTTAGCAATATCTGGTATTTTCTTTATGAGTGTACCTTATCAGCATTCAGTGTATCCAAAAAGAAAAATCCCTGCAGTAGTGTTACAACAGTGAGTGGCAAAATGACAGCCTCAGTGTCTGTTTCCACTCTTAAAGCAAAAAGATTTATGTATTAGGCTGCCTGAGGATGATGCTTTGCCATCCAAATCACCTACTCTGTTGTTTAGTATCTGTAGCAGAGTCCCTGGCACAATTTTTTTGTAATCTTTTTTTAACATTTAAATGCACTATTGTGAGCAGATCACCTCAGTGGAATAATGCACTGGTGCAGAGGAGCACTAAATCAAATGATAAATTGAGTGTAACATCAACTATGTTAGCTATGCACAGAAATATATACATTTGATGGTCATTATGACACGTGAATGTTCAAGACGAAAAGTGAAAAATACATTTAAAGTTCTGTATATGTGAAAAACTGACAATGATCTGTAATTTGCGTCTAGCATAAAATTCTATAAATCTGCTGGTGTTTTCAGCATTGAAAGCTTGATTCTAAATGGAAAGGTCATTATCATTATTAAGTTTTATAAGAAAATCAGTACGTGTACTAGTATCTATTTAATAACTGAGACATCATGAATGTCAGACTTAACACACTTTGCTGGGTGCTAATAACTCTTTAAGTGTACCCTTGACTCGAGTCGAAGGCAGTATTGGAATTTTTATGTTATCTGAACTGCCTGGTAGCATTTAAAATTACTTCCATAATAGCAAGGTAAAAATATAGTGACTTCACACAACTTTACCTAATTTTGCTCCTGTTTCAAAGGTTAAGCTAAACTCCTTTCTCCCTCCTTGTGAGGAACTGGATGTGCAGGCAGGTGAGTCACAATGGACCTGTCCTACTTAACAATTCCCTTGTTTTTATTGGAGCATATTGTGTTTCCTGAGAAAAGGATGTGTCAGTAATGACAACAAAATGAAGTCTTTTGTAACCAAAATAAGTGGCTGGCAAAATATTATTTGCATCAGTGTCAAAATTACTTTTTGAAGTGTCATGGTGGATTGGTGCAATCTAAATATAAAATACATATTTTTTCAGCATTTTTTAAAACTTTTGTAAATCCTGTTCTATATTATCTTTAATTCAAGTCCAGTGGAATGTTAATGCAGCTTGTTTCTTTTTCTATTATATATTTAAATTAAAAATTGGAAGATGCAATTCCTATTAATGAGTTTTGTAGGGGTCTTTTAGTATTATGTCCCTAGGCGAGTTTCTTACTTGATATGAAGTCCTCATAAGAGGTGCTTGTGCACTTGATTAATTCATAAATGGCATTGAGGGCTGCATATTTGCACAATTCTTGTTAAATCATAGAAGTCTGCCATTTCCCTGTCCAATGTATTGCCAGTTGTGGTGCCCACATTATGCACCTAACCACACACAAGTCCCATATTTTTCAGGTATTCGCATCTATGAAATATTCACCTCCTGTGGAAAAGGGCAAAGTCCCTTGGCAACATTTATATCAGTTCTGGAGTAAAACAGAAGATTAAAGAAATAGTCAGATTGCTGAAAAATAAGATTAAAAAATGAGTAACTATAATATTTCATACCATTGAATAGAGCTTCTAACATCTAATTCAGTACTAATTTAGGTAAGAGATTAGATATTTTTTATCTTAAAAATATTTAGATATTTTTTCAGACTTTTGGATGGGAGGAAGGCCAATAACAAATGCCTAAGTAGACAGCAATACTTTTTCCTAACTGGTAAAATGTAAGTCTATAGGAAGACAGAATACAAAGTGAGTAAAAATCCAGGCCTTTTCCCAGCTATTTCTTGTAGACTAAGAGCAGTGGGTTTTTTTAGTGAAGCCAAGAGCACTGACCACTTGCCAACATGAGCTGAGAATTCACCAGTATTTGAGGGCTAACAACCTGGTTTGCCAGGATACTCAGAGAATGGAGTGGAAATAGGCAAAACCTCTACTACAGCACACTCTCCTAAAATCCACACTGTTCTTGGCTACACCCTGCAATATAAAAATATACCTTATTTCTATGCAAAGAAAATAAAGTAAAAAATTATTTTGTTTAACAACCATATATTTGTAAGACTCAACTTGTTCCATGTCTTACTGTTGAAACTATAGCATGAGGTCTATTGCACTGCATGCTTACAAAGGCAGAGGATACATGAGCAGTCTTTTTTGTCCAAGGCAGTAGGCCTTCGAATTTTCTTTGCATTCAGAAGCAGAAGAGATTGTCTGACTCTTTAATCTTGTGCCCAAAGACCTTCAACTCAGAGATAGACACTTGAAGTTCCCACTTATCATCTGCAAATTACATTCAATTTATGTAAATATTTTCTTTTTTAAAAAATGTATAAATTAATCTTAGGGCACAGAGATAAAGTTAATTTGTTCAATTGATTACTTGTTTCTAATTTCTGGGGGTGGGGGGGGAAGGGTTTGCCATTCAGTTCAGACAGGGAATTCAAGAAAATGTGGGCGCACTCCAGCACTATTTCAATGAAAGACAGAAGCTATCATGGCCCAGACTTTGAGCCATTACATACCAAGGGGTCAGACCACCTTACAAGTATATTTCCAGATTATGCCATTTCTCTCTATTTTGTTGTTACAATATTTAATTTTTCACTTGGCTTTAGTCTGGACTCAGTTTCTTTTCATTGTCTAAATAAGTAGAGGATATGTTCACAAAAAGATGTTTCTCTCCACTCCAGTTTTCATCTACTTGTCAAGCAATTAGATTCTCCATGTGGTCTGCTTGGTTGTAAACTGTGCTAAAAATTAAAAAATTACTGGCATTGACATCACTAAAATAAAAAAGCTGCATTAAATTCTTTGAAGATCTAAGAAACAACCAAGATCAGTTAAAGAGAAAAATAAAACAAAGAGAAACCCAAACTGATGTATTAAGTTAAAACAGATCCAATTCCTCATATCAGAAAATGTGAAAGCCAACAAAATTTAGAGGCCATATTTGGATTTACTCTTAAGGATGGGCCTAACTTTGAGGGAATGAACAGCTGTTTTAGCTCGGGTGACACCTTAAATTACTCAAAGACCCAGGTGTGAATAAGGTACTTTACCGAATTAAAGCCATTGTGCAAGAAGAATACAGTGTCACTGTATAACAGCGCTGCTTCCCAGGAAGGAACTTTTTTGTGTGAACAAGAAGTACTGCTATTGAGGCTGTGTACAATCAGGTAAAAAGTGTTCAGTGTTCTTTGTTTCACCCCACTAGGGTGCTGTCTTTTCCCATATTATTATTATTGCATGCTCTCTGGTAATAGAAGGCTAATAGTTCTCCTTAAATTGTAGCCTGCACACCGTTACTGATAGTTACAGTACAGTGCAAAGTCTATTTGCACACTATATATCCTATATTGGGTTTTTTTTCAAAAATCAGAAAACATCAGAAAAAGGCTTTATGTCCACTGTCTCAGATGTACTGAGACAAGTTCAGCCCCTGAAGTATGCAAAGTAAAATCTCTGTGTGATTGATGGGTGATGCTTCTGCTTTTATCAGTAATGAGGTACCAAATCTAGTCTATTGCATAAATAGCACCACAGATGCTGCAAAAAGGGACACAGTCCCTATTGTATCTGCTCTGTGCCACCTAAATAGCATAAAGACTACTCCTTTTCATAGGAGTAGTAGTACACAATGAGGTGTTTCTGGCACTACACTGAGAGTTTTACATCCCCATCAGAAAATAATTTCAAAAGGAGAAATAGGCAAAGATGCCCTTTTACTGACTTGCTATTTTACTTCTTTACTTCTATTTCTTAGAGCAACTGTAACACAATTTAGTTTTAAGGGCATGTGTGGAAAGCTATAACATGGTCTAAAGGGAGCTTAGAGTTTGTTGTACCCACGGTACTCTGTGATTGCAGAATGCTCCAGTTATACGTGTCCAAGCAGTGCAGCAGGGACACTCGCTTTGGTTCTTCTGCTAATACCATCTGACACCGTGCCCTGGGGGGACCTGCTGGGAGGCTATGTGTTGCTGAACTCTTAAATGGTCAAGCTTCAGTTTTACATGTCACCATACGGATGGAAGATTAAGCAAAATGTAACAAGGCTTGTGCTTAGAAAAATAAAAAGGAGCTGACATCCTGCTCAAGTGTTCTCGCAGAGATCCAAGAGAGAAATGAGCACGTATTAGAAACTTCTAGGACAAAAGCAAAACTATGCTCCGTACATTGACAGAATCAGGCCACAATTCTGCCCCAAATTTTTATCAAAATAGAAAAGTATGGGAATGTAACACTTAATGATTATTCACGTTACAGTGTAGACCTGATGTGAACACCAAGCAATCGCGGCTGACAGTCCAAAGAAGGCTTATGTGATTTATATGGACCACTTGTCCAGGTGCTGTAATCTGGGATCAATACACAAAGAGCCATAATTCAAATGCTATGTTTTTTCTCTCTTTAGAGCTTTGAAATTTACTGTGTTATCTAACTGCAACCATAGCAAAGGAAAAAATGTATAACTTGACTTAACTTTCAGTGGTCCTCCAGCCTATATTCCAGGTTAATTAAACAGCTACCTACTGAATGTCATAACAGTCCTGAAATGTCCTAGGAAAAACAGTCACATCATAACTCCTCGGGTTAGATATGCCAGCATAGCTAAACTGTTCTGGCACCTGTGCTTGGGTGCATCTAGGTTATGAATTTAGTGTGCTGTGGAAAGTTTTCCTGGTTCCAGCTTGCGGCTTGTACTAGAGACACCACTGGCAGGCTCTGATCAGTTGCTTCTCAGTGGAAAGCTGAAGACACACCCAGGGCAGCCCTCTAGCAAGTGCTTCCAGCCTTCAGCTCCCTGCTCATGAAGAGTGTGTGCCTGGGCCAGGCACAAGCCCTGAACAGACCTTGCTGTAAAGGTATTTTTCAGGCATGGTGTCCCAGAGCCAAAGCACATTTTGCTAAATCAAAGCCTAGGCTTTTCCTCTTTGCACTACACCATATGACAACATAAAGTCCATCAAGACAGTTTAGGTTTCTCAGAACTTCAGCTTGCACTGTAGGCAGAGTGTTTGGGTACTAGAATGGAATGACAATTGCCATTGCTGCTGTTGTGTTATTTCTACATGCATTGTCACTGGTTACCTGCTGACCACTAAGACACAGGGGTTTAGTCTCAAACTCTTCCAGTATTTTTGAGCAAGAAAACATGGCTATGTTAATATTAGCAAACATTGTGGAGCAAAAGTACCATATCATCAGGGTTAAACATTTGATTTTGAGGAATTAAATTCTTCTCTATCCATACTGATGTATTTTCTACTTCAGATTAGCCCTGGTTTGCTCACATAGACCATAGATTGCCTGCATTTCTGTGACTGAAGAACATTAGGTGGTGCCAGGACTTTGCTCTGTGGAAACTCCACTACCATTGCTGACACTGCATTGATTTGGGTGAGAAGAGTTGAGATAGGCAGTCTATGAATGCACAAAAATTCATTCCTTCATCCAGAGCTCTGAGCACCACAGGAATCAGCATGAAAGGATGGCCAGCACTTTGTCTAGTTAGGAGATTAGTATATATGATATAGAGACTCTCATGCAAATGGTGCAGATAAATGAAATAGTAATCTTCTCTCAGACAAAATCCTGAGTTATCTCAGATCATTGTTTTGACAACACGAAAAACTGGAAAAAAATGAAACTGAGGAAGTGAATGTTAAGCCAAATATTTAAAGAACTGTGTTGCAACTTCCCATGTATATTTTCTTCACCTGCCAATTGCAGTCTGTTTTGCTCATCTATGGCATCTCTTGGTTAACAGTACTGGACTACAAGAAATTTAATACAACTTGAGTAATAATCCATCCCAAAATGCACAGTTTTTTCCACAAATAGTGGAGGTGGGCACATCCATATGTCTGTTTGTCTCAGGGTATAACCTCTCAGTCTCTTACAGAGGAAGATTCATTAGTTAAACTTTGAATTTGTCAAAGAGATATTTTCATTCTGAAAATGAAGGATGAGTGACAAAAATACAGCAGGAATATGCTTGGAGTCAATGGGAGCATTCAGAGTAGTTAGGACTTCATCTTGTATGTTTTGTTTTTCTCCAAATGTCAGTTACCTGTATACAACATAAATACGATGTGGTCAGATAAGTATACAGTGAATAGCTGAAACAGTTAACAAAATCAATAAGTGTAGGGAAAGTAGATGAAAACATAAACCAGACTGAGATATTTTTTCCAGACCAAGATTTTTAAGTCTTCTGTATTTTGTCATTTGTTAAACCACAAATAGCTATAAACAGAGCTGCAGTTCAGAGAGTCTTTGTTTCTAACATAAACAAGGTATAGGGCATAGCTCTGTATGTCAGCCAAACATGACTATAAGTTACAAAAATGATATATATGTATAAAAGAAGTGTCAGGCCATAATTGAAAAATTGTATTTGGACATGAATAAATTTAAGAAACACACTTAACTCCAAAAAGGCAGTAAGTATTTAACAGAAAATAACCCAGATTGGATTAATGTGTGCATTGTACTATGTCTGTGAAATGATTTTAACTCAAGACACTGAAATCCAGAAGACAGAGACCTTTGCATCACTTAAGTACCACTATTCATCCCGGTGTGTCTGTCCTAGTTGAGAAAACTTATAAAAACAATAGTGAACGTATGCAACATTTAATTATATCTAGGAGAAGAATAGCAGACTGGATCAAATTGGATTGAATATATTGCAGAATTTAACTTTTTTTTAAAGAGAGAAGTTTAACAGGAATAATGCTTTTCTTCTAAAATGGCTGCATTTCTTAATTACCCGGTCATATGACAACTTCCTACATCTGTAACAAACCTATTTAAATACCTATTTTTTCACTTTACTCTTCCTAAACTAACATATTTAGCATCAAGAACATTTACTTTCAAATAATTACCTTAAAGTCTTTTTCAGTTTGTTCTTTAGAACTAAGAAACAACACAACTCTCAGATAAGTATGTTAGCCCTCAAGTGTTTTGGTGATACAGGCTCGGCTGCTTAGGTCACAGCAGTCACTGCAGTAAACAATGTTCCAAACTTCCAAAGCCTGCAGAGGTCAGTATAGCAACATCAACAAGAAATTATATAGCCCCACTGAACAGATTAACAGTTAAAAATATTTATTGTTAAAACACAAAAATGATGTGTCATTCTGGCTGTTACCAGAACTGTGGGACTACTGTAGCATGTGATGATTATTCCTGCAAACATCATATGATATTGCAGATGCTTAAAGCTTTAAAGATGTATTTTTGTATTTGCATTTGCTCTTTATAAAAGGGTTAACTATATCTTTCTTGAGAGTGTTTGAGAAAAGTTGGATGAGCATTATGGAAAATGTAAGCACGCTCTTCTTCGGAAGCTGTCTTCTCTGAGTTGCCCTGTCAATGACCTCTGCTGTGACATTGAAGAAATACCCTCTGTGTGGGTGAGAAGTAATTTGTTACAATAGCTCTTCTGCCCCAGACATGTATTAAAAGGAGACTGTAAACATATACCCCACGTTTGCTTTGGCACTGACACCATCAGAGTCATTTAGAGCAGAACTTTTTTTCTGTTTGTGACACACTAGATCAGGATGAATGATCAAAACAGTACGTGTTAAGATCCTAGCTCAGTGCAACGAAATCTCAAAAACTGAAAGGAATGACAGATAAATAGTGCTAATCAGGCCCTTGAACAAAAGTATATAAAGTCTATTTATCCTCTTGGCCAGACCTGCCTGCTATGGGCACTAGATAGAAGTTCCATTAGTGTTTCACTGCACATTCTCAATCATACATTAAAGAATGAGAAGATATTTGGACATGACTCTGGAATCTGCAGAGAAAGATTTTGAAAGACACCAATTGGGTTTCAACATACATTATTTGTTTATCACTGCACTTAGGTAGACAAAATACATGATATCTGCAGCACAATGTTCCACTTCTAAACAAAGATGGTTGTAACTAAAATATTTTTCTTTCACAAGTCTGCAAAAGTTCAGGGCAAGCTTTTTGTGTCATCAGTGCACAGTGTCTATTCTTGTCTTAGCTGTCCACCGTAGTATTAGTGGTGGACAGTGAGGTATTGAAAGTGGTTCTGCATTCATTTTTTTCCTTTTCCTATGGTCATTCATATAGCACATTTCCTAATAACTCTCTGCCTTCACTGTTTCTCAAAAGAAAATGTGAACTGCTGAAAACAGAGTAACTTTAAGGTAAACATCTGAAACAGGGAAAGCATTGAATATTCTGAATATGAGTGATGGGTCAGATGCTCTGCTGCTTCTATTTATGCATCCCTACTTGAACTTAAGGAAAATTGCACACAGATCTGTAGCAGTGGGAGGATTACATTTGAACTTTTATGGCCTTAAGAGACTCATTCTAAAGTGCATATTTCTCCATCTATGCATATATACAATTAAAGAGAAATTAAATACAGTTGATGCCTTTGCTAAGTCCAAGGTAGTAAAGTAAAATGGCAAATAATGAAATGCCTAATTTCACTTACTGTCCCTGCAAACCAATATTGTGTACTAGTAAGGATTCAGGGTATTAGTAGTACTTACATATATGTTAGTTGCCCTCAGGTTTTAGTTATGACATTTTTCTATGTAAGAAAGTCATGGATTTGGGTTTCCAAAGCATTGGGAAGCTTTGACATAGCCTCATCAGCTTGCAATCAAAAACTGTCCCTGAGAAGATCACAAGAGCCAGGTGTAAGAAATTTAATGGGTGGGAGAGAGGTCAGAGAAAATGTTTAAATGAATATTAACTCTCAACTTCTACTGAAACAGCTGGTTGTCTGTAGCAGTACTAACATGGTACTGAATAAAGTATCTTGTTCATGTGGTTCCTGCAAAACTAGGAATCTAAGTATTTCTTATTCTGCCACACTCATAATTATCTTTCTGAGAAAGACAAAGGAATTCAGTTCACAACCTGTCTCCTGATATTGTAAGTATTGACATGGACTGTTTCGCCTATATATTTTCAAAAGAATTGTATTTTTTCATGAAGAAGATGAGACAGGAATGTGTAAACTGTATGTTAGTGCTTAAAAAAAACCCCAAAGCCAAACGACCAAAAATACCTCTCATATTTTTTGCCTTAAATGTTTAAATAGAGGAAGCTTAAATAGACCAGCTCACAGACTTTTGTTTTTTAAGATTAAGCACTCTGAAGTGAAAAGCAAAAAATTTTCTAAAATAACCATAAACTGGCTTTCTCTATCATATTCTGTTCATCCATGGTAGATCTCAGACCAGTTAAAGCAACAGAACATAAGGGAGTTTTGGTTTGAACCTGGAATAAAGTACAGTGACCTGAAATTTAAAATAGAAAGGTAAAGGTGAACAGGCTAGAGCTGATAATATAGATCTTCACAACCTTGCTTCTTATTCATTTATTTCCCCCTGTGCAGAATGGATGTAGAGTGGAGATGAAGGAGATCATCTGAGCAGAAGTGCTTCATCCTCACTTGTCACAAACATGTATGACTATTGCTAGTTCTAATTATTTAAACTTGGTCTGGTAAAAAAAAAAAAGACTTAAACTGTTTCTAATTTCAGTAGGTCTGAGTAACTTTAAAAGAGAACATTGAAACATTATTTCCTGTTCATCATCATCACTGTATTTTTCACACCATCAAAGTTTTGTGTCAAACATCAGAGGACTGATGATACCTGACAGAGTTTGTTATTCAGGTTTTTTTCATTCCCTAAACATTAGCAGAAATACTGTGATTTCTAAGTCAGTCTCCAATTTTCCTTTACTTCTCTGAAACTCAGAATTCATAGGAAGGGGACAGAATCCTCTAGAAAATCCACAACCTCAAGATTGCATTTTCATTTTGTTTAGAGCAAAGAATATTTGCTGAGTCAACAATGAAAGACTGATTTCTTGATAATGCAAGGCTGAAATACTCAAATATTTTCAAGATATAATAGATCTACTCTATCACACAGTGGCTGCCCACTACTGAAGAAAATACTGCATTTAGCCTGTCCTCAAGGAGTCCATAGCAGAAATCTCACATCTTCAGAAGCAGGATGGAATGACAGCAAGTTTTCTTCCATTCCATGGAAAGATATTTTTTGGCAGAAGACAAAACCAAACTCAGCATATAGCCTGACTTCTTCCTAATACTTGCCAAAATAATCTCCCCTTCCCACACTTCCTACATGTCAGCAAAATACGGTGACAAAAACAGCTGCTGGAGGCAATAGTTCTGTTAATATCATCAACAGTCAGATATGTTCCCTACTTCTCAGTCTCTACCCAAGTCACAGTGTGTGACCCCCCATAGACATTTGGCTAACTAGAACTCTTTAATAAAATCAAATACTTGTGCAATGGGTACAAGCGCTGTATGTGTAGCACCCTGGGCCACACAGCAGAAATCAGCATACTCTGTGTTATAGAAAAGGTGAGCATTTACTGCACTACATAGAAGACATCCTCATTATATATAATTAGGAAACTTATTTTCCCCCTGCTGTCCTAATTTGTGGGGTTTTTTTCTTCATTTTTAAAATTCTCCATTGGCTTTAATTAGCTTCTGTCTGAAATCACCAACCAGGTGAAATTAGAGCACTCTTTAAGCTGAAAATGCAGCTGGGTTTTTTTCAAACTTTTTAAAGTTGAGCTTTATTCCCTGAGGCCAAATCCTCCCTGCTCTTACTCATGGGAGTAGTTCTGTGCACTTCAGTGAGGGATCTTTTCAGAGGAAGGCAGGTTTTGGCCCTAACGGGATATACCAAAGTTCTTCTAAATATGGATGTAAGATATATGAGACAAATCCTCTCTGAGGGAAATCAGCAGTGTTCTTAAATCAATGAAACTAAAGCCATTTACATGCACTGAAGAGTTTTTCTTATGTTTTTAGACCTCACAAGTCTTCACCAAATATTTACCGCATGGAAAATAATCTATTTTTGCTAATGATGTTTCTATTACTTCATTTAAA
Source organism: Passer montanus (assembly GCF_014805655.1). Classification (NCBI taxonomy): domain Eukaryota; kingdom Metazoa; phylum Chordata; class Aves; order Passeriformes; family Passeridae; genus Passer; species Passer montanus. The sequence goes on from NW_024371037.1 coordinate 9,658,704, forward strand.
AATTTGTCATTATATAATCAATACCAGTGACTCAGCTCTTGCTATTGTGAGAGGAGTAAATTCTACCTAAGAGAAATCGTTCTTATGGTCCTCATGACATGACATATTCTTAAGTGTTTTCTTGTTAATTAAGAAGTGAAAAAAACAAACTGTTTAAGAAATATGACAAAAAATAAGAGTTGCTTTAAAATAATACACTTCTGAACTTTAAAATGTTCTTTGGGTGCTCTGGAGCTGGAGATAGTTATGTCCTTGTGATTTTTCAGTGACAATTTCTATTTTAAGTGTCAAAAACAACTCTGCTATCTGGAGCAAGTAGTGTAGTATTCTCTTCTTTTAATATTCTAATCGTGAAGTGTAAAGTGAAATGGTTGCACAGTGTAATGGTGGTAAAGAAGCTGAGTGTCAATGAGACGGGAAAGGTGACAGACACGGAATGAGTCCCCAAGGTGCTCTCCAAGTGCATTGGATAAAGATTCCCCTGGGAAATTTTTCTCATTAGTTCTCAGACACAGTTCAGTAATTCAATAGCACCAGGTTACCATTAGTCACAAGACCAAAATATGTTACTTTCCATGCTTTAGCTCTTTGATTTGTATATGTCATTTTATGAGAGAAAATTATGAGATTATATATCATTCAAAGTAAGTTCATATGTTGTTTACATACCTCAGGATGATCCATGACAAGAAGACTCCTATTACAAAGAGCCTAAAAATTAAACAGAAAACAGACACCTTTTTGATATTTGAAACTGTATTAATGAGTGACTGCATTGTACCGATATGAGCAAGACATTGCAGATTGATTTTCTATATTAGTATCAAAAAAATAGTTATAGTTTGAGATTCAAATGCAAAATTATCAACAATTAAAATGGAAAAAAAATCCCACTCTAAATTTTTTCTGTGGATATTGCCACGTAAAAATAATTCTTCCATGCTTAGACATGAAATGTGTATGTACGCAGCTAATATGATTGGGAAAAGTAGCTAAAAAGTTTGATGGTAGCTAATTTTATGTGTAATTACTCTGAGAAAATGTTAAACTGAATAGGTTACTCTCGACATTTTTTTTTCCTATGCAATAAAAGATGTACTTACTTCTATGCTATCAAAGTTAACTGCACTCCCACTCAGCACTCGAAGGAATAATGGCTGGAGGTGTTGTCTCTCTCATTACACACCAGAATGGAAAGAAAGGAGTGTCCATCCCTAGTGGTCATTTAAAACCTCATTGTTGTATTAAAAAAAATAGGAATGACAAAGTCCTGAAAACATAAAAATTAGGCAGACAAGCACAGTAAGTTATTATGTTTTTCCTGCGCTGAATATTAGCTTATCTTTTTATGTATCCAAGAGTGTGCTCCAGAAGGTTTCAATTTTGTTTTCACTCCTGATTAATGTATTTAGCACTCATCACTGCACTATGCACTCATGTTAAAGAGATAGAAGCTACAGATAATTGTTCTGCCTAAAATAGTTCCGGAAAATACAGATATTCTAGCTTCTTTAAAAAGAAACAATAAACCCCAAGGAAGGATGCATTCTCTGTAAGCTTTTCCATTTTATTTAATTGTGGTTTATGGAATGTGGAGCTGTTGGGTTTTCCCCCCTCTTTTCAACAATGTTCAACATTTAAAATGAGAAACAAACAAAAATTTATATTGCATATAAATATCTGTCTTGAACAAAAAAAATTGAATTCTGTCAGTCAATATGTGGCTAATTTTCAATCTGTCAACCTTTTATTACAGTCAGATCAAAATCATGCACCCCAAAGTGTCTCATTTAGCCTAAAAAATCAATTTATTAGTAGAATTCCTTAACAAAAGGAACTATGTCCCTAACACAATTACTTATGCAGTAAATAGGGCTCACTGTTTTTTTATTAGATTCTGATATGTTTATTGTTGCACTGCAGAAAGGCCATATGTTTAGTGCTATGGTATCTGTGCCAAGTAAATCGTTGAGAACCAATTTCTATTAATCTTACTTATCTTATTGTACAGGAGTTGGATGATTTGCTCCCCTGATTAAGTTGAGAGAATGGCAGTTTCCTAGAAGTGTGAACTCACTTGTTTCATGTGTATTATTTTCTTCAAAGCTGTGCAGTGCAGTCTCCAAAGAAAGCTCTTCTAATTGAAAATGTTTCCATAACTCTTTAACACTAAGCTATCTTCCAACTAATGATCAGGTTCCAAATAAATATGCCAAATACTTATGGTATTATTTATGTGCTATAGAGAAGCTCATCATTGACTTATGAATTGTAAATATTTATAAGTGGCTCATATTAAAGTAGTTGTCAACTGCAGCTACAGTACTTCACCTTCTGTCACTCCCAGGTATCAAGGGGGCTGATTCAATCACTCTCTTGTCAGACTACCTTTCTTCTCCTGAATACCCAAATCCCTAAACACAACAAAATATAAATGAATGAAAAGTGCTAATGATGCATCATTACCAAGAGGTATCAAGTTTTTTAAGGTCCTTTGCTGACTAAATTTTAAATTAGCACAATTATTCAGAGCATTCCCCAAGGCACCATTCATTATGCTTAGACACTGAGTTGAGGCACACTGCAAGCAAAATATATATTACTGTCCATAGCATACTGTCTGTCTGCCTTCCTGGAGTAGCTGTGTCTTGAAAAACATGCAAGTGTGCTTGTATTTTAGAACTGATCATATATCTGCATTTTGATTACTGCTCTATTACCTACAATATATTTATATGCTTAAAGATCCTGAATAACAAGGACATGCACTTAGAGATTGAGATATTTTTTTTCAAAATATTGTTTCATCTGTTTCCTAACACAGCAATTTTAATTTCCAGTGAAATACAAAGACTGCTGAAGCCAGGAGCTGAAATGTCTCTGATGCTGCCTAAGCCTTCCAGAAGCTTACAATGCACAGCGGATTAGATTTTCCTTTGGCCTTGTCATTGGCAAACAGGTCAGAGTGGACACTGTGCTGCTAAATTTATTGGGCAGCCTGGATATCATATCTTTTAGATTTCCCAATAGCAATGACCTGTGTTACACCTACCTTGTATGTCCAAATTTGATTATTTTTTCATGCACTAAATGAAGAGTCCAAAGCCCTTGTTCATGAGGACATTTAACAGTTCTCTGAAGAATAAGAAAGGTAACTTTGCCATGACAGATCCTTCTTGGATTGTCCAAAAAGCAGATCAATTTGATGCATGCAGAAATATACATGGCGCTATTCCTTGTAAAATGCTAGCTGTATTTTTCACAAGAATAGCCAAACAACCAGTCCTTATACCCATGTTATAGCTTAATACAAAAAGAGCAAAAACGTGACTGTCTGCATGCAACAGAGGTTCACCAAACCACTCAGTCAGAGCTCTCCCAGTAAGATGCAATGCCCATTTATCCTCACGCGGATGAAAATAGGCATATTCGTAAAGGAAAATTATTTCTGTATGTATCTAGCTGTAAAGTCCTGACTTGTTTTTTTAACCCAATGACATCACCACACACAAGTTGGGCCCCACAGCACAGATGTGCTTTCATGTGCAGTGATATCACTTTCACTAAAACACTAAAGGCATGACTTTCAAGCAGTTTTAAAATTCAGATCAGTTCTGCTCATATTTAATCCAGACATGTTGGTTTAACACCAAGCCAAGCCAGACCTTTTAATGTTCAGTGGCCATGATATAAAATTCTTCACTGTGTTGCACCAATAAATTCAGAAGTGCAGTGTAATTTGCTATAGTCACAGAGACTCTTGTGAAATTTAAGCAAGAGTGGAAAGCAGCCCTTCATTTTGTGCCTTACCACAGCACTTCAGCTCTTTGGAAAACATTTTTTTATCCCCCAAGAAACAATTAACAGTGTGGACAAAATAATTTACTGCTGCTTGTTTTGGTCACGTTGAGACTAAATTAAAGGTAAACTGTAAACCACCATCAGACTTTTCCTAAGTTAGGAAGAGAGTCGCTGTGGCATTATTTGGGAGTTATTTAAAACAAACAATGGAAAGAAAGTGCCACTTGACACTGACAGCAAGTATCTCTGTTCATTTTGCATTGTCAATAGCTCCAGTGGTAGCACTATTCTTTTGACAGCTAAAAGCAGATGTGTGGGTTAAGTATGGGAGCAATTCAAATGTCCATAGTAAACTGCAGGGGGGCAGAGAGAGCTCAGAGAGCAGCAGCTTTAAAGTAATTGACTAATACAGTAAGGATATTAAAGTCATTTAGTGCCAAAAGGGAACACACTGATCCTTGACCCTGAGCCACTTTGGAGTAATCTAGTATTCAATCCAGCGTGTAATGACTGCCAGGCCTGTCAATCCTCCGGGCTCTCCAGTCAAATGCCTGTGGCTACTATTGGCTTATGGTAAAAGGACAAAAATGCAAGGAAATGCCTCTCAATCAGGCTATGATGTGATAATGTTATTGCTCCAATGTATTCTATATTGTCCCTGCATAGTTTAATCTGTTGAGATCCATGTCAAAAATTGCCCTTGTTCCCCAGAGGTCTTTACTCAACCTTTTAGTAATACAAGTGGATTTGAAAGGAGAGGGGTAACTCACTTGATGAATGGTTTCCAGTTAATATAAAAAATAAGAGGTCAACTGTGGCTTAAAGGCTAACCATGGAACGTATAAATTAGAATAAGCATGCTAGTAATCTGATTAGTAAACCTTGCTCTTCATTTACCCCAATGCGTAAAATATTTTCCAATAAATAATATTGACACAGACATTTATTTACAAGGATGACATAATTCCTCCAAAGTTTATATGTTGAGAGGACTTTTGACTGGGAAGCAATAAGAACAAAAGGCTCACTTGCTTCTGTCTCTTCTTGTCCTTAAAACTTGTGCAACTACTGGGAATCTCGTTTTTTAAATTAGGCACCTCACATTTGAAAAATATAATTATTGCTACAGGCTGAGTAGTCCACTTGAGCTTGAAAGAAGGAAATTGCCATTTTTTGTTATTTTGATTTTGCTAATTAAAACAGGGAAAACTGACCCACATAGATTCTCTAAAGTTAAAAAGTCAAAATGGGATAATAATTATGCAAATTTCTATGCATTGCTGCAAAAATTATCTTTATATTTCATTACATGGTCTCCACTATTTCCTGACCCCACTTTCCATGTGGTGTACATAAACTGGGAAGTGTGAAGCTCTAGTGATTGTGATGCTCCCACTATTTTAAAGAACCATGAGGTTACGTAACAGGCACTTTCCCTAATTTGATTCTCCATGATTCCACAAAGCTCTCCACAGGGATGACACAATAGAAAAAAAAAAAAAAAAAAGAGAACTTCTCCTGAGAAATATCTTGCTTATAACTTTGAAATAACTTCAGTGTTAAAACCAAATTACTTTCTCCAAAATTCTGCCTGTCCTCTCTCAGTTCAGTGCCCCAAAGTCATTATTCAGTGTAAGGTTCTATTTATAAACCCATTTTCCTGCCTGTACATACTTTTTACACTTGAAAAATTATGGTTTTGTGGACAGTTTTAGAGGATGAATCAGAGAAAGAGGAACGTTGTCCTTTTGTGCTCACTAAATTCCCTTGCCATGAGGGTAGAAGCACATGCAATGCAAACTGTGATCCCATCAGGCGACGGCTGGCTGTGTTCCAGCTGAACTCTTCACAGGCAGTTTTATCACAACCTGGTATTTTCACAGGGAAAAGGGGAAAAAAAAAACCCCAAAAAACAAAAAACAAACAAAAAAACCCCCCCAAAACAACAAAACAAACAAACAAAAAAAGCCCCAACACCACAGAATCTCTACAAGCAAGCTAACCTGAAGCAGGATATGACAAGGTTTTGTCATTGCCCTGTAACTGAGCAATTAGCCAGTGCCATGTAAATGGCACAGTTTGGCAAAGAAAGCTCTTGCAAGTTCTCTCTGTTCAGGAAATCCTTGATATGGTGATGACAGACCAAAAGCTACTCACCTCCACCCATGTCCTTTCTGAGAACTCACATCACTTTTCCTTCTAGATCGTGGTGACTCTCCCTCTTAATGGATAGTACTCAGATCATCATGGGAACCTATGCAACCTGGGTTAATTTCAGCTGGGTAATTTAAATTAATTACTCTCTTTTGGGCCTTCAAAAGGAGGGTGCAACATGAATCCACAAGGATTTTTTTTCCCCATTTGAGCAGTGCAAGTGGTGGCCCACAGCACCTCCCAGCTGGTTTGGAAGATCTGTGCCCTTGGCAATGTTTGATGAGGAAATCAAGGCATCAGCAATCAGTTTCTTTTGCTCTCCAAAAGATCTGTGCAAAGTTTCAAAATGAAAATGAAGGAAAATTATTTTAAAATATGTGAAGTTTTTGAATGGGGAAGTGTTGTATCGCAACAGGGAAGGAAATACTTATTAGAAAAAATGCCAAGGACCTTTGCTCCAGCATTCACAGGGCAGCCAGGTATGAAACTCCTTTCAGGAAGAACTCTGTTCTTTGGGTCTTTTCACTGGTAGCTCATCATCACGCTTGGAAGGTGTTGGTCTTTGGAGCAATGGTATTTCATGATGTATGCTTTTAAATTACAAAAAGAGGGGGAAACACTTTAAAAATGCAAGAAAATTCCTGCTGTTCCTAACCTACTTGAAGCCAGAAATGCCTTTAAGCTAATAGGTCAGGCATTGCTAAGAAGCCCACAAACAATTTCAAAAGGTATCTCAGCTCTAGTATATCTTCCTTTGTTTCTCTTGCAGGATGATTGTGTTTTTATTTAAATTCCAGACTTTAAATGCAAGTCTAAAAGCCACCTGACCCCTAAGGGTCTGGATGTTTTTTGAGTGAATCTGTAGTCATACCCCCTGCTGTCTCCTTTTTGTTAAATTAGTGTAGTTTTGCAGCCTGTGCAAAGAAAACTTGTTTTACACTCCCCTTTTATGAACATTTGAAACCATTAAAGCCATTTTTTAAACAAATTTTTGGATTATCTTTTTAAAACAAGGCTTCAATCACAGACACACAGACACAGACACACACAGATGCATGCATGCATGCATTCCACTTTTATGACTTTGGAATAAAAATGCAAATGAATTTATTAGCTTAAGCATGGCACCAAATAGAAATTTATGCACATACATTTAAAAAACAGATCCCTTGAAAATAACGCAGTTGCAACCTATTAATTTTCTTTTTTGACAGTTTTTAAAATTCCCCTAAAAAAATGAAACAGCATGAATACTGTCAATATATCACAACAGCCACATTAGGTTTTGTGATATACATCATAATATAAAGAGCACTATTAGAGCACAACCTGGGAACCATTAAATCATTCTAAATCACTGTTACATTCCATTAGTGTCAATGGTGAAACCACATAATAGGCTTTATTACAAACTTCACCTTGGTAGGCCATTGTCTCTAATAACCACTTCTCTATGATGTGGTATCATACCCAGAAATCCAGGGAGATAATAAAGGCTCCCTTATTTCTTTTTTATTGGATGGGTAAAGTTAAATTTAGCTGTAAGTAAAAAAAAAAAAAAAAAAAAAAATCTTGGGGCTTTGTTCACTAACTGTGAGTTGCTGCTATTTGGACAAAAAAAAAAATTAGGCAGACTTGGGAGAACAGTTTGAAATAAATTTAAATCCTGGTAAATGCTTGAGGCCAAGGTAAGATAGGCAGTCCTGCAATTACTATGTCAGTTTTGAAATGCAGCTTAGTGCATTTATGCCCTTCTTTACACTTTTGTTCAGATACAAAGCATTGATTACAGAAACATTATAGGAATTGAATCTGTATTCTCATCTCTCTAACCCTATATAAGCAGTATCCATTAGAAAATGAACAAAAGGAAAAGAAAAGAAAAGAAAAGAAAAGAAAAGAAAAGAAAAGAAAAGAAAAGAAAAGAAAAGAAAAGAAAAGAAAAAAGAAAAAGAGAAAAGAGGTCTCTGCACACCAGTGTTTTCTTCCTTCCTGAGTTTTTAGAAATGCTTTTGGGGAAAAAACAGTGCACACAATTAGGGATCCTTTTTTCCATCTTGCAGGCCAAAACCTGGCTCACCATAACACATGTGATGACACAGATCAACTCAGCAGACCGGAGCATGGTCATTCAGGATTAGCACCAAGTACCTCCCAGTTTTGGGGAGCTGGGGATACTCAGTGCTACCTGGATGTGAGTCTGTAGGCAGATGTGGAGGAATCCTGCCCCTCTGAAACTCCTTACACTTTGGGTTTAACTGGAACAAGGGCTACAACCTCAAGTTTTGAAACTTTTTTCATACAGGAGCCCTGTATTTCCTGTAAGAACACGGACAAATTTTGATAAATTAATGTCTCTATCATCACAGCTTTTCACTTAGTCATCTTTCAAAATCCAACTTGTGACTTCAGTTTAAGCAACACTGCAATCCCCCACCATCATTATTCAGTTATTGGAGTGTCTGAAAACATTTCTTATAGTGATGCCTAATGTATAGTGCCTGTCTTTATAATTCTTTCATGTGAGTTCACTACAAGAGTTGGAGTAACTGGGAGGTAGATGTGAAGAGACAGGTGAGTACCCCAGCCTTGTACTGCAGCAGAGCTAATGAACTGTATCCTCTTGTCCACCTGACTGATTCTTAGAGCCTGATGGCATTTTACCCTTAAATTTTCCTGTAGAGGTTGATTAGGGATGGATGTAAATAAGAACTGGTCCTTACATCATAAAAAGTAAAAGTCAAAGGTCTTCACAAGATCAAAAGTCTTTTCTGATTGGATCAATTGTTATCAAAAAGAAAATATACCCTCTCAAATGAGTAACAAGCAATAAGATGAAATAAAAAATAATCAATTATATCTTCTGTTAACTCCATAAAATAAAAATATTTTTCTTTATTCCACCTATTCTAAAATTAAATAATTCCTCTGAGGAAATCCTCCACTGTCCATTTTTAAATTCCTTTTCTTTCCTGCATCCTGGGTTTTTCTGCATCTCTCTGAAATGTTCCTGTTTTAAAACAATGACCCAGTTCCAAATTCTCTGTTATGTCCCTTATATTTGTGGCAATTTTGCACTTACCTTTTCCTTTCTAAATGGCAATTTTATGTAGCAGCTCAAAGACACTGCAAGTCTCTTGCATGTACAGGGAACAACAAGGTTTGTGTTGTCTTTCCTTACATTCATTCCTTTAAAACTTCAGTTCAATACTTTCAACATTAATTTTAACTTCCACTGATCAGAATATCTTGCTATGTATGAACCACTGTTTCAGAACTATAAATCTGGTTTCTTCATCTACACAGTGTGAATTTACCAATCTCCCAGGCAACCTGTACTGCCAGATATAGAAATCCCGTATCTCCAGTATGTAAGATCTGAAGTTAGAATGTAAAACTCACTCTGAACTTGGAATATCCCCAAAGGTGGCCAGATCAGTCACTGGAAACAAAGGAAAAACTGCAGGAGGAAGGGGGGACTATAAAAGGATAAAAAGGTATGTCGAGGGAGATAAAAATGACAATAATTCTGGGTGGTACATAATGATTAATTACAAATTTACTAATAAACCAAAGGGACAGGGCTTGCACTTATTTACTCCATTTAGGGTAACCTGATACCAAGGTCACATTCTTCAGCTGTGGATGAAGTCAGATGTGGTTCAAGAGGGACAGAAAGGTGGGGAGAGGAAGTGAAAGATGCTAGCAGATGAGAGAGCTGGGGAATGCATCTTGTCTTTTGGATATTTTTATCACAGTCTAAGCCTCCTTCAATACTGCTAGCTTAGAGTTTGGCATGGCAGACACCAGCCCTGTTTTCAAGGTCAGATGTGCATATCCTGCCTGTCTTACTCTTGTTTCTCATGACTTGAAAAATGCTAATGCTTTTATTTGGTGTCTAAAAAAACATAAGAAAGGGTTAACAAGACACAAGACCCTCACGTGCGCAGCAATGAATAAAAATTAAAAATATGGAAAATTAAATTTTGCCTAACAGACTCTGTATGGGCTTAGAAGAGGGAATGAATGAACCTTGTTTAAATTTGGCCACGTTTGAATACATCATTTAGCTAAAATATAACCCTTGACCTTGTTTTTTATTTTCAGTGTGTGTTGTAACTTTTTTAAAATATACTATACAATGTCACTGATGTTGACAAAGATCTGGACAATTTCTAATGCCATTTAAAAAAGTTAGTTTGCAAACCTTTAGCTCCTTCTTGAGCGTCTCATCTTTTTATTCCAGCTTTCCTTTCTGTCTTTTTTGGGATGGGTGGAAACTAATACATCTTGGTAACTAAATATTTAGAAAGCCTAATTCTGGGATGTATATAAATAAATAATATATAAAAAAGGAGCAATAGTGGCAGTGTGTTTAGCCTTGGCTTTAATATTCTTGTGATGTTAACTTAGGACCTGAGGCAACTTTCCCCTCTTGAGAAGTGTCAAAATACATCATGGATTAGTATAAAACACAACATAAATTCATTGCTAATTTTAAGAAAGAGATGACTCAATATTTTAGATGATTAACAAGGACCAGCATCCATACCTTGTTACCATGTGCAACATCCAATTTAAACACCATATCTAAACAAGAAGCCAAATAACATGAGGAGTTTTAATTTTCTACATTCTTTATTTACTTTTTTCCTGATACTGTGATACAAAATGGTCCCTCAGATGTTTTTTTTTCATTACTGGCATTAAATGGTGGAGTGATGGACAGATTTTCCCTCTCTAGGTTAGCTCACAGCCTACTTCCTTTGCACGTCCCTGCCTTTCCTCCAAAATGTTGCCACTGAGATGTGTGTATGAAATATTCGTCCCCACTCCGTATGCAGAAGTGGTGAAGAATGGTAACAAAACATCTGCAAGGTGTAAGTGCTTCCAGAGAGCACTCTGCAGATGCTGTCTTATGTTGTTGCACTTACTGACAAAATACTTATCCTCTGACTGAGCAAAATAAACATTTATTAGTATCTTTACCTCTATGATCTTCTGTTTTTATGCAATTTCTGATGCAAAAAATAAAGCCTCTGGTTGAAATAGATCCACTCTTCTCTCATAATTTCTATTTTTTTCTGCTCACAGTGCTGCTCAGAGAACAGTCTGTAGTCTGTGGACAAGTCTTTATTATAAGTTAAAATTATTCTCAAACGTGATTTAAATCAGCAAAATAGGCTGGACTAAAATGGATCCAGGACTGAAGGAGAGCACAATAAAACTATTTGTACCCTTTTTCTGGCTAACCATTGAGCCATCAGGGCTGAAGATCCTTGCTCCTGCTCCTTATTTGCAGTTGCTAAAAAAACCCCATCACCTGCTCTCTGTTCTGTATCAGGCGTGCAGGCCTGGCAGACTAAAAGGCATTTTAAAAAAAAAGGAAGTGTTTCTTCAGGAATTAGTCCATGATGCTATGTCCATACAATGCAGCCCAGGAAAAGAAGCAGTAAGATAATAATGATGGATCTTTTTACAGGAATATTTGAGAGCTTGGTGTATTATAAAAAATATGCAAGCATTTGGTGCTTCATGGTTTATAATGCCCTGAAGCAAATTGTAAGCCATCAGCATCTGGGAAGATCAGAACTTTCCGTTTGGGTTTTGATTAATCAAATATATTATGAAATCTTTGCTATGCCTTATTTTTCAGAAAGTCTATTTTTGATATTAATATGTCTCTGCAGATTAGATACAGATTAGATACAGATCAGTTGTTTCAGCAAAATAATTCTCTTATCTTTTTTCTCTTGTACAAAATATTATGTTTTTAAAAATAAAAACCATCAGATAAATATTTAAACATAGATTTTCTTCATGTGGGTGTCTTTTCCATGCTATTTCACTTATAAGCTTTTTACAAATGAGGCACTTTGAAATGTAGGACCTTAAATATTCTCTAACTTCTGAAACAATCACCAGAGGCCTGTAGACTGCTTCCTAGGAAGAGACAGCCAGTTGTATTTCATTCAGCATCTTTATGGCTGTGTGTCAGAAGCCTGAGTGTTAAACCACGAGTCTCATCCTATTAACCCAGTAATATAACCTTGAGCTATCCAGACTTGCAGATAACAACAGTACCTCTAACATGTATATCAGTCAGGGTGTGAGCTTTTTATCAGGTACAATTAATGTTTAAAAGTACCTGCATTAAACAGACAAGTATGCATATTTTGATTCAAAACCATCTAAAGTAATTTTTATAGCATTAAAATAGCAATGTTAGTTATTCTACCAGTGTCTTAAGGGTCTGTTGGTAATTATATCATAATCCTCTTTCAGCCATTTGGAAAGGGCTAATGAACTCTTTTTCTAATTTCTCCAAACTGGGGAAAATGGATGTTTTGATGTTATAAATGTGCATATCAAAAAGAATTATCAAAATGAGTGGTCCCAAGTACACTTCTGCTCTCTTCTGCTCATGAGGGCTCAATAACGTTATTTTTAAACCAAAACATTTGTGTACAAATTACAGTTTAGATACAAATGGTCATTCAAAATTTAATATTTTTAGTTGAAGAAGGGCACACCTTTCCGAATCAGAAAGAAGATTCCCTATAAAACTGCAATCTTTTCCAAGTAAAATGGCAAAGCTTCTGTCCACAGAGAGCAGAGGTCCAATCCTGCTGAGCAGCCTGTGCTCTGGCTGGCAGCACCTTTCAGGATCAAGTCCATAACGCGTAAGCACACCAGCTACTCTGATACCAGTGACCTTAAACGTTTTGGTCCACAGGGTCAATGATCCATGACCTAAGACAGATTTATGGTACACGAGTGACAGTAGTGGTTTGAGAAGAATAAGTAAAGGAGTTGTTTCAGCCTTCACTTTGACTCTCCTTGCTCACAATGCATACTTTAAGGCCTGGGCTTTACCTGTATACCTCATGTTCTGGTTTTTTTCCTTGGAGACCTCTTCTGTTTACTTGTAAAACTTCTTCACACCAAGTAATAAATTTTGCTGAGTAAACAGTCAGTACTTTGGTAACCAGAATAATTGTACTGCCAGGTTTACAAACTCACTACTGCACACCCTGCTGTGTGAATATTCATAGGAGGTATATTAGGACATACATGTGGTCTGAGGCTCCTGGATCAGCTGTGTGTGATGCCCCATGGCTGGGCATGCAGAGATCAGCGACCCAGGGAGAGCAGTTGGATGCCTGTGATTCCTGGTCTGCAAGCCTGGCTTGTGGCCCAGAAAGCACTAGACATACTGCTCTCTTATTTTGATACATTCTTCATTTGGATATCCTCCATCTTAAAAGCTCCTTTATTTTATTTGATTTTTTTATTTGATTTTAACTATTTTTAAAAAAAATTCCTCCTGGCATCAATTTTAATTGTCTTTTGTTGAGCAGAGAGCTTCTTAAGCAAATGGACTTTTTTTTTGCTGGGTGAGGGGGTCCACTTGATTGCATGGGAGTGTTCAAGAGGGTTTTCACACCTGGAGCTATCTGGTCACCTCTAATGCAAAGCTTGAATTCAGCAGCATTTCTCTGTTGTCGCTTCCTGCCACTCTGGGCTCACTCCTACTGACTGCTGAGTGCCCAGATGGGGGTTTGGGAGGGGGAGCTGCTCAATGCAAAAGATATTTGGCCTCCTCCACAAGCCATTCCCCTTAGCACCAGCCTGCTGTTTTGCTTCCTTACACATAAATACTGCACACGCATGCACACACATGCAGTGTCATATAAATGAGTGAATAGCCTGGAGGTAAATGACTGATCTTAGAGCATTTTTTAAGATATTGTTGCTGGTTTCCAGTGTACACATTGTAAACCTGTGCTTATGCAGGCAACAAATATACAAAGGCATATTCCTTTTCTGTGCTCTGAAAGAAAAGCAGATAATTTTGTGATAGAGTTGGCAGGCAGATAAACATTCACAGTTTAAAAATACATAGGATGATGAATAGAGTTTCAGAAATGAGCCATAGTTTATCTTGTTAATTCTTACTGTGTCTGAGTAGTGATGAAAGAAACAGTGCCAGAACTCAAGGATATGATGAATAAGAAAGAGCAAAATGACAACCAAAGGCCCTGGTGACCAGAAAACAAGCTACAGTTTGTCCCCCAGAGAGAGGCAGTGATGGGTTGAACTTGCCATTAGAGGGAAGATTAAGTGTCCTTGGTTCCTCAGTTAGTTAATTATACACTCAAATCTTCCCAGTATATCACATAAGCCAGGCATTTTGCTTTTGAATATCTGTATACTGACTACTTGGATTGCTTATTGGTTATTTCTCTTGACAACTCAAACCTGAACATTAAATCCCATTGGCAACAACTATCTGTCAAGAGCAAAAAAAAAAAATAAGATTTGTGTATTTAGTTTTCATTATAGGAGTGCTTGTAGTTGAAAAAATATGTACCTGTCAAGTTTTCGACATCTCGCTGGGGATGCAAGCAATGCTGTTGTGATTTCAAAACCTGGCTGACAAATTCACGTTCCAGTAGTAAAGACAAATCAAGGGGGTTTTTTCTCTTTTTTTTTTCCCTTTTTTTTTCCTCTTTTTGCTTTTTTCACCGCTTTGACAGTCATACATAACAATTTGAGACCTAAGTGGCACTTTGATGCACTATTCCATTATTAAGTGGTATAGTCACTATAGAATAGATGACGGGCCTGTACTCAAGGCATTGTGAATTAAACAGCTTTCAACAATAGGGGAAATTGAATGGCCTAAAGAATTCTGAAACATAAAAAAATAATGATTAAAAATGTGTTTCAGAATCAGCAAGGCATATAATTTAAAATAATGTCAGGTACCGAAATTCAAACTGAAGAAAACAAAGTATGTTTTAGAAGAATCTTTAAAGTTCAGAGGAAACATGAAATAATTAGCAAACATCACTAAACCCACAATTATGAATTTTAAATATGGCTCCTTGATGAATCTTAGAAATTCAACATGACATAAAAATGTCCTACCTAAAATTTCAAATGTGAAAGCAGGAAACCTTTTCTCCTCTGACTTAACTTTGATAGTATATTAATTGACTAGTTTTGTACTGGCATTTCCTTGTGTCTAAAGGTAAAGTTTTCAACTAAAGAAACATTGACTTAAAGTACTTAAATTAATTCTTTTGTCAATAACTATACAGCTAATCAATACACCTGGAATTAAACAACAGTTTTTGGCCAGAAGGCATGCTAATCCCTGGTCTCTTTTTGTTGCAATTCATTAATCATTCAGCCCTTCCCAATTAAGATTTCCCTGTCTGAATTGGAAAGTTGGAGACACCAAACATCCCACCATGGCAAATAGATTAAAGAAACTCAAATAAAGGTTTCCAAAAATTGCTTTTTTCCTCGGAAAACAAAAATTCAAAAGCTACATTGATAACAATTCATGCTATATTTTTAGTTAATAAAATGTAAGTAGATTTTTTTTCTTATTAAGATAAAAACCAGAACTGTAATACTTGTTATACCCTAGAGCATAATTGGCCATATATTATCTTTTGTTTTTAAGATTATTAAAGGCTGAAAAATTACTTTTCAAACATTGATCTAGTGAGATTACTGTTAAAAAAAAGACACCAAGCAGTGAAAATTCTATTAACCCACAAAGTTCCTAAAATATTTGCTACAATACTTATCTTTCTGCAGTCCTGAAAACTGTATCAAACTGATCTGTATCTCTGAATAGGATATGGATTACAATTTCAGAGCAATTTTTTTTTTTCTTATTCTGCACTAGAAAGAAAAATTGAATTATTCCTTTATCCTTTTCAATTTATAATCCTACAAAGCATGTAAAGCCACATTAGGAATGTAGTGTACTTTGCAAGATGGCATAGGGTACTCACATCTGCAAACAAAGGCCCCCAAAACCAAAGAAAAAACCCAAACTTCCCAGTTTGGGTATGATATCTTAAGAGATAAAGGTGATTTGAGTGAGTTACTGAAAAATATTTCAGCAATATCCTACTTTTACATTCTGAGGCACTAAGGGAGAAAAGAAGAAATGTAATTATGAGAAATAAAATAAGGATTTTCTTAGTTACAATTTCTGGCCTTTCACTGATTGCAGTAAATTATAAATTATGCAGTCAATGTAGGCCAACAAAAGAAGACATCTTCAAATCTCAGTCAAAGGTAATTACTTAAGTCGGCTGAATGTTCCCTTTTCATAGAGTGTGATCTCTCTTTGACAGCTCACACTGACAGATGACCTTCTCAGCGACGTTCTTATCCTTCGGATCATGAGCAGTGTGCCTCTCTCCCTGAATATCTCTATATATTTGTGACACTAAGCTTTCAAATACAGCTATTGACAAATCAGAACATCAGTCTAAGTGCTGGTCTTCCTATCACTCACAATAAAGTAGCTATCACTTGTGGTGTTGTAGAGCAAGCACATCTCTGAAAAATGAGTTCTCACCAAGTGCTAATTTGACACAGCTCGCTTGCCTTCCCATAATTGCTCTGTCATTGTCAGTTGGCAGTTCGGGCTCATTCCTGGAAGCTGTGCCGTACAATTGGATACAATTACTCCCATTTACCACCACTATTATGCCACTGATGTTGCCCAGTTCGCATATTGACATGCCTCATTAAACCTGGATGCAGGCCATTAATGAACATTGTTAGCATTTCTCTTAAACTTTTTGCCTCTAATAAACAGTCAGTGTTCCATGAAGGAGCACTGCCATCCTTGTGATATGATATTTATTATCTTATGGGGGAAGGGGACTCTGCAAATGGAAACTATCCAGATGCTGTGAGAGAGATGTATGGTGAGATAGTGGAGAATAGCCCTGACCAGGAGGACCTTTTCTATCAGGGGCATCCTGCCATTAACCAGGTGACCTCCCCTATCCAAGGGAAGACAGGAAGGATAAACACGGTAACCTCGGGGCGGCCCAGTCTCTGCAGGTTTCTCAAGGTTGCCCCAGCTCCTGTGGCTGCCCTCAGCCCCCTCCTACCCCCAGGTGGTGCTGCGGGATGCAGCAAAGAGCATTTTGCCCTGGGTCCTCAATCCATTATGTCCAGCTACTCCGATGTGCATTTTTATTCAGAGATAATTATGTGTTGATCAGAGAAGTCAGCGGCTGTCACCCATATGGCAGGCACACCTGCAGTGTGACATAGGTGGTAACGATGGCATGCTCTTGAGCTGTCATGACAGGGACAGGGACTTTATTATGTATATGTCACCATTTCTCTTAGGAAAATTATCCTTTTCCGCACAATGACAATAATGAATCTTACAACACTTTCATAAACCCTGTTTCTAGGCCCTTTCCTTGACCTTCATTAAAACTCTGCCTAGCAAATTCACTGCTCTATGAACAAAATGCAAACTTTCTCAGAAAATTCAACTGAGCTTTTGGAGTTTCTTTTTTATCACTTTTCACAAAGTGGCTGCCTGGACAGTCAGTGGCCCTGCAGAGCAGATCCCGCTCCTTCAAGGGCAATGACAATACTCAGAAAGTCTAGAATGAGGACTAACTAGCTTTTAAGTGCTAG
Organism: Passer montanus; assembly: GCF_014805655.1. NCBI lineage: Eukaryota > Metazoa > Chordata > Aves > Passeriformes > Passeridae > Passer > Passer montanus. The sequence continues at coordinate 9,676,137 of NW_024371037.1, forward strand.
AAATCTCTCTGGGACTTAGAGAATCTTGCACTTTAACCAAGTTTATAGGAGAATTTTTTATCCATCAGTGATATAAATTACCCTTCTTTTCAAAACACAGTAGAATATTTTCAGTTAAAAGGGACCTACAATGATCATCTAGTTCAACTGCCTGAGCACTTCAGGGATGACAAAAAGTTTAAGCATATTACCAAGCTCATTGTCCAAATGCCTCTTAAATACCAATAGGCTTGGGACATCCACCACCTCACTAGGAAGCCTATTCCAGTGTAATGCAATATAGAATTTTACTATCCTTGAATTATTCTCCCTCTCTTCTTGGCTTTCTTTTCTTCATTCTTCACATATTTCCTTCTGCTGTTTGGTTCATGGCACAACAGAAAGTCTCTGTAGAGCTGAAACCCAAAAAGAACACACAGAAAGGCATTTTGTATCCAGGGAGAAGGAAAGAAAGGGAAAGAGAAGCAAAATTTTGCTATTTATCTCAGGCATCTGCAGAGGTTTTATCTAAGTATCAAAAGGAAAAACTAAAAATCTGCCATAATAACGTTTATTATTTAGGTGGATTCTTTTTTACTGCAGACCATTCTAATTACAGTGTTCTCAGTTAAAAATTAAAGACTGAGGTGATAGAAAAACTGTAAAGAAAATTGATGTTGTCACTATCTTTTTTGCAGATAACTTTTTTATTTTAAAGCTTCAAATCTTTGAATATGAAGTTTCAGTTGACATTCTTCAACTTTGGGTTATCTTTATACAGATACTTGTATGAGAGTACAAATGTGTAATATGCCTGATTTCTGTGGCTGTGCTTAACACTTCTCCCATTTTGATATATACAAATCTACTTTCTGTAATATTCTTTCTATAGCAATAGAGTACTTCAGAGTAGAAGTAATTTCTTATATGTGAATGCTGTCTATCTGTCTAGGGAGAATCAAGGGACCAGGGAATTTAGCTTGAAATTTACATTTTAACTTTAAATGACTTTAGCAAAAGTTGCTAGCAGAAAAAAGTGTAAAATTTGGGACAGTTGCAAACTTGTGAACTTTCTTAGTCTGTTTTAAATGTAAATATTATACTGTTGAATGTGCTTGTGGGACATGTATATGAATTCTCGAATAACAAGCCCTTTGGTTCCACTGTGGTCTAAATAACCATGTAGAATGCAGAAGTATATAAAAAGTATCTGAAAACTTTCACCGAATAACCCAATTTTATACTTAGTAGCTTACTTTTTTGCTCACATTGATTTGAATTATTTTCTTCATAATGACCTCAAATTACTTTGACAAATTTTAAGGCTAGGATATGATTTGAAAGTTCTCAGCTGTTCTTCTGAGGTGTTATAATTTGTTTAATCAGTTCACTGCCACAATTACAAATAATAATATCATGGTGCTATATTTGAAAATGGAAACATACAGTACCTCAGAAATCATTAAAGTCCTTTCAGTCCCTGTTCATATCCTAGTCAGTATCTGGAAAGTCTATAGAAATATTGGACTTTACTGGAGTCACACAAATGAGTATACCAGCCAAATAAAAATTCACTAAAATGAATAATTACCAGAGCTGAAACTGCTCAGGATACAAAATGTTCTAAGAAACAAAAAAGGACCTGTTAATTAAGAGTGGACAAATCTCCACTTATACACAAAAACAGCATCATAAATAGCCTAATGGTATCTACCTGTGTCATAGAGCTCAACATATATGTATCACTGTCAAATGAATTTATAGAGGGTTTTCAGACCAGGTTAAGGTGACACATAAAGCATCTTGAGTATCTTGAATATCTTATGGATGCAATATTAAAAACAGGCAGTTAGGCAATAATATTAAAAAAACCCTTTTTTGTAATTTTTTTGAGGTGAGAGTATAATATTGCTATCTGGAAGGTAGAGATTCTATCACTGAGGTTCTATCAATGTATCTGATACAATTCTGCCTTTCTGAATCTGGTCACTGTTCTTCAGTCTTCATGAGAGGAAAAACCCCACAATTATCTATCATGGACTAGAGAATCACACAGGAATCAGAGAGCACCATGTTGGAAAGAGATCTCAAGGCAAAATCTGTAGTGAGGTAAGGCTGAATGACAAAAAAAAGAGAAACAGTGTATCTTTCTTCTCTTCCTATATGAACAGGAATGTATGATATGACAAGAACCATATGAGTCACAGGGTCATATCCTGCATGTAGAAGAGCATGACACAAGTAATGGAAGAAAACTTCTACTTTCACTGTGAACCACACTGTGTCTACCTCCTGAGCACATATGCACTGAGAAAAAAATCATCCGAATACCGCAAAATTTCAGAGCATAAAATGGAAAGAGTAAAACCCATCAAAGAAACTATTACTGCCTTTGATTCTTGAAATGGTAAGTAATTTCTGGAGGTTCTCCACAGTAAATCTAAACAAGAAACTATTGGATGTACATTTTGATATGAATAATCTTCTATGACACGAGCAGGATAATTTTGTCTAAATAGCTGATGAAATTTTATGTTTATCATCTTTCACATATCCATTCATTAAGTTGCAGAGGACTAACCTGATGGCAAAAGTAAAAGTAAATTACTTTTTTTTGGTGAGTAAAAGTGAGGTTAAAGGCTTGAGGAAATACAGCCTATAAATTAGTACTGATCACTGTAGTGATCAGTACTAATTTAGTACTGATTGACCTAACAGGAAGTATAGAAAATAATCTTTTTTAAATAATAACATGCTGCAATTATGTTTTCTGGTGTCAGAGTGAGCAGACTAGCATAGGCTATTGTGCTATTGAGATACTTCTGACACAAATCAACATGAGAAATGAAAAAACATCAGGAACTGCATGTATCTTCTTCCAGATTCTTTCTGTTGTTTAGTCCTCCCAGGTAGTCTCTTGTTTCTTTTCCAGAAAGTGCCTGTTCAGGGACAGCAATTCTCCCAACTAATGTGTTGCACACTTCATAAGGAACTTCTAAATCAGACAAGAGGAAGGCTGGGCTGAAAACACATTGGCCAGTTACCACAGGAAAGGAAGAAGCACTGCTCTTAGAAATGTCCTTAAGAAACAAATGCAGAAGAACCAGGGTCCTGCTCTTTGGAAGCTGCTATAATGTGACAGTGGATTCTGAAACTAATCAGCAGAGTTTCAATTTCTAATGCAACAGCTGCTATGAGCTGCTATCAGGTGGATTATCAACAGGGTTTCACAACAATGCAAGTTTCTGAATAGGGGGAACAAATCACAGAGTTCTGTGAATCTGTGTAATTATAGCTATACATAATGTTTTGCTTCTTCTACTCCTCCAGATCCAGCAGAGATATATTCCTAAAAGAAGAGAGTTTACCAGAACATGCTGTACAGCATGCAGTCATTTCATTTGGCAAACCAATGTGACAAACCTAACTCTCATTTTAGTTCTCCTCAGGGTGGTTGAATGTTATGGTGATGAGCCCAGCATAACCTTTAGGATACACAAGGCTAGACTAGGTTAGGCTAGGAATTTTGTACACAAGGATTTGGTAAAGCCCAATAGAAACCATTCTGAAGGATTGGAATGAAGGCTTTGAAGACTTGAGGGCTTTGAATTTTTAAAAGCTTGAGTTTTTGAGAAATGGAAACACAGCCCAACACATCAGTGGTTTTTTTTAAGCATAAAAACATTGTTTTTTTTTTCCTGTTTTTTTTTCTTCCTTTTTGAAAAAGTGTTAGCTAAGATATATTGGAGGAGGTATATCAAGGGAACATTCTATCCAAATTTGGTAGCTTTATAATTTGTTTCAATGATTGAAAAGAATGGTCATGTGCTTATTTTTTTATTTTATTATTTATTTCATTATTATTTGACAATACAGTAAATAATTTATTAATCTGATCATTAATATAAGAAAAAAATGTACTATTTTGAGAAATGGAAACACAACTTAACACATCAGTGTTTTTTTTAAGCATAAAAACATTGTTTATTTTTTCCTGGTTTTGTTTCTTCCTTTTTGAAAAAGTGAAAAAGTGTTAGCTAAGATATACTGGAGGAGGTATATCAGGGGAACATTCTGGTAACTTTATCATTTGTTTCAATCATTGAAAAGAATGGTCATGTGCTTATTTTTACATTTTATTATTTATTTAATTATTATTTGACAATACAGTAAATAATTTATTAATCTGATCATTAATATAAGAAAAAAATGTACTGTACTTACGTATGAAGGGGTTATTTTAAATATTAAATTCAGGATATACTGAAAAACAGAATTAGCTGAGCTGGAAGGGACCCCCAAGGATCATTGATTCCAACTCCTGTCCCCACACAGGACATCCCCAAGGGTCACACCATGTCTTTGAGAATATTGTACAAATGCTTCTTGAGCTCTTTCAGGCTTGGTGCTGCGACCACTACCCTGGGGAACCAGGGTACTGGTCAGACACTGGATGAAGAACATTTTTAAAATATGAACATAAACCTCCCCAACACAACTTCAGGCCATTCCCTTGGGCCCTGCCACTGGTCACCAAAGAGAAGAGATCAGTGTCTGTCCCTCCACTTCCCTTCACAAGGAAGTTGTAGACTGTGATTTTTCAAAGAACATCAGCGGTAAATTAATGTCCTAATTTTACAGCCTTACCCCCAAATGTAGGTCACACTAATGGCATTAAGATTTTGCAAAGCAACAGGATCCTGAGTCAGGATAAGTTGGCGGAGAAGTATTCATTTACACTAGCTGATTAGTCAGATCAAAACTGAAAAACCAAAAGAGCTGATCAAGTTTCCAGGTGTGATTCTGAGCAATACTGCTTCATCATGACGTGGAGACACATATAGGAGTGCCTGAGGTACCATGGATTTGGACTTCAGGTCCATAGGAGGATGTGCAAGGTTGAGCTGGTTTCTGGCTTCATGCCAGATGCAGGCTGTCAGAATTTACGTGACTGTTGTCACCCTGCATGCAGCCCTAAGCTGGCTCATATCCAGCAATGAGCCTTTCTGACCCATACTTTTCCAGTCTTGTGGCCTCTCTCTGGGAGGAGAGTTGGAGGCTCTGTACAACACAGGAGTGTATTGGTTCCTTTCTGCAAGAACCTCACAGCAGTTTCAGTGCCTCAAAGGCAGAGATAGCTGGAATCCACATGAATCTCTCTGTTAATCTCCCTGTACTTCAGACCCATCTTCAGTGACTATGAAGGGATTGCTCTGCAGTGCTCCTCAACAATAAAGAAAAAGAAATAAAATCCCAAAATAATGTAGCTTTTTGATGGCATGGAAATCTGATCTCCATGTTGCCTTACTACATTAAACAATTTTGTTAGGTATTTTTCATATATGAGTGAATATATATCAATTAATTTATTCTCATGTAAAGTTAGAAGTCAGATTTGTTGATGTATTTTATAAATTTTTTAATTTGCAATTTAGTGTATTCATGTATTGATTTTCAAACAATTCCAAAGCTTATTTTAAAAGGTTGTAATTTTGTTGCAATAGTGGATTGTTCTCCAATGAATAACTGAAACTTCCACCAATATCTATTTAAAATATCCAACCTAAAGAAATGGACTCATGCATTTTTGTTTCCAAGCAAAAAAAAATTGCTAAAGGTAGCAGTTATACTGCATTATTTATTACATGTGTTCTGTCATACTTGACGACACTCTAACCCTTTGGATATATTAGAAATTAAATGAACTCTACTGAAGAAAAAATAAAACAGTAAATGAAGATTCTTGGAGCCTGAAGCCATCAGATGTTCATCAGCAAAATCTGAGTCAACAGTTTCCTAGTTAACTTTGAGAAGCATAGTGTCCTTCTAGGTGTATTTACCCTTCTGATCTTAAACAGAGCCCCTATTCATGAGCAAAATAACTGCACAGGGCAGGGAGGTTTCTGTTGTATTTGGATTTCAATACAGGAATGCTGCTATCTGATAATAAATGTAATAGAAGTTCTTTGTTTCTGCAGAGACTGCAAATTATGAAGGGCTCTGTTACTGATCTGTTCAGTGTTATTGTTTAGAGACTTAAAAAATACCTTGACTAGTCATTAATAGCTTCTGTATTTACATTTCCCTGCAGATTCATTTTGGCAGTTGTAGATATTTATGCCTGATGTTGCATAATTTTTGTTTTTCTGACATAAACTGCCATGCTAATTTTTGTGAAACAAGTGCTCAATTGAATCACCTGAATGAAATTTTTACTTTATGACATTTTTACTTTAGATTGACATACTCAAAGACAGGGCATGATAAAAGATGGCCATTTGGGTTTTCCACCAGTCTAGCAGCCCAAAATGCTTTCCAGTTGCTAGAGACCTATGGTAATGCTCCATGGACTAAATTATATATCTTATAGAAGGGCTAAGTAGACAAAACTTAAGCCTGTAGATAAAAAAGTTATTGCAAATGAACCAGTGGCAGTAATGAGGAGTACTGAGGCAGTAATGGCCTCTAGTCTTCACATGGATGACAAACACCATGAATAAGACTCTCCTTCAGCTCAATGATTAGACTCCCAAAGCACTGTCATCTACAACATGTTTAATGGCAATTTAAGAATTCCTCTGATTTTTCCAGCTTCCTGCTGCCCCTCCAGAACCCATAGGACTCCTATCAGAGTTGTTCCACTCCGGCTACATCCACATGGGTGTTTCAGACGCCCTGTAACACCTATCCATAGTTTCTCTGAAGCTGAAGAACTTAAACACCCGTTCACCCCCAGAGGAAAGAAGCTGCTATGCCGTTGTCCATTGTCCTATAACATACACCTAATATAGGACAGCAGAACAGCAGTCCTCTGAGAGAACTTTAATTTCTATTGATTTCATTGCAGATGGTTTGGTTGGCCTGTGCTGGTGACAGCAACATCTGGATAGGTAAGGCCCACAGCATATTTCTAACACCCTCCTAAAAGGTGTTACCATTACTGAGAATATCTACACCAGAACAAATACTCTTGGTTTTGGAAGTATTGACTTCTGTTATGCCATGACCACTTTCAAGTTTGAAAAAGAGTGGTCGTAATACTGGTCTCAGGCCAGTATTACCCCTTCTCTCTGTGGTGTACAATCAATGCATTTTCAAAATTTTAACTTTAAAAATATCCCAGCACTTGTCTGACACAGAATATTATAAGTATTTGTTTGTTTTTGGGGTTTTTTTGTGCAAATCACTAGAGATTGCAAGGGTATATTCCACATTCCATTAATTTTTGCAGACTTTTTTTTGTGCATTGATCTGTAGCAGGAAAAGAAAGAATTCCTTCTTGTCTAGCCCACCAAGTGCTACTAATATATTTTTATAACAATAACCTTACTGTATATGAGTGTTTCATACTTCTTCACTCATAAGAAGGCAATGACCAGCACTCTGATTTGACAAACCAGATAACTGGGATGTCACAAAAAGTCTTAGGGTTTGGAGCAGCTCCTGCATATTTTTATGATAGACTGAAATATAAACCACTTTATACTACATTTCAAAAACATCTGCCAGTTATATGTGTTTGACTAAGCTGTCTTCAAGTACTGTTTCAGACTTAGATCAACATTCCCCTTGTGGGGCAGAAATTTCAGCACCTCATTGCTATCTTCTGAGCAGCTGCAAACCACAGAACAAATGTACATTGTTTCCTCCTCTAGAGAGCCATCTGCCTTATGGATAATAGCTCATGTCTGCTACTTCTCAGCCTGGTGGCCAAAATCTATGCCATGAGGTGGAAGATGCTAACCCAGTGAAAATTTAAGCAGAAGAAATAAATGTACTCACAATTAGACCATATTAAATTTGTATATGTAAAGAGCTAGAACAGAATTTCCTGGTAGCATTGGTTCTGATATCTCAATGATTTTAAATATTTGATTTGAATGTCAATTTAATCTTGTTTTTGTAATTGTGTAAGTGTGGATGGGAAACTCCCACTCAAAACACTTTTTTGCCTGTAAAAGTTACCAGTTACTACTGCCTCAAATATTTCTGAGCTATGTCTGTAGTTATTGCTCATATTTGCTCAATATTTCATTAATTGTTAAATTGTCCAGATTAAGATTTATATTTCTTTCTGTATTTATCATAGCACTCAGCACATCTAAATTGCAAAACATCAAAAGTTCTCCTATATATGCATTATATAAGCAATATGAATGAAAATAATTATCTTCATTCATTAAGATTCATAGCAATGAGATTTATTTTCCAAAATAATATGAACATTGTCAAAACCACATGTCTAGCTCTCATGATGCTTTAATTCAATTCTATTATTTTTTTAAGTCCAAAATTTGTTGTGTGCAGTACTGTGTCTCAGGATGGGAGTTGTATTGTTTAAATATTCATAAGTACTTATTACCCAATCATGGTAGACCAAATTGATTTTGAATAAAGGATTCTCTCTTTGTGCAACAGTTAAAAAAATAAAGATTGTTGTTGTAGGTAGAGACTTGCGATGTTCTCTTAATATAAGTATAGAAGACTATTACTGATGGTATTTTGAAACTGAAATGTAAAGAAAAACACCTTTCTTCTCCATGAATTGTTCCAATTAAAACCACAATGAGCCTGTGTTTTACAAACACTGTGTTAGTCCAAAAGATTTTCAGATTTCTCCCTGCCGGATACAGAGAACTTCATGCCAGAGAGAATTTAAGCTGGAGTCTTACAATGAGTGACAAGTTAACATTTTTTAATGATGAATTAATGGGCAGTAAAAGCATTGCAATTCCAGTATTTCGAGAACCTTGTGTTTAAAGGCACAGATTCGTGAGAGTGGTTCTGTGACCTTTGTGGTACCAGCAAAGGTTGGGTTCAGTGCAGGCAATGTCCAATCAGTCTTTCAAGGTTAACTACACATGCCAGGCTGGGAAATGAAACAATTACTAACAAATTTTATGGGTATATTCTGTCAAATTTAAAAGGCAATAGGAAGTCAGAATTAAAGAATGCCTGAGGAAAGTACCCAAAAATAAAAAAGAAATTAGGAAATTGGGGGGGGGAGGTTGTTGTTTTTGTTTGGTTTTTTTTTCCTTCTTCCTTAAGTTGTCATTCTGAACTAGGCACTGAAAATATTGGAGGAACTAAAAAAGGTACGTGGGAGACACCACATACTGTTGGAGGGCAAAACCCCCAATGTGGAGAGCAGGAGTTCTCAGGAAGGATGACATCAGTCAGCACCTGGGCAACACTGACACAGTGAGCCTGAGTGATTAATTATATTGTAATTAAATTTTAATTTGCTTTACCCTGCTTTCCTTAGTTTAGAAAGTTAAATAAACTTCATTTTGTGGTATTCAGTAAACCAATGATCAGAGTCTAGGATTCTGCACTAATTAAAGTCACCAATATGGCAAAACTGGGGGCAAAATATAAGGAATCAATGTTTCTTTGCAGCTGAAGTAATTTCTTATGTTTTGTATCACTTTTATATTTTTTAAATACTTCCCATTAATGGCAGCACATTGAAGCCTCAAAAGATATTTTATCCTAATGTTGCACATTTCAGGCAAAATAGCAAAGGTGGGGTTTTTTTATATATAACTAAATGATTTCCCAAAATTACAAGCTCCATTTGTCCCCCGTGTAACTGGAAACACACTCAGAGAAATAATAATAGCCAGAGCAGGAAGTTGAAAAGAGCAGATCTAAGCTGCTGTTTAAAAGGTTTGGATTGGGAGAAGAAATATCTGATATTGGAAAAATACGTTTCTGTGTGTTTGTGGCCTGATTCTCAGCCAATGAATTTCACCCAATGGATCTTTTGAGATCTTTCAAAATTGTGCTTCCATGTGGTAGCAAAACACTAGATTCTAAAATTTTTATCTTGTCATTTTGTCATTTTGGAGTAACAGAATTTTGCCATTGGCTTCAACTCTAGGTAGACAGTGGCACAAGCTATTAAAATGTGATTTTCTTTCCACTTTGAAGTTAACATTGCTTTTACTAGAAATTAGATTTCTTTAACAAAATGTATTTGATTTTGAAAATGTCTCTGAATAACTGTATATGGAATGTAGATCCCAAAGAGAAATTCAGAGCGGCCTCTAGCCTGCAATCAAGGAGATTAGCACTCTGCTTTGGCTTTCCTGAAGGAGCTCCCCATCTCCAAATGTGTGAGTGTGTTTAAAAACTCTCTATTTTTGGGGCTTCTTATTTTTTGCCACAAAATCTCAAGCAAACGCAAATAAAATAAATTCTTAGGCAAGAGAATTCTTGTTTTCAAGTCAGCTGTTCCATCTACATATGTACAGACTATTGTTGTACTCTGCCTATGATAAGCAGAGGTCTGGCTGTGCAGTAATGCCTGTGGAAGGGAAAAGCTCTCCTATTCTGTTTTGTAACTGATGAGTGGAGAAAGCCCCTTCCTTTTCTCCACTGATTCTCCTAGCTCACCAGCATGCAGAAGCAGCATATTTTTGCTCCAGTTATCCACAAGTCAGCACTGCTGTATGCCTGGATTTCTCCTCTGTTCTTCCTATCTGCCTGCTATATAGTCCCCTAAGCAGGCATAATTATGATTAAGTTATATGGCCTGTTTCATATGCCTTGGCAAAATAAATAATCTTCTAATCTGAAAATGAAGGCAGAGGTAGAAGAAGCTTGAGGAAAGAAGAGAACATTAGAAAATGTGGGAGTCAATCAGCCAAGTCAGAGTAATTCAGAAAGAAAAAACTTCATATTTGAAATAGACAACAGGAACAGAAGGAAAACATACTTATTTCTGTGGAGTCTGAACTGACCCATAGCAGCTGTTGTTCAGACAGAAGGTGGAACACAGACATAGGGGAGAGAAAGACAAATTCTTGCTGATGTCAAAGTCCTTGGTTTTCATTTCACTAGCAAGGAAAAAAGACAGCAGTGATATGTGAAAAAAAGAAGCCAAAACCACAAGTTGTTGATGACCTGCTGCTTATTATTTCAACATATTCACTTACTATCAGCTAATTGAGAAAGGCAAAAATCACATAATTCAACAAGTGGGGTACAGAAGTTCAACCTGACATCCATTCAATTATGATTTTTACAACATAAAATAGCAAATGCACTTAGGTATCAATTTTTTTTTATTTAAAACATTATTGAAAAATATTATCCCTTTCTACATGGTTAGCTGTATATTCCTTTGTCTCCATAGGGATGCCAATTGAATTTCAATTTATCAGCTCTGTGTTTATTTTTGTATTACTCTGATGTATAGATTAACCTGTCAGACTTAACCTCAAATCTTTGACCTCTACTCTCCATTAGGTACTTCAGGATTTTTTTCTGCAATAGCATCTACACAAACCTGTGGTGGAGAGGTTGTGGTGCAGTTTGGGAGAGCTAATTATAATTAATTAATCAATTTATTAATGCTTTAGAACATTCAAATTCTATGATGGCTCCCTAAGTAACCTCATTATCTTATTTTCATTACCTTCCTCTTGTCTATTCCCTTCTTTATTTTTGTGTCAGGTCTGCTTGCTGCATCTAGTTTCAAATTAGATTCTTCAGGGCAGGGACAATGTCAGACCTTGTTTGTACAGTAGCCAGTGTGTTTAGGCCTTGTCTTGACTGGAGCTTTTGGATACAACTGTAATTAATTATCATTTACAGCTGAGACATAGGAATGTTAAATGCCTTGTTCAGGGTGTCAAAGCAAGTCAGCAGCACAGCTGCAAATGAAACCCAGATGGCATCTTTCTTTACTCCAACTGCAAGACTACTGCTTGTTCTGAGGGTCTTCTGCACTGAAGCAAATACTACTAAAATATTCCCAGGTAGAAGGATGGTGGTTTTGTATTTCCACAGACTTCTCAGAGAAAAAGGCTTCAGATACCGCTTACATTAACATACAGATCTTTTTTTAGATTTCAATTACAGAAATCTCTTGTTGCCATAAAATAACTTCTTGCCTATTCTCAATAAAATCTCTTTGGTTTAGTCTATCAAAAAAAAAAAAATTAAATAGGGTGTGGAAATATAAAAGATTTAGAAGACATAACAATTTGGCCCTGAAAAGGCCAAAAAGGACTGGTAGCTGCTGGAGTAGAGGTGTTGTACTGTAGGGGTAGGACAGGTAGGAGTGGCTGCTCTTAGATATACATTTGCAACATTTTAGATTATAAACACTCATAGAGAATAATCCTAATTCAGGAATTTATTCTTATCTGTTAATAGTTTAGTTCTACACCTTCAAGAACTTAAAGCCATATAAGATGAGAAACTATTCAGTCAAAGATAGAAATCCATCATACTTTGAATTCACGGAGCTACAGAGTTTAATCAATTCAGCTGTTGTATTTCTAAGTCATGAGCTGCAGACTGCTACAACCAGATCTTTTCTATTGTTTCTACCATCAACAACAAGCTTGAGAGAGTGAAATGGCTGTAGTGTTCTTACTAATTAGTTGGAAGGAGACAGATTTGTCAAAGGTTAACAACAAATAAGAATATACATGAAAATTACTGAGTTTATGTGCATCTGCATGAGTGACTGTCATGTTGTGTGCTTTTTCAGGGATTGGGCAGAAATGCTCTTTGATCAAACCAGTTCTGGAAAAGAAACATTATTTAAAATAAAGCTTTCAAGTCAGTTTTAGAAAAACCATAAAGATTTTAAAAGAATTTTTAAGTATCTGTGGATCTTATATTATAAAACAATGAAGAGACCCTGAAATATGTGAATAAAATTAATTGTGAAGCTCAACTTCAGATACAGAGATTAAATCTAACATCTACAGCAGCAATGAAAAAAATATGCACATTCAAATCTGCATCTGAAAAAAACAAAATAAAAAAACCCAAAATAAACCCTTAGCAATTTGCACATATCTAAATTCACCAGGGGTTTCCTTCAGTATTTCAAAGCTTCCTAGATTCCAGTGCTTCTCCAGTGGGCAAGCCCAGGGCACTCTGCTCTGCAACTGGGAAGCTCCAACCCCTCCTCTAAGTGTTGGTCTACCTTATTCAGCATGACATATCCCAGTGTTAACCTACCTGAAAGTCCAGTATATGTGAGAGATATCTAAGGCTGTGGTGACACAAGTCTCTTAGTCCCAAATGAAAGTACTTTTTTGAATATAACTGACAGTTTTCCTAACACACTTTGTTTGGCTTCATGGGCTGGTTTTGAAGCATGTGGATTTTATTCAATTCAAATGAAAATAAATAGGCATATATGGTCTAGGAGTCCACAAAGATTTACACATCTGATGTTACAGGAAACTAATGGTTTGTAAGTTACAGTTTACTCTTACCTCGTTAGCTTAGAGTAGGCACATTTGAGTCTTCCCACTTGAACACTGAGATCTGTCTAGCATGCCTTATTGATCCTAATCTGACTGTCCTGAAATTCTCTGACATGGCCAGGCTGCTGAAAAAATACTGACTTTTCCCAGCAAAAATGCAACTGACTGTATCCTATCTATTAACAACTAGTTCTGCTTTGGTTTTCTGTTTGAGGTTTGTTGGTGTTTTTGTTTTTCCTATGATGGCTGAGGGAGCTTATTGCAGAAACTAGAGTATCTACTTCTATGTTTTAGCTAACTAATTACAGGAATAATATTCTTCTAGGCAGAATCTCTTCCTGAAACCAGAAGGAATTTATCCTGGCTACATCATGACAATGAATAGCCAGTTCCTATTTCCAGTTCCAAACAATGAATTTCAGCTGAAAAAAATGTCTGTCAGCCCTATTGATCAGACTCCACAGCTTGACTTCAGTGCTAGATCCACCAAGTCTCATTGCCTTCTCAGTATTGTCTCTCTCCTTCTTCCTTGCTCTTGTATCACAAGGCCATTTCATATATGAATATATTTTGTTTTTCTAGCACCTTAGATAATCTCTGCTTGCAGAATCACAAACACAAGCCATTTTTTTTTACAGATCACAGCTTTCTACTAATATTCTGCTAAGCATATTCAGTCTTATTTTTGGGTCATTTTCTTTATCCTTCTTATTTCTCTAGGTTGTGGCTACTTACATCCCTTCTTGATAATCTTTCTTTGAAGGTATTTATAGACTCATATCATGTCCTGCACTAATCTTTCCTATTCTCAAGTGTATAAAATTGGATGCCTCATCTCTTCGCTTACATCTTTTTGTCCAGTGTGGGGCTCTTTTTTCACTGCCATTTGTTTGCATTTCACATGTAAATTTAGTTGCTTTTATATAAAAAATTTCTGTGGAATTTAATCTTGTGTTGTGTTGGCCCTGGTTAGATGCCAAGTACCCACCAAAGACCCTCTTTTACACCCCTCCTCAGCTGCACAGGGGAGAGAAAAAACAGTGAAAGGCTCATGTATCAGAATAAGGACAGGGAAACATCACTCATTGATTTCCACCCTGGTAAAAAGGGGCAAAATATATTTGATTGGGGAAATAAATTTAATTTTTGCCAATCAAATCAGAGCAGGAGGATAAAAAATAAAACCAAATAATGAAGTACCTCCTCCCCATCCCTCCCTCCTTCTCAGGCTCAACTTCACTTCCAATGTTCTCTACCTCCTCACCCCCCAGCAGCACAGGGGCCCTGGGAACTGGAGTGGCAACCTGTTTATCACATATTGCATCCCCCATTGCTTCCTCCTCAAGGGAAAGACTCTTCACACTCTTCCCCTACTGTTTCTCCCACAAGAGATACAAGTCCTTCATGAATTTGTAGTTTTACTTGAACTGCAGCAGTATGGGTCCCTTCCACAGACTGCAGTCCTTCAGTAACCAACTACTCCAGTGGGGGCTCCTCCATGGGACCACAGGTGCTGCCAGGAACCTGCTCCAGCATGGTCACAGCCTTCTTCAGGCATCCACCTGCTCCAGCATGGGCTTTTCATAGAGTCACAGCCTTCCTCAGGCATCCACCTGTTCCAGCATTGGCTTCTCATAGGGTCACAGCCTTCCTCAGGTATCCACCTGCTCCAGCATGGGGTCTCCCACAGGCTGTAGGTGCATCTCTACTCCACCATGGACTGCACGGGGAGAATCTTCTTCATCAGGATCTTCACCATTGGTCTTATCTGGTAAACCTCCTCTGCCTCCTTTTCCACTGGTCTGAAAAGTTTCTCTGACACATTCTCACTCACTCCTCTCTTCCCTGCTGTTGCTGTGCAGTTTTGTCCCACTCACCTTTCTTAACTGCATTATCCCAGAGGTGCTACCACTGCCACTGCTGGGCTCAGCCTTGGCCAGTGGTGGGTCTGTCTTGGAGGTAGCTGTCATTGACTCCATCAGACTTGGGAAAGCCCCTGGTAGCTTCTCATAGACCTATTCTTATTGCCCCCTTCCTACCAAAACCTTGCCATGCAAATCCAATACACCTTTCAACCTTTTGAAAAAAAGATTAAATGATTTTGAATCTCAGTACAGCTAACATTCCATCTCTCAAGTTAATCCTTATCTGAAAGACCACAGACAGAGGGAATACCTAGATAGTATTTATATAATACTCCTTTCAATCTTTAAGTGATTTCCAGAAAGTTATAAACAGGTAAATCTGTCCATAGATTATGGTAATTTGAGTCTAGTATTTTTTTACCTGTATTTCTGAGGAATGGATATTATTCAATCAGGTTCTACATGTCTGCACTTCTTTGTCTGTCTGCTCCTCTCCAGTAATTCTCTAATCTGCTGGCAATTTTAGTTTCAGACACATTTGAGAGAGAAGTAGATTCATGATAAGTATGTTATTTCTTCAAGAAATAAAAACAATCACTTGGTGAACACAAGTGATTGGGTAGAAAAGATAGAGAATTTACTAACTTTATCTTTACAAAGAAGAGAGCTTTACAATAAGATAGTGCAGCGTTATTAGACACCAGAGAGTCTTGTTTGCATTGGTGGTCTATGTCTCACACAGTTTCCCCCACATTTGGTAATGCAAAACCCCTAAATGAAGTTTTCCTAATGCCTAATTTTCTTAACTGCAGTAGTTCCCTGTGGATTTTCTATGCTGTAAAAATGTAAAAGGGCATGAGTTTATTCTGCAATCTAACATAATTAAGTTAAGAATTATCAGTCAACCACAAGACACAAATTTATTTGCAATCAAGATATTTATTATTTCTTGTGATGCTGGTTGTGTATATTTGTCACCCTGGTTCTTTTTTTGGATTTGCTATATTTCAGATAGCTGTCATCTATCTACCTTTTTTTTTGTCTCCTTTGATTGATAATTATGTTGACTCTCCCCACAAATGAAACTTTGTTTCAGACATGTTGTCCCCACATTTTCGTTGTTCTGCTGATATTTGGAACAGATGTCAATCATTTGCTCCTGTTTGATATCATGTCTGTTCCAGATCCCCAGTTCATGCCCCACTTGCTCCACACTAATTAACACAAGAAATGGAAGAGGTGTTTGCTTTGTAAAGAAGGTGAAAAATTCTACTTTGAACCTGATTCTTGCTTGACTTCTGCCCTTAGTTTCCAACTTTGTCTGTGTTATATATAATCTAAAGCCTGACTGCAAGAATATACAGTCCCCTCTGTTTCGTGTGGAAACCATTTTTTGCATGGTGGAAACTGTAAAAGAGCTAAACAGACAAAATGCCTGGACTGCATGACAAATAGGATTACTGAAAATTTGCATGTTTGGAGCTAGACTGTCTAATGAAACTCAAGAGATGAGTTTGGACTTTAGCCAACACCCTCAGGGACTCAGAATAGATACACAAAAGGACACTGGCACTGCCACTGCAGGAACCTAACTCCAAGTTGAATTCTCAGGTTGCTTGCTGAGGTTTAGCACTTCTCACTCCAGCTGCTGAGGTCGCCATCTATACATTTCTTCCTGGTTTCAAGGACTGGATGCTGGATATGCTTAGATGAACTTCCATTCTGGCAGTGCATTTTCCATTTAATTTTACATAGGTCTGTCTGCCCAGCATGCTGACTGCAGTGTTTTCAGCACAAGTTTACATTAAAGCCCTTGATCTTAAACTTGGAGCTCGGTATTTCAGTATATGTAACAGAGTATTTAAAAGAGTAAGAACTGCAATGTGGCACATCAGTCTCCCATGAGGACTTAACTCTGAATAGTAAACAGACAGTTGCCAAAAAAGTGACATCTGCAATGGTATTTGGGTACATTTCAGAGCTGCAGCTTTGCCAAACAAACCCCATGGGGGCCCTCTATCTGTTGTTTCAGGACCCTACAAGTTTGTCTACATTTAGAAGGGTCTTCCTTCACATGCAGCAATAGAATATGTTAAACTTTGTTGATGTAGTTCTTCATACAGGTGAATGGCACTTGGACATGAAGTTACAGAGCCTTAAAAACTCAAGCCCCCTGTGGCCCATACCCTCTACATGGCTTCACTCTGTATCTTCACAGCTGTCACTTTGAAGCAATACCAAATGCACAAAGAGGTGGAAAAATGGACAAAAAATATCAAACACAAATCCATTCTTAAAAATAAGTTATGATTACTTGAGTAAGCCATAGTTACTAATCACCTATGAGTTTAACTGGCTCAATTAATAAAGTAATTTGAAGAGTTTTAAAATTTAGTGAGAATTTAGGTAGTGTCAGTTGTGGCTTTATTATTATTTCTGATGCAACCACTCAGTCATGTTCTATCACATGCTCCTTCCCTTATGCATGGCACTGTGCACCCATTCCATACCTATCCTTTATTAAGTGATTTCCTAAGTCCACACTTGGTTCTTGACTTTACAGTCAGACACAATAAATATCCACAATAACAGGACTGCTGAAGAAGACAAGGATCAAGAAACAGCAAGGTACCAAAACTAAGCCAGCCAATAGGAAATATGGTTGTATCTGGAGTGTCACCCATGTTCTCAGTTTAAGCACTGACCCCAGAGTTTACATGAGATTGGCAGTCAGAGTCTTAAGTTCTCCTGCTGCCCCAAAGTTTTCAATTGAATTGTAAACTCAGTAATTTCTTGTGAGAGCAGCACTACAGACGGTAGTACAACCATTAGACTTATATGTAATCTTCTTTTATAACATCATTTTATGACAAAAATCTAAATTATGTTTATAACATAATTTAATGCTTTTCTGTTCTCATCTCCCTTGCACCATCCATAATTTTCATAGGAAATTTATATAGTCACTGCAGTTTGTTATGCTAAAACATTTTCAAGGATTTCTCTGAATTTGGATGGCAAGGAGTTTGTAGGACTCTAATATGTTATTCATTCATTAGTTTTGAATTTTAGATCAGAATTATGGATCTTTATATTTAGCCCACCCAAGCTGATCTGACTCCTAAAAGTGGAAAATTGTAATACTTAGGCTATAAACATGAACTTTCTGACTAGAACATAGAGGTTCAATAATTTTCAGAGGTAATATTTATAATAGTTCTCACTATGGGTGTAAATGCCTACATTCTTCAAAAATTGTGCTTCAGATGTTTATCTCTTTTTTCATATCTACGCACTTCAGAAACCTGATAATCCTCTCATACTTGTCTTTTATTGCCAAAAGTCAATAACTTGCTTTTAAATAGGTGCTGTACTGTCCAACATATCTATATCCCAGTACCTAGTCATCTCCTTGGGAATTTGAGAGGTACCAGGTTTCAAGCAGAGTCAGAGCATATCCTCAGTATTAGGTGCAAAAGGACACTTCTCCCTATGTTTTTAATAATCCTAATGAGTATCCTTTATTTCAAAAGGAAATAGTGGTTCAACAAATTTTTAGCCAACATCAATAGTTTGAACACAGAAACACAGAATCAATACTTTGAAAATCCTCTTGGCAGAAGAGTGTTTATAAGTACTTTGGTACTCCAACAGTGTTTTTAAGGGAGAAGGATTTATTGACATGTCACCTGTAGCTTTGGAAATATCTTTTGTATCTGCATAATGGACATGACCACTCTCTTTAATCTCTTTAAAATTTTGCCTTTGGTGCCCAAGCGCAATTAGTGAATCTTCTCTATTTTCCATGGCTGAGATAACAAAGTTGTCATTAGAAATAAGATGGATTCCAGTAGTGACCACAGTGATGCTGTCTGGCACTCCTAGATAATACTCTCCCCTGAGAAGCCTTGCCCTAGTAATTACTTTCTTCTCCCTTTTGTCAACCTATTTGAAATCTATCAGTTTTAATGAGTATTTATCTCCAAGTCAGCAAATCTGTATTAGGTAGCACTTTGTATAATGTCTTATTTTAGTCCATTATCCATGTTACTCTATCCTATCTACACAGGCTTCATTCCTACAATTTGCTCCACGTTGACCAAACCCTTTGTTCATGCAGAGCCCCTTGGATTCCACCATCATTCCATATGGACCTAAGACTCCATCTGCATGGATAAGTGGTGAGATCTGGGTCAGTAATTACAACATAGAAAGTGATTAGATTTTTTTAAAGCATTGACTATTTTTAATAAGCTTACTTTTAATTATTAATTGGGATCTCCCTAAATATTCGCATATTGATTCCCTTGTATGCCTGAATATTATGCCTAGAATCCATGAAAAATTAATTGGCCAGATTTTTCCCAGTTCTTTCTTCCTGCCATATAGGGTTATTTTTAGTCTCTGAATCCCTAGCTTGATTAACATTATCTGCAAAAGTTCAAAAAGTCCTTTGGATAGTTCCTTAAAATATTCAGGTGCACCATTTTTAAATGTTCAGATGCATCTTAATTTGGTGCAATAGTGGTTAGTAAGCAGAGACATTATTACAGGGCACATTAAGAGAGATAATCATCAAAAATGTTCAAGTCAATGAACTGCAACTTGCAGGGTCAAGTACTGGCCCTACAATTAGAACCCGCATATTTTTATCAGTATTAACAATGCTCATGACTGCTTTTATCATTTGAACTATTCAGCCCCAGTCAGGACAAAGGCCTTGTTCTTGGTAAAATACAGATGAGGAAACAACCTCTCTCAACAGGCTCAAGCTCATAATGAATGTTGTATGTGGCTAAATCATTCATTTGGTAGACATTCCAGATAGGGAAGGACTACAGTCAAGAAAATGGCTTTCTCCTTAGGAAAAAAGCTCTGACTGAATCAAGGTAGAAGCTTTGGGACAATGACCAAACCTTTTAATTTGTTGGCAAGGACTATCTTAGCCACTCCTGACACAAATGGAGCTCACTGCTGGTTTCAGTCTGCAAAGAAGGTAGTCATCTCTGGTGGTGACAAATGGAATCCATGGAGGAATACTGCAGAAACCACTGTGAGACATATATGTTCCCCCCTGTGAATAATGGCCAGAGAAAGATCATAACCTCTCCAGATCAACAGCAGACAGTGCTATGACCTCCAGTGTGAGGAGAAGACAAATACGGGGGCAATGGTTTTTCCATTTTAATTGCTTCGTGCATATTTGGGAAAGGTCCACATAAGGATGATCATCTGTCTTCTCTTCTTTGCCGTGGTCCACACATGGATGCAATTGTATTCACACTGCAGGTTGCAAGTCCAAGCCTGTAAATACATTTAGTAAGTTACAGGCCGACATAAACTAAAACCATGTGTATTTTCTTTTGAGGCAATCAGCTTCAGTAGTGTTGTCAGCACCTCTGAGAGCTCGCCCCAGGTGTAGATGACCTTATTCACTATAAACACATTCAATGAAATAATTCTGTTGTTATTCATTTATGAGGATGTTAAGAGGCATGACACCACCCAGTTCTTAGGTGCTTCACTGAGGAATTTTTGGAACCTGATTACATAGAAAAGACTTTGAATGGAAAATCTTGAAGCAATTTTTCTAGGATAAATTTTTGTGCTGTTATAAATGAAGATTTATTCATGAAGAGACATACTCAGCTACAAGCAGTAATCAAGTGTAAAGATTTTTCCCTGCTTCCGATGTCAAACTAAGCCTTATTAGGATGGCTCTGGCTTCTGGATGGCAGGACACTTGATCTTGGAAAAATCAGATCTATGAGCTAGTAATCTAGACTCAAAACCTCAAAAATAGTTTCAGCAACGTGAAAGCCCATGGACTTCCCATGAGTCCCACCAAAAGGGTTTAAGTTTTTAAGTTCATGAGGCAATCAAGGGAATGCTTAATTTCACCAAGAACATAAACATCTACATTTATCAAAACATTTCACAAGATCCCAGCCTACATATAGGATATTTATAACAGTCTAAAAAGGCATGTGAGTTTTTAAATAATTGTTTTTAAGCATATAATATTCTGTGACTGCAAATAGCCCAGAGGAACCCAAGCCTTCTCTCTACTAAATGTCTCAATAACTTCTCACAAATTGATCAAATATTTCATGTAGAAGAATATTCCCTCTTAAAAAGAGGAAAGATTGGCCTTTGCTGTCCTGTTACTGTGGACTTGTCTTTATCACATAAATATGTCATTACTCTTTGTCACAGGCAAAATAGCCCTGACTCTCAGCATTTTAATTGATTAATGGAACTTATTGACCAGAAGCACAAACTTTGTGTTATTGAGTAAACATCACTTTAATTGCATATTAGGTAAACATTTTCTCTTTCCTTTCAGTAGGTTCACCTTCTGTCAAATAGCCCTACTCCTCCCTTAACATCCACAGATCCTCTTTTTTCTTTGTGTGATCCACTCAGTCAATCCCAGTTCCTTTGGCGAAGTGTTGAGGGGCAGAAGTGGTTGCAGATGCTGTGTGATGGTTAATTTCAAATCCTCGGTTCATCCTAGTGTTGCTCTGCTCCAGAAAGGTTTACCATGGGCTGCAACCTCTCTAGAGTTTCCCTGCCATGAGTCTTCTGTGACACTTTGTCCCTCAGAGCTGACCTCCTCTGACACAGAGCTCCTCCTTCGAAGATTGCATCTTGAGCTATGCCTCCAGCAATGTCTCCTTCAATGTATCTTCTCCATTTCTTCTTCCACACAGCAGCATAATGTACTTTTGAAACCCCGTTTTAGCAGAGGAGCCATATGCTTCTGTGACTTACTGAATTTTTACCACATGATGGAGTGCTAACACTTGTTTCAGGGCAGCTAAGCCCAGCAGCCCAGCTGTGGACAGCATAAAAGAGCTTGTGGCACATTCCCTCAGAGGTCACTCTGCAGCATGCTGTCAAAACTCCGCAATTTCTGTCCAGAATTTCAATGAAGAAGTATTTTTTTTTTAAGAGCATCTAAAGAAGTTAGAAAAACTTGAAGAAAATGGGTGAGAGAAAGCATTTGAAAACATCAGAGAAATCAAGGCTTCAGGAATGAGGGCGTTGAGATCAGGATATCACGCCTAAAAGGAGTTCCAGTTTGGTAAACAGAAGACCTAAACCACACTCACAGCTCAAAACACGAGTCATGGACAGAAAAAAAAATAAAGCTAAAGGTTCAATGGGTCATTAGCAAGGAAGCAGAAGTTATTTGAAATTATGGTGCACCAAACTCTTATTCTTTATCTCACGTCTTTCTCGTGCTATGCATTTCACACCACAGGTAAAGGGTTAAATTGTCATAAAGGGCTTAACACTATGACCTCTGATTTTAAGGCAAGCTTCCTGCCAGTTGCCTTTTCTCATTCACCAGCCCACAGTACACTATATCTCAATAGAAGAGCATTGAACCAGAAGGTAGATGATAGAAATCAGTGAGAAGAATAGTAGAGCTGAAGGGACTTTCCCTTTATATAAGGTCTTTGTGGTGTAATTTCTTTTTCAGAAAGAGTTAAAAGAACACTGACAAAATGCATGTATCTCTTGTTGGTGAGGGCATCTGGCTAAGAGACTCTTCTCAAAACCTTCTTTCAACTGCGTTTACATTCTTCATGAAATATAGCCATACACAAACGAGTATACCCACGAGTCCATCTGCAAGTCAGAAGTTCATGTCTCACCCTGTCATGGGTAGCTGCTGATATATTAAAAACACCAAGGTGAGGGATTAAATAAGAGAGAATAGTTAAAAAGTGAGTATTATCCCTTGGTTAGGTACTCTTCCACTGCAGAAAAAATCTCACTATAAACCATAGCTGGAAGAAGGTAAAGGAGGAAGAAGAATTTAATGTGCTCCTGATTTGAATCTATACTTTTCAGTCTCTTGTTGAAGGGGAAGGAGAACCTCTTTGCCTTTTGATGGACAGGCATGCTCTGCAAATGATTATTGTGATGGATCTGTCAAGCAAAAAAGGTAGAGGAACACATGATTTGTGAATCTTTTGTGAATCTAAGCATGAATTGGTGCTTCAATTGGTGCTGAAGAAATTCAGCACTGACTAGGCAAGAGACATTTTGCTCGTATACACCTATCAAAACTTGGATACCTAAAAGACTTCACTGGAGAAAACTTATCTTGTCATAGACACTTGATAAATTGAAGGAATTTTGAGTGTTAATGATAAGTATTAAACTGCATGCTCAGAGACTTATTAAAGCCTCTAAATGACTCTTGAATACCTACAACAAAGTAGTAGGTACAACAGGCAGCCATAAGATACAAGTAGAACAGAGTTTTTAAGTGACATAGTATATAGACAGAAAAGGGATTACGTAGTGAAGAAGACAGATGGAGTGAACAATTGAATGACATTTACTAAACAGGAGAGGAAAGCGATAGGGAAAAGGGACAGCTGTAATGAACACATACATGTGGAATGGTGTGCTAGATTTAAAGGACATCTGGTGTAAGGGACAGCTGAAGTGTATGAGTGACATGCCCTAGATATACGGTTGGAAGTTCTGTGCCTGAGTGACAGCTGGCTCAGCTATCATGGGTGACATGTCCTCCACAGAGGAATACAGTGCTGGATACAAGTGACAGCTAGTGTGTACTTTATGAGTGAAATATCTTTGTTACAGCAAGCAAATATGAGGAAAAATTATCTGGGGTGCCTGTGCAACATGTTCCTCACCAAAGAAGGAACAGTTAGATGCAACACAAAGGTGCAATGCATAGGTAACGTGACCTAGAAGGGGAAAAGAGCAGTAAAGGGACAAGTGCAATAAGACCAGATTGGATTAAAGAATCTTGGTTTTAAGGAGATATGCTAAGTATAATGTATGACAGGAGTACACAATTGTTACACCACTGGCTGAAAGTACTGTCAGTGGCCAAATCAGCTGGCTGCAGCCAACACTAATGTAAACATAGTCCTTGATCTTTCTTGTGCTCCCCTGAAGGGGGTCAATTTTTCCATGGGGACCACAATGGGGATTTCTGTAATCATACGCATAGCTTTTAATGGTGCCACAGTATTTTGCAGCTGTTTTGACTACTACTATCAAAGTAGTCAACACTGTAGTTCTTGGGAATCATCTTTCAACTGATTTCTCCCCATCTGATATTCTTCTACAAGGGTAGATAAGCAAAGACACCAGTTTTTGGTCTTAGAGGATTTTTCATGTTAATCCCCTCACTCAAGAGAATATTTTTAAGACTCATTTAGTTGCTCTGAGATCATAAGGTGGGAAGCCCTGATTATGACACGTAATTGAAAAGAGTCCCTACTTTCCTGAGAATTTCTCTCTTTGTGTGTATGTCCAGTCCATACTAGCCCACAGATACTTTTAGGTTCTCTGGTCTTATATTTTATGTATTCATATATCCAAAACTGCATATACATGCACATGCACACACACACACATATATATATATGTTTGTATATTTATATATATAAATATATATATATATGTCATGGTAAAATGGAGAAGAATTAACTATACCGTGAATTATTATAGATAAACACTATCAGAAAAAGACTATAGAAGTTCAAAAGTCATCAATCAGACTCATAAGCTAGGCTTAAATCTATGGGATGTAAATAACAAATAAAAACTATATGAGGCTACATTTCATTCGTCCAACTATGAGGGTACTCTCAGGTTTGTAGTATTCATACTGCCTTTTATCCTATAAGGACTAGAAACTTATTTTCTTTTAATGAAAACATCAAGCCCCAGTGAATCGTATGACTTCAGGAGCCAGGAATTAAGAAAAATATGAAACGTCATTAGACATATTATAAGTGTTCCCTGTGATAGAATCACCTGAAGTAGCAACAGTGAGAAGGAAGGGCAACTTTAATTTAACCCTGGAGTGTGATGCAACACAGTCCCACAACACAGGTCACATCTGTGAGACAGAACTTAGCTCTCAACAATAGTCAAATTCTCTTTTATTGAATATTCTTTGTAAGCATATTGCAGCTTTGGCCTCTGAGAAGACTTATGGAAAAATATACTGTAAGTATAACATTGTAGAGTGCTTTATAGGAAATTACAGGTTTTAAAATGCTTAATCAAACACACAAATTATGTCTCCACACAAATTTCAGCAAACACTGTTACTGGTGATCATCTCATACACTTATTAAAAGAAAAATGCTTGTTCTTACACCTGTG